>NC_135076.1:21385000-21707500 GCF_051107435.1 Chaetodon auriga
TGTAACTAAATTCTCTACATTGAATGCAATCCAGCCCAACAGTACATCCTGTTCAGAGGGTCGTTGTAACTGCACTCTCATTTTTCAGTGATTGGTTGTGTTGCGTTGGACTGCATTGTTTTGGAAAGGCGTTTCTAATATCCTTCCCCCTCATGTATGTACATGACATACAACCCTGATTCCAAAAAAGTTGGGACGCGTGTAAACCATAAATAAAACAGAATGTGACATCTTCTAATCCTTTTTTGACATACCCTCAATTGTAAACAGTGGCAAGACGACATTGCTCCAAAAACACCTGTTAATTAGGTTGATTGGTAACAGGTGATAGTGTCATGGTTGGGTCTGAAAGGGGCATCCTCGAGAGGCTCAGCTGTTCACTAACGAGGATGGAGCGAGGTTCGCCACTTCGTGATTGGATAAAGGATATTACTGCGTGGGTTCAGGAACGCTTTGTAAAAGGTTGCTGGTAAAAAGTTTGTTTGTAAATGGTCACATTCTGCTTTTATTCATGTTTTCCGCAGGGTCCCGACTTCATTTGGAATCGGGGTTGCACATACATGGAGATGAATTTGAGTTTTGCGTGTTTCATTTAGTTTTTCGCTGTATTTAACATTTTACTCAGGTAACCCTCTTTTAGACATTAGGGTCAGTGTGTTCCACCTTTGTTTGTGTCTTGTGAGCTAAATCTCCTCAGATCCTTTGAGCAAAGATTTCTGAAAACGTCCTTCATTGTAACCACGTCATGAACCAGACTATGATCCTGAAACCGAGGTACAGACCAAACCGCGAGTATTACACCCGTGACGCTTTCTTTCTCGTTCCACTTGAGTTTCCTTCATCTCTTCCGTCTTCTCTGCACCACATCTGCGCCCCAATCGTGGAGTGGAATTAGCTGTGAAGTGCAAGAGCCTCACAAAGAAAATACCTCCAGCTCCTTCATTTAATGGAACGTCTGAGAGTCTGTTAGCGCTGTCCGCTTTGTTTTAGTCTTGCTCGTCGTGTTTATGTCTCACACCAGTAGGTCACAGCTGTCAGCAGAGTTCCTGTTTCCCTCAGCGTCTGGAACAGAGAAGCAACACTAAAATTAAACAGGCCTCGGTTTTCTACCTCCAGCCTGTTTTTATCTGGTCGTGTCTTTAACGCTGTCTGACAGCCATCTTACTCACTCGCGCTCCATCTCGATTGTGTCGGAGAAGCGAATTGAAACTTCACTTTGGAATCAAGTGTTTAACGATTTTCTCATTTTAGTGAGCATCATTCCCACCTTTTTATACATGTAAGCACAGGAAGATGTTTTATCACAGTATAAGGCAGCACTGTGGTTCTTTATTTCACAGCTTTAACAGTGAGGACCTCCTCTGAGGGACTAACACTCCAGCATTTAATATCCGACAGGTGTGAGCGTCCCGGTGGCTCACCTGATGGAGCGCGTACCATGTAGAGCATGCCGTGTGTCTCTCCAGCTGTCCCTCTCCCAAATAAAGTAAAAATACCCCCAAAAAAAGTCATCTTAAAGACAGGAAAGACAGCTGATACCCTTTTCAAGCCTCTTTCCTCTCTGGTTTACAGTCTTTATAAGAACTGCCTGAAACATTTCTGTGTCTATGCATACGTGTCCGACATAGTTATGGATTTTTACAGATTTTAGGCACGAGTTCTCGGTAACACTATTGATTTAATCCACAGAGTTGAGTGTAACAGTGGTACACGACCTTTTCCAGCTGCTGGTGTGACAGTGTAGAGCAGTCTCCAACATGCTTTATTGCCCTGTTGATTTACAGTTGTTGTTTTTTGTGCAATTTAAGGGAAATATCACTAACCGTCATACAGTAAATTGTCCCATTGAGCTGCAAATGCCACGTTTTTCTTGTGACAGTATTGTAATAAGCATCCGCAAAGAGCCGGTGCCAGATCGTATCAGCTGGCTGTCCTGCTCGAGTCATTTTGGGTTGACTCAGAAGATAAATTGTAATCCTTCCGGTTTAACTGCTTGTTTTAGATTCACTGCACTCCATCGTGACAGAATCCCTTCCATCTCTCACTTAATGTTCTGTTTTACAACCAGACAGGAGGTGAAGCATCTTAGAGGTGCAACACTCAGCAAGCGACACAAGGGTTTTATCTAACGGCGTCGATTTATATCCGCCTCAGACGCTGAGTGTGGCGCCTTTAAACTTCCTCGTTAAACGCTGAGATTAAGACTGTTTTTCTTTGGATTTTCAGGGTTTCTTCTGTATTTATGAACCAAAGTGTAACTCTTTTTTTTTTCTAGCTCTTTACCCAGTGTACCTGCTGTTTATTTTATCTTCTTAACCAAAGGCAAAAATGTTCAAATTTCATTTCCTTTGTTCACTTTTTATTTATCTGTGTGATTGGTCTGATCTTGTCCCACTGCACCGTAAATTTAGATGGAAATTAAATGTAAATTGGGCAGATTGCTAAATAATTATGTTTCATCATATCATATTTGGTTTCAAATCTGCAGCATAATAGCTGAAATTACCAACTTGTGGGTGTTTTGGGTTTTATTTTGTTTTTTTGTTTTTTTTTTTCCGTTTTTCAAGCTGTTAAACTGTATGATTTGTGGAGGAGTACAACCAAGCAATACAGCAAATCCCTGAGTTTGTGTTGAGCAAAAAGAAATGTGTGGGATGAAAGAAGACCTTCAGCTTTTGTCTTTAGTTCACTTGTGTGGATTTCTGGTGTTAAACATCTGTGGGTGTCATTCTGGTCATCACACGTTGTTATTCCGCTGTTTATGATATTGACTCATTTTTAGTTTTTAAGGATTTTGTCTTTTTTTCCAAGAATTAAAGAGAATAAGAAGTTAATAAAACATGATTAGAAATGGATAATTAGCACGACTCTTTCCTCTTTTTAAAAGTATGTCCTCCATCCAGCTGTCACAGCGAAAATGTGTCCTAATCTGCAGCAGACGAGCCTTTTCTCCAGGAATCAGTGTTACGTGTGTCTCATTCAGCCCCTGATTTTCCACCCGTGGCAGTCCTGGCACTCGGTGAATAATGGCCTGCCTGTAGTGAAAGGCCTCACAGGGCTGCACGAGACAGATCCAAGAAAGGCTCGGGTGAATAATTGGCGGATGAGTAAATGAGTCTTTAATTGCCTGGTGTGTGTTTCTTTCCTCCTCTGTGAAGTTGTGTGTTGGGATGGGCTTGTTATCGTCTGCGCCAAAAAAGGTTCAAATGATGTGTTTTAATTAAACCAGTACAAGGGCTCAGGTCTGTCCCAGCCTCCCCTCACTGTCTGCCACTGTGTTGAGTTGTGGGGAAAACAGGGACAGATGGATCGTAAGCTGCGCTCCCCCCTCCTCCTCCTCCTCCTCCTCCACCACCACCTCCACCTCCTCCTCCTGAACACACACACACACTTGTGCCAGCTCCTTTTCAATGGACTACATAAACAATCTGGTGTCCCACTCAAATGCTCTTACGGATTAAACGCAGCTGCAGCAGCACATCCCCCTGCGTGAGGCAAAGTTAGTGCAGCCTGACCTACCGCATCAAACGCTACCGCCAGCCCTCCACACCGAACGCACTGACTTTCACACAGCCCAGAGCTCAAAAACCCTTTTATGTTGACATGTATCAAAGGGTTGCGGATGTGCTGGGTCTCCACAACAGAAGGCTTGAAACAAGGCTCGCAAATCAAAGAGCCGCCTTTGAGTGCTCTCAACTGGAGAATTGTAGTGCGGTGAACATTTGGACTCTGCTTTATATCAGTGTGAGAGATAGAGAAACATACAGGACTGTGCAGGTCCACCAGGTGCTGATATGTTCTTGTTTAACCCTGTAAGAGTTCTAAGGAAAGAACAGAGGTTGCCAGGAAGTGACTGTGACACAAGGCTGCAGATAACCAGGAAAGACTGGGATGAGGAGACGCACAAGAAAGGAGTGAGTGAGGATGAAACTAAGGTTTCTGGGTAAGATAAAGTCATCATTTTGCAGGTTTTAGTTTTTAAAAAGCTTGTTTTGTCACTTAAAAACAGAATCATTAACAATACAACCCTGACTTTAAAAAAAAAAATACTGACTGAAATGGTTTAACTAAGTGTTCCTGAGCTCATGTAGTAACATCTTTCATACAATCATGTGTTCACAAAGTGGTGAACCTCGCTCCACCCTCACTTGTGAATGACTGAGCCTTTCCAGGATGCCCCTTTCATACCCAATCATGATACTATCACCTGTTACCAATGAGCCTGATCACCTGTGGAACGATCCAAACAGGTGTTTTCGGAGCATTCATCCACTCTCTCAGTCTTTAGTTGCTCCTGTTCCAACTGGTTTGAAACATGTTGCTGCATCAAATTCAGAATAAGCAGATATTTAGAAAAATCAATGAAGCTGAAAAGAATTAGCAAGTTATCACTTTCTGTTTTCTTTATGTTTTGCACAGCGTTTCACTTTTTTTTTCTAATCGGGGTTGGAATACATTTTGATGACTCTTCTGGCAGCCTTGGCTCTCTTTTTTCCAAAGCACAGCACTTCTTATGTGAGTACACTTTTCCCTTTATTACCTCGCATCTCACTTTCCCGCATACAAAGGCACACACACACAAACACACACACACACACACACACACAGACAATAAGATTTACAAGATTCAAACAATGCTGAAATAATGCAGTTTTCTTTCATATGGATGCTCTACACTGGGCTTTCTGATGTCTCGCCTGACATGACGTTTACCAGAGTACAAAGTTAGCTCTTACACTGCTCTCCAGCTCATCTCATTCAGACCTGATAACAACCAGTAATCGCCCGAATATGATACATGATTAGCTCAGACAGAGACGGGCTTGTGCAGCCCAGAGATACTCAGAGTGGCTGCAGGCTGATATCTCAAAGCAGGCTGTCAGATAGCAACAAAGCTGGAAGGAAACACAGCACCTGCGTTGCATACACATATGCAGTACCTCTATAATATCTCGCTGCTTAATCACTCAGGAGTCACCAGCAGGCAGGATGAACTCTGGCCTCGCATGAAACGGTGTCTCCTGCATTCAAAAGGAGCTGCACCTTCCTCACACACACACACAGAGCGAGAAAGAATATTTCCTTCAGTATTGTGATATGTGCATATTTATCTGGGGCCGCCCAGCATGCCTGCTGAGTTTATATCCTGCTTTTGTTCCTCATTACCATTCTCGCAGAGCACATTTTGCCCCGTGCATTATGTATATCTCACTGATGTTTATCGGCTGTCTTCTTTGTAGTCTGCAGTAGCTTCTAATGTGCTCCCGTCTTTAATATTATTTTATTTTTTGTGCTTGGATTCATCCTCAAGCAGTGAGCTTATTCTGTCAAATGTTATTACGTATTCCCTCCAGCAGTGCATGGTATATGTAACTAATATTGCTTTTTACTTGTGTGTGTGTTTATGCCTGTCTCTGAGGTGAGGGGACATGTACTTGTACCTGGCTTGTGGCGCACTCAGTCTGACACAGCGGAAAAAGCCTTTGTCCTCCGTGCAGAGCGACCACCTGTTGAAGCGCGCTCACTCTTATCATGTTTCTCAGCCCTCCATGGTCAAGTCGATGGAGCTCGTTGAGCGCAGGCTGCAATGCAATTCAATCAAACAGCTATTAAGCTGCTGAAAAGGCCAGGAAACACAGTTGTCATTGGAAATACTGAAAGGCCTCCACAGGATAGACTTGTGACAGAGTGCAGAGAGGCTCCGGTGTTTTCGTATTCAAGCATCCAGGCGCTGTTCTGCTCTGCAGCGCTGCACTGCAGGGCTCTGTCTGCCTGAGAGGATCTGTGGAATAATTACACTGACTTTGCAAAAGAGTAGATACTGTGTGCCTCACGAGAGCAACAGAGGCTCTTAGGGGACCTGAGCTGCGTGCACACAAATAGTGACTCTAAACCTTTTTGGCTTGTGGCCCCTTAAAGTGGATAAATGTCTGCTTAATGACCACTAATCACAGGTTCTAATGTGGACTTGAGTTTGCAGTTCAACCGATTAAGTGTTCAGTGATCATTAGAGGCCTGTAATGTTTCCCAAAGAAACAGATAAATGTAGAGAAAAGTTAGGAGCAAGCTGCCCTTGTTTTTGTTTAATATTTCAGATTTTGTTGTTTGATATTGCTCTTTTGTTCCGCTTCGTGTTGCCTCTCCTGCAGTAATGAACGACGCTTTGCTCTTTGATTTTGTCATTATTATTTCATGAGTGAGAGTTAAATGAGACAACAAAGCGCTCTGGTGTTTCCACTTGTATTTAGTCGTTGTTCTGCCTGTTGGTTGAATGTTTGAAACAGTGGAGCAAACTCAACAAAGACGTGTATAAATATTTAAACACACACTTTTACACCATGTAACCCGGCTGAAAAATGCACTTGTTTTCTTTTGGAGAACTCACAGCTGCTGAAGTGTGTATACATATTTCAAACGTCCTCTTGGTTTTACGGATAAGAACAATTCCACCTGTTTTGCTGTGTTGAACGAGGGTGAAAGTCGAAGGCTTGTAAAGGAAATTTATGTCTGCTTTCCTGGTTTGAACGAATTCCTGTGAATGTCAAAAAAAAATGCCTCTTTGTCTTTGAATTCCTGGAAAAGTGTTTGACCAGCGAAGCAGCAAACCAGTTTCAGGAAAGGAAGGTCGTGACTGCTGCATTCAAGTCAGCAGAAATGTCTTCCACTCAGCAAAATAACTTGGGCCCCGTCCAGAACAGCCTCTGGTCCTTTTATTGATAATGTCAATCCCAACAGGACCGAGCATGTTGTCACGCCACAAGGGTAAAGAGATGGAGGCAGAGCTGCCTGCGTCTATCCAGAGCAGGCAGACGAATGATGGAGTGCAGCTGTTTGTGTCGTTTGACAGATGTGCTTTGAAACTGCAAAGGAGCATAATGTGCATAGAAAACATCTGACAATAGAGACGTTTGAACAAAACTACAATAATTAGATGTTAGAAACGACACGTTGCTCATTGTAGTTTCAATCAAAAGCACACGGGACAGCCATCATAACGATGATAATAATTTATTTATTCAGGTAGAGGAAGAGTCTTTGGCAGTGAAGAACACAGGAACTGGGGGTGATTTTAATGAGAACATTTCAAAGTGAAGTGCTGCATGGAGATATATGACTGGGCCATTAACATAAGGCCAACAGTGAACCAGTTCTCCCAGGAGGAGGATGTCATATCAACCGAGAGCGTTCACTGGCTGAACATTCGATTTCACATGACACCGTGAGATCTGCAGGAGTGCATTATAACTGAAAGAAAAGAGATGACCGAGTGTTTATCTGCAAATGTGCGGCTGTTATGTGACAGGTGATAAGTGTTGCTGTGAAACTCTGATGGCGCTGGCTTCTTTTTTTTTTTTTTCTTGTTTTTATGACACTCTGGATTCGTTACTTTAAAAAGTCCTCCATCACTCTCCAATCTGGCATCCATTTCTGGCCTGAATCGTGTTACAAAAACATATAAAAACCAACAGTTACAAACAAAAATAGTAATTCATTTAGTGAAGAGGGAGGAAACCGCTTACAGAGCGGTTCACTCGTTCTTCTGTTTTCACATCCCATTGGCATCTCAACCAACTGACAAGTGCAACTCTGTAGTTCATATAATGAAGGGCAAAGAGGTACAAGTATGCATCAGTCTGAGACACTTTGCATGGTGCTTTCCAGTCCAGGAAGTCGGCTCCCTCCTCCTCTTCTTCTCTTCTTATTCAAACTGAGTATGTGAGGATGTGAGGGATCATCTTTCTGGATTGGAGAGCAGCACAGATTTCATCTCTACACCCTAAAGATAGGGCAGGTAAGGCTATTTCAGTATTTGCCGAGGACTTGTTAAAACCAAGTAATGGAACCAATCAGAATGCACGTAACACTGCATTCGTCACACAGCTCATAACATGAGAGGGGCTGAACACGCAGTGCACACTGTGCACGAGCTGGACGTGGCAGCTAAACGTGCCCGACTGGGGAGAATAATGACATTACAGCTCCTGTCAATCAATGAATCAATATCATTCAGAATACTGTCAGAGGTCCATTCAGTCATCGATAAAGGCAACAGGACCGGACACTCAGTCCACTTCTCCATCTATTCCACCATCAGTCTTCTCCTTCTGCATTCGACACACTTCTGTTACCAGAAAAGTAAAGATTCAGCTACACAGACATCACAGAACAAAAAAGAAGTCCGTTCAATATCAGAATACTGTTGGAGGTCAGGAGTTTGGCTGCTCCCGTAACATGTGCAAAAGCCTGTTGTTGTAAAGAGTGCAGGCCACTTGGGGTCGCTGTTACACTCTGTCACAGGCATCACTAGTTAAAAGTCAAGTCCCACTGGCACAGCAGTCACGCTACACACCCATGGTCCATATTAAGGCTGGGCAAAGGGCTGAAAGGGCAAGGAGGGGTGGCACAGTCCAGGGTGAGGCTCAACGGGTGAGATAAGAGTCAAAGCGGAGCTCTTAAAGAGTCTCATTGGGATCCATCAGCAGTCCTCCGGAGCTCCTCATCCATTCGTCCGCCCAGTCTCTTCACCCATCAGTTCACATCAAGTCCATGCCCGGTACTGTCCTGGATTAGTGGCGTAAGGGTTAACGGCTGGGTCCCCGCAGTCCGGGGTCACAGCGTGACCTTGCTGAGCCGGAGCGAGAGGCTCGAGCGGTGCTGGGTGCGAGGGAGCGTGGAGCTACACCGGCTTCGCAGCTGCACTGCCCGACCCGCCGAGCCTCGCACCCGCAGCAGGAAGTCAAAGTTGGCTGAGGTGTTCATGGCGTAGAAGACGTTGGCGTTGTCTGGGATCACCAGTTCTGAAAGGCGATAACAGGGAGAGAGAGGGATCGTGAGTATGCTTTAAGCTCTGACTGTTTGTGCTGTTATACCTTTAGTCAGCAATACATGAGTCACTGTGGTTCATTAAGTGTGCAAAACAGCTGATCAGTGGGGAAAAATGCAATAATTAAAATGCTGAATTGCAAATAGAAAAAGCGTTTCATCAGAGTTTCGAACTGCTGCCACAGCTTCTGCTCTGTGTTCATTGTAAAAATCTGACTTCTCGTCTTGGAATAACGCTGCCTATTAACGACATTATTTGAGGCAAACAGGTTGTATCTCCACTTTGCCCCAGGGACTGCATGAAAAATGAATGAGGCTCAGTTTAAAAGCAGTTTTTTTTACCTCTCTCCTCAGAGATGACTTGTACCAGTTCGTATCCCTCCTCTGGCTCCACCTCCAGGTTGTGCTTCGCCATGGCTCTAGAAACGACGGCTGGAGTCTTGTCTTGATTGGTCAACTATTTAGAGAATAGACAAAAACTTACTCACACAGGGTTTAACATGTATTCTGTGGAAATGTGAACACGGAGCATCTCGCCCACGCAGGAACACAAACACACATATTTACGTACCAGTATGCTCTTGTAGAGATTCCCGTTGCCGTGCTCCAGGCTGACTCTTATGATGCACGCGTCCTGGGCCTGGGTGTTGTAAGCCGGGGTTTGGCTCGGGGAGCTGGGGGTCAATGGCGTGAGGGAGACGGAGCGCCTGTGGGTGCACAGGGGCCCGGGGAGCGAGGGAGACGCAGGAGTCACGGAGACGCTGGCTGTCGACGAGCTGGTGTCCATCGAGTGGAGCGAAGTACAAGAGGAGGATTCTGATAGCTGAGGAAACACGAGAGCAGAAGTTACACACAGATACACAAAACCGCTATTTGATCATATCTGCATCTGTCTGAGGCGAAGGTACTGTGAGCGCTGACAGAGATAAACTGAACTGTTCTTCATATAAACCTCAAAAAACAGCTTTTTGACTGAGGAGCTGAATGAAATCTATTAGGGTGGAGGCGGACAGGAAAGGGGGTTTATTTATTTGGGTTTATTTTTAAAATCAACGACTTTCTTTCCTGATCTCTATGTTTGGCTTATACTGCGTTTTCATCTTACTGACACAGCGCAATTTTAATTTGTTACTATAAGGAGGACCCCTGGAAGACGTGCAACCACTTTGTGGAAGCTAATGGGCATCCGATAAAGAATAAAGATTAGTTAGAAGGATCGATACGTCTGTCCTGAGAAACATAAGTAATCAATGTCTGAACGTTTTTCTGCAGAGTCGATGCAACGTGTCCCTCCTGACTTATGCAGCTCCCACATTCACTTAATTCTGCACAGAGAGCAGAACTACAGTGAAGTTCAACGTGTTAAAAATGTCAAATCTGTTAGCAACAGCTCAGGGTTCAAAAAAATAAATCAATAAAGAACGGCTGGACATTATGTAAAAATTCTTATTCCATTAAGATATTCCAGTTTGAATCTTAATTTTCTGTGCAGTTTTAGTTGATAACAGTTAAGTGAATTACAAATTTTCTCTTAGCCAAGGACCTCCTTTTAAAAATACACTCAGCCCCCCTCCACACGCCAATAACTTTCATACAGTCTGACCAAACCAGGCGCATTTCTTAAGTGTAGCCCACCTTGTTCTGCTGGGAGTCGGAGGTGTGAATGGGGGTGAGGCCCTCGCTGTCTGACGGGCTGCTGGAGTCACTGGAGGACACGCTGACCGAGTCCATGCTCTCCCCTGAGCTGCCAGTAGGAGGCGAGCGCGGCGTCTCTCTGACTGGAGAACTGGCTGCATTACTGTCTGTTCCAAGAAACAGCCTGGAAATAAGAGGAAGTCACTTATTAGATAATAGAATAATCAGGTCACAGCAATCCAGAGCTTGAATATGACAGCGTGACATGTCGAGTGTGACACGAGGCACATTTCATTTAAAACTAGACCCTCCTCCATTAGACTCTATTAACATCTATTTTCTAGATGTACTCACAGGCTCAGTCTCTTCACCATGCTTTTTCGAGGCTTGGGTGACGTCGGACTGCTGTCGCCAAGACCTTCAATCTCACAGGACAAGGCATAGCTGCAAGAGAGAACAGTAATGAGCATCATAAAAAAACAAGTCATGTGCCAACTGGTTAAGAGAACCATGAATTCTGAGTAAGAGAGAAGAAGTCAGAGAGGACAAGAATACAAAAGAACAGCAGGGAGAAGCGAGGAGAAAAGACAGAAAGAAGCTTCTATTGTGTGTTTGTTTGTAACAATAGGTCCAACAGACCATGACCTCATGCACTAATTTGCTTTTTATCTAATGGATAACGGTGCAGCCAAGAGAGAAGGTATTCAGAGGGAAGCAGCAGTACCTCTCCTCCTCGCTGAGCTGAGCCTGGCTCTTAAACCAGCGGAGGAAATACGGCTCCGGAGTCAGACAGTAGCTGTTACAGGCCGACTGCAGCAGCTTGATCTGAGCTATCACCTCAAACTCCTGCAGGGACAGAGAGAAGGTTAGTGATCGTTAGCACCATTTGATAATTGCCGGGGTGTAATCGTGTCGGAGGAGGCGGCTCGCAGCTACACTCACCCTGCGTCTCTTCTCGAAGTTGATCAGGCCACCCTGCGGAGGACACAAAGAGCACGCTGTCAGACCCTGGACATCACATACCAGTGGCCGCTTAGACAAACAGCATTAGGTGGACCACTCCGAAAATGGGTCGACAAAATTCCTCACGCACTCATGGAAACTTACGCCCCAGTTTCTGACAGCGGTTACACAGGCAGACTCTCAGATCTGCGGAGGTGTGTAAACTCGCAGACACATGCTCTCAAACATCGACACACACACATTCAGCAGGTGTACAGGCTTTTTTTTTTCTCACCTCCACTAAGTCCGGCAGGGCCGTATCCAACATGGTCAGGTCGGTCAGAAAAGTCCCCAAGTACGGTATCGTCCCTTGCATTGCTCCCTGTGGAGAAAGACGGCTTTTTGATATCTCTGAAACCACATTTAGTTTAAAGAAATACTTGACGTGTGCCACAACAAAGCCGGAGACTAATTTAGACTGTGGTCCTCATGGTTTACAGATGCCAGTGTGGGTTTTATAAAATACAACACAGGCTTAATACAAGTACAGCACATAGCGCACTGAGTAAACAAAGCTAAGCATGTGGCTTCATCTCATTGGAGAGGCTAGAACTCACTTTACAGCACATTGCTTTAGAGGAATGTGTTGTTTCAAATTAGAGAGCTCTGTTTTAGCACTCTTTGATAAAAGCTCCATTTGCCTGGCTTTTTTTTTTTTTTTTTTTGCAGAAGCTCTTTGTTAGCGAGCCTTTGTCTCACCATTTCCTTCTGCAGCTGAAGTCTCTTGTGGGTGCGTTTCTGGTGCTCCTTGGCACAACTCTCAAGACTGGCAAACTTTGAAGTGCCTTCCTGTAGAGCAAACAGAGAAAACAAAGCGTCAGTCATTGAGAGTCGAATGAAGAAGTGAATGAGGGAATGTTTTCAGGATGTCCAGGTGAAGTTACATCTGTTAGGATTTTAAATTTCCTCACTCATCATCTCACAGATCCGTCACATATGAAATAACTGTCAGGACTCACCCTCATGAGGAGCTCTCTGCTGGTCAGGTAGTTGTTGTGATCGGAGAAAATGTCCGACAGTTCCTCAAATGTCTGCATGCTGTCTCTGCGCAGAACACAGATTCATGTTAGCTAACGGTAACGGACATATCAGCTAAGACACACACGCAAAATCAACATCTCAGAGATGCTGTTGAATTCTGCCAAAGGGCTGATTTTTGCATTGAGATGCGCTGAGATTATCTACACAGCTGAGAGATCGGAGGCTTACTTGTGCACACAGGCCCATGCCCTTTTCAGCCTGTACAGCGGGTTGGACTGCAGCGCGGATACGATGGCTCGCAGGGATGAGAAGTTTTTGCGTATTCGACACTCCTGTTGGGGACCAACACAGGGACGATCAGAACTTGGCCCGTTTGTGTGGCCCGTATGAATTTATACGTGCGTGTTTCTACCAACCTGAGCGATGTCTATCCAGCGCTGGATGACCCGCGCTCTGACATGCGGTCTGATCTGTCTGTGCTTCAACACTGTGCTGACCACGCAGGCCGCCACAGCGTTAAACTGCGTGATAGTGGCACGGATGGTGGGGGCGCTGTGCTTGTTGTGCTTTTTATCCCTCTGGGACCAGATAGAGCCCAGGCAGTGGTGGGGTACGACCTTTTTGAACAGCAGCTAGAGGAGCAGAAGAGCAGGCGGATGTTAGCATGACGCCACTGAGGAAACATCGCGGCGATGTAACCTGTGTGACCTTTTCCCGCCCACACATCTCACGCCGCCAATCCACCCGTTTCCCTCTCATTTCCCTCCACTTACCGCATCCATGTAGGTCAGCTGCTCCGCCACCAGGTCGGCCTCAAACGACAGGAAGTTCTCCTGGACCTCGATCTCCACTTCCTCCTCCTCCCCCAGGCAGAAAGAGCTGTTCCCATGGAAACTAGCTAAAAGCAGGCAAACGGATGATTTGAACCAGAGAAAATTTGACACAAAGGAAATAAAGGCGACTGCACAGAACAAAGAGCTACATGTTAAAAAATAGTTACCATCAGCGTCGTCCATGCTGGCCTGACTCTGCAGCTGCTCCAGCAGACCCTCTGCCCGCCTGAGAGCCTCGGAGCCTGGCAGGGCCCTGCGCAGGTAGTCCATCAGCCTGTGTAGACAGGGGTAGTCAGGAGGCTCCTGGAAGTCTTCAGGACACTGGTCCAGCCAGGCACGCAGGATAGAAGCCAGGGCACTGTGGAGACAGCGAGGAAAGAAAAAAATGTTATCTTTAGAAAGCTGCCCATATGGAGCTGTTAGTGACGAACATATAAAAGTGCATCTCACTTTCTGATGGCTCCATTGGTTTCAGAGCTTCGGCATCTGCCTGAGTCCTGCTCATTTTCTTCCACACTTCCATACCTGCAACAGAAAGTAAGGAGAGGGCACGTTCAGCACCGCTGAAACGTAAATCTGTGCTTTGCTTTGGCTTCATGCAGCAGTCGACTCCAGCTGTACCTGTCCAGCAGCAGCTGCAGCACAGTCTGTGTGCTGGCGAAGGCTCTGTAGGTGGACAGGAAGATGGAGGTGTAGGTGAGGTCATTGTCTCCAAACGCTGTCAATAACGTCTCCACCAGACGCTCCAGTGTTCCAGCACGGATGCTTCGGATCTTGCAGGTCTCCAGCTGGCTCACCGTGTGGCCGGGGGGTAGACGATCGCCCTCTGCCTAAACACATGCACACATTTATACACTGTTAAACCAGTGGGAAGTGAGCTGAGGAGAGATATTACGCATTGCAGTGACTTGGCTCGAGCTTCCAAAGATTGTCTTGGTGTTGTTTGGCTTTGGACGCGCGTCATCACGGATTAATACTTTTACTGAGTCAGGCTGTCTTGGCTGTCGTCTCCCACAGTTAATAACAGAACACAAATTCATTTATGTGGTATTTTATTTAGATTTTGCGCCCCTCTTTTTGTCTGTTGTCTTGTTGTCCTTTAATTTTTCAGTTTGTCTTTGAGTAACGACTATATGTGGCCAGATTTGTCCTGTTTGATTTGTGGCTTGTTCTTCATTGATTTACTGTTATATGATGTTTTCTTTGTACTGTGTTTAAGTATAAATTCAAACTTTATACTTTATTTTAGCTACAAGTTACTTTTCAGATTACAATTTTACATATCCTGTCCTGTAAAATCCACGTGTGTTTTCTATTTCTGAAGCAAATAAACTATTTAAAGGCCTCTTGAATTAGCTGGAAAATGCATCGTCACACAGCTGAAGACAGGCCTGTTTTTCTGAGCTCGTGAAAAGTAGATCCCTCCAAACAGGATGACTTTATAGACTATGATGCATTGCTGTAGATAAAACCAAAGAGCAGTATCAGCCTTAAACATCTACTGCAAAACATTGACAGGAAACATTTTACTGCACAATGAGTACTTTTACTTTTCATACTTTAAGCACATTTTTTGGATAATACTTGCATAGTTTTAGTTAAGTGAGGTTTTAAATGCAGGACTTTTCCCTGCACTGGAGTATTTTAAGTACTTTTCTTAATTAAAGGATCTGAATACTTCTTCCACCACTGCACAGGAGTGGAACAATTAGACGACAAAAAAAGATGGAGGGACGGAGGAAACAGCGGGGACAATCGTGACCTATATTTAATTCGAATTTCTCCAGATGTGTCCGACGATTGTGTCTATGGGGAAATAAAGAGCGGTTACAAAACAGGCGGGGAGAGAGCAGAAGACGAGGTGGCACAGACGTGCAGAGAAAGAGACCTTGGTGAAGTTAGCACGCTACAACAGGAAACGCTCCAATCTGCTTTTAATCACAGCAGGCTCCTCCTCCGCCGTCCCTCCAGACAGAGAGGAGGACAGCAACAGCGGAGCCAAGTTCTCCCTCCTCTCCCCTCTGATAACAACCCGGTGCATTAAGAAATGCCATTATTTATCTCTGTGAGGTGACCCACTGTACAGTCACACACACACAAAGGCTTAGATTTTACAATTCACAATGAGTTAGAAATACACAGACTCTGCAACCAACTGCACACACTGTAAACAATGCATCAGTGTAGGCGCACAATCCCACTGATTGTAATTGCCCTTATTCACTTACAATTGACCCTTCATAGTAAATATACTCATGTCTCAATAGGCATCGCTCTCTATTCTGTTCTACTCAATAGACGGCACAGCATAAAGCACCCATGTTGTTTTAATTAGCTTGAATACAGTTGGCAGCTCACGCCGATGTCAATATATCAATACAGTTTTAAGGCCTCAGAGCTGTTATCAGTTCCTTCTTTCACGTGCCAGTCCCCCATCCCCCATGTCAAGCACAATGAGACACCAGTGATACAAACAAACTCACAACACAAGATCCTGACTTTTTTCTCTCGTAGACAAGAGACATATATCTGACTTCGCCGGGTTTGTGCATTCCTTTAGTTGTAACGGAGAAAACACACGAAAGAAACTAAGGATAATGCCCCTAATTGGCCCTTCTGTGCAGTATAATAATACATTGTATAACATCTTATTATGCTGGTATAAACAGCAGTGCAGGAAACAGCGATGCCTCATACGCACAGAAAAATGCATAACTCAAGGAAAAGCCTTTAATACCCCCAACTTTTTTTTGTCATAGCAGCGTTTTATAAAACAGTGCTGTACAGGGGAGTGAGCAGTTCTGTTGGCAGCCGGGAAAGTCAGGAAATCACATGCTTTAGCTAAACAGTCCAGGTCTGGTGAAACTGTTGGTTTTCAGCAGGCAACTAAAAGGTGTTGTCAAAACTGGGAGATTTATAGCTCCAAATGTTAAAACAACAGCCCTGGTGGAGCACAATGCTGAGAGACGCCCCACAAACTCAAAGACGGGCTCTGTTTTAAACAATAGAGATTAGATTTTCTGTTTTGGAGCTCTGCAGTCGGCACACAACTAACTGGGTTGCTTTTATAAACTTTTTACACATGATAGATTCCAGAAGCAGAGACTGTTCCACAGCGCTCCACGTTTTGCAGCGTAACAGGTTCAGAGGGTGGAAAAAGCATCAGGTTTTCATATGTGTGATCTGTTTCACTGACGGTTTGGAGCTTGTCTCGCCTTTGAAGAAGCCTTTTCAGCTGTGTTTCTGTCATACTGGGAGACATCAAACGGGCCCACTCACCCCGAGCCATCTTGCTCCCTTGTTGGCCGCCTGCTGAATCTGAACCCTCTTCAGTGTCACATTGTAGATGGCTCCTTCCTCAACTTCCTCCCCCCAGTCCTGCACCGAGCTCTGAAAGCAGAGGGCAAGAGGGTGGATGTTAGCAAGCTCCAGAATAGAGGAGAGATGCATTTAGAATAAGAAAAGATTCAACATTTTCCAGTCAGTAGCTTCAGGCTGCAGATCTAACGTCCACAAGAAGTGTCATTTCAATAGTTCAACGAAATAGGAATTGGCTTTTTTTGGAAACTGAAAAAGCAGAAGAAAGAATCAGGAGAGAATACAGGGGAAAAACAAACCACAGCACTCAAACAAACTAGTAAAAGAAGGACGAGAGTGCAGTAAAACGTCAAGAATGACCAAATCCCCAACCCCCACCGCTGCAGCCTGCCAGGCCTCCCTCCCTGCCTTTACTCCCTCTTTTATTCCCTATCCATCTCTTTCACCGTGTCCTGGTCTCTCTGGAGCTGGAGCCAGAGCTGGACTGCTTTCCTGGAGCTCAGAAAAGCTGGAGATAAGAGCCAGAATGGATGAAGTCTCCCAAACAAGCTCCCACAAAATAAAACAAGACATTTGCATCACTTGTTCTCTGTGTTGACATGGCTTTGTCTGTTTGGCAGCCTGATTATACAAGCCAACAGAGCTTGATTACAAATCTGCGCCTTGAGAGCACAACCACACTTAAACCAGCTCGTAAGACTCAATGGATTTGTGCTCATCTTGCCCCATATGCACTGTGTCTGTCTCTGGTTGTAAATCACCGAATAACAGCAGAGTGCATAAACACACAGAGGGAGCACAGTGAAATCAAAATACAAAACTCCTGCTGGGAGAGAGTGTGCGCAAACACAGCCAGAGATATGCTGAGACATCAACATATGGAGACAGAGACAAAAACAGAGGCAGAGACAGCGAAGCAGAGGGACTGGCCAAATATACTGTAAACACCACGCATGCAGTATTATGGCCAAGTCCTCCTCACTCTCACACACACAGAGGCTGAGATGGCCAAGATCACTCTCACTTGTCCCCACTTTCATTTACACAGCTCAGTGGCAAAGTCCACACTATTCCCCAAACAGAAGGGCTGCCAGAGAAGAGGTCAAGGGTCAAAGTCGCCGTTAACAGGCTCAATGGACGGTCCTGAAGGCCGGTGGCACTCGGCCATGACTGAGCCGTGTTTGGGTTTGAACAGAAACATGTGATGCCGAGATGAAAAGAAAGCCCGAACCAAAAAAAAACACAAAGAAAGAGAAAGAGAGGGGAGGAGTAAAAAGAGGGATTTTAACCGCCTCTGGCAGATGAAACCAGCAAACAGGTCTGCATGGCCCAAGATGCATTTGTCAGCAACATGTCCACATGCCCTGTCCCCTACCCCATTCAGCATCTGGTCTTATGGTCAGCAACCTGGTGAGTGCATGTCTCTCTGCCTGTCTCTCTCTCTTCAGCCACTGCTGGCTGCCGGCTGGATGGCTGGCGCAGAGACAGATAAATACATCAGTGCATGAGTCATGCAGTCCACACACTCCCAAAACAATAGCGGGAGGTCTCTGTGCTGGCCGGCCCGGGCTGCTGAGTTCACAGTCTGCACACACAGCCTGCTTTTTGTCAGCCACAGAACTGGAGATGTTTTTCAGTGCAGGGTTTAACAAAAAACAAAGCTCTGCTCGCTTTGTGCACCAAGTTTAGGGCTTATCGTGAGACAAAGTTCCACGAGCTCGCATGAAATTGGAAAGGAAAACTGTCACAGTGTTATTTCTGTTCACCGGAGGGAGGAGGATAGGAAACATCACCGAGTAGATAGGGGTGAGTTTCCAGAGAGCACAGTTTATCAAGTGAGCCTGGGCACAGTGTAAACAGGAGATGAGCTGTTTACTCTCTGCTCTTGGATCCTTCCACAGAAGATGCTCAAAAAGTGCACAGGGAGGGCACTAAGGAGAGCACAGAGGCATATAGTACACTATCTCTGCTCTAACAGTGCTAATCTGCCTATCAGCCTATCAGCTGCGTGTGAAACAATACTCCCAAGATAACAACAACAACAGTTGTGTTAAATCTTTGGCGCTGATCTGTTGGCTTTTGTGTTTTCCTCGCCTGGACGCAGCTGGGACCCGTGGAGAGGCAGGGGCCTCGCCAATTGTTCCCTCTCTGTTTCGCTGCGGGCCCCCAGACAAAAGTTTTCATATGCACCATCAGGGAGGGGAAAGCTAGCGGATCGAGTTCATATTCTGGCGGAGTCGGCAGGGGATTTTTTTTTATTCTATCATCCCCTCCTTCACCACGTTTCCAAACTTTGCGCGACATTTTTACGCACAAGCAATGTAGGTTAAACTGGATTTAAACCTGATAAAAACAATTAAAACTCAATGTTCAACTGCCCCCCTCCTCCTCCTCCTCTCCTCCCCCCCCTTTATCCGCTACTTTCCCAAGCCTACACCCCCTCCACCCCCCTTTCCCTCTTCAGCCTCCCTCCCTCTCCCCCTCTCTTCAAAACCACAAACTCAACAACAGAGCACAGGATGGAAAACCATGCGAGATCTTTTTGTTTTTGTTTACCATTTTAGTTTTCCAGGCGAATTTCATGGTGAGCGTTTCTTTCATGGTCCGGGGGCAGCATCAGAGCTCGGGAATAATCCGCCAAGGAAAGAAGATGATGTGCTCCTTATAAAAAAAAAAAAAAAAAATCCTCTCGCTGAGAAATTTTCTTGTCCTTCAGCTCACACACTTTGGTCCGCTCCACTCCAAACTCCAAATCCTCCTCCTGTGTCTGTCAGCGGGCTCTCTCTTCTTCTACTGAATGACCGAACTCCTCCTACTTGCACTCACAACAGTTCCGTTGAAACTCCTCCTCCTCCACCACCTCCTCCTCCTTCTCCTCTTGGTCCGACTTTCATCAGACTGACAACAATGTGCGCGCTCAGACGCAGGCTGTTTGCGCAACACTTCAATACGCAAGAATAATAAATCTCCTTCCTGAAACACCCATGACTGATTTGTATCAGCTGTTTATTGTAGTTTATTTGTGTATTTTCCTTTTACCTGTTGTTTTATTCATTTCTGTTGCTGCTGTTTTTTTTTTTTTTTTTTAATCTTAAAAGTAAAATGAAAATTAAATCCTTGTGATATGTACAATATGCGAATAAAAGCGTGTCTTTAGAGAATAAAATGTCTTGGATGTTTGTTCTGTATTGTGTGGGAGTTGTCTGATTGCACTGTGTAAAAATCTACAAGCTGTTAATATGAGGCTTCAGCAGTCACAGTTAGACTAATTAAATCGGTCATTTAAGTGTAATCTTGCTTTTTTGTTTCCCCAGACAGTATTTTCTAGTTGGGTGAAGGATTGATTACGCATGTGGGAAATTACACAATAAAAGGCCATGATAGCGAAAGATACGCACTTTATACGATAAACTCAGACTGCTGAAGACGGTCTTCAGAAAAGTACGCACTAATTTAGCTTTGCACTCCTTCTACATTGTCAGACTCACGATGGAAAGATAAAAGAAAGGATCATGATTGATTTATGCAGCAGAGATAAAGTTTTTTTGGCCTGCACAATGTCAAAACCTGAAGCCCACATTACCCATAATGCAACTCGACCTCCGACAGTTAGAGATGTCGTATATTCGGGCGTGTTATGCTAGTAGCGGCTAATGTAGCCTCAAACCGCTGGCTTCAAGCACAGGTGAAGACCGCGCAGCAGAGGTCTGGTGAGTGTAACCTGTCTTATAACTGTCCAAAATCTGTCAAATTGTAGCAAATACCTGACTAGGAAGGCCTCCAAATGTACGACATGTACACTGCACTCTGTCAGGTGTAATTTCAACGTCTTTCCGCCTTCATTTCTTCTTCTATGGTGTCCACTACATATTCTCGTCACCTCTCCATATAGTGGGCGAGGTGTATCATTTTCGTGTCCATTTATGACCATAATCCAGACTGTTGTTCTGTAATTGTGTGGGTGTATTTTTAATTCCAACAGTACAATACCTGTCGTCAGCTGTCAATTTGTTGATTTCAACATACTGGCATGTAAAAAGTTGTTTCAAACAGTTAAGTAATGCTAGCTTAAAGTTGTGGTGAACTATGCTAACTATCTGTGTAGTAGCTGGACTGGGTAGTATTAATCGCATGGATGGTTTGCTTTATTTTTTTATTTTTTTGTCATTGTCCGCTATGTTTTAACATTGCTTGATGAATACTACAAGTGCCTTTGTACAATTCTCCCGTTTTAGCAGGCAGTGTTATTTAAATTGAGGTTTTGCATTATTATTTGGTACTAGCTGGGTTTCCATCCAAATGTTGTGCAAACTATACCCAAATTTTGAGTAAATCTGCAAAAGGAAATAGATAGATGTGCTTTATTAATCCCAAATTGGTAATGTCTTGTGTTACAGCAGCAGGTTATTCAGGAGTTACACAGGAACAGCAAATAAATAGTTGTGTAAAATGCAGATGAAGGTGCATTGTCACCCACTACTGCAACGCTCTTATGAGGAGTTGGTTGGGCGAGATAAATCGCTGGTGGCCCTGAATTTCTTCAGCTTCCATACAGACTTCATATGACTGGATGAAGTGATGTACTGTAAGTCCTTGCTGTCTTGTGTGTGAGGCAGCTGCAGCTTCATGGCCCCTGCGTGGGACAATACAAGGAAGGCTGTAGATGTCGTCACCAGTACTGTGCATTGTCAGTGACAGGAGAGGAGAATAGGCCGAGTGTGAGAATGGGCAACACTGTTCCACTGTGAATGTGCCTGCACACGTACTCAAACAGCCCACTTGTGTGAATAAACGGGAAGATATGAATCAAGCGTCGAATTTGTGAGGGGTCTTTTTGTACAAAGTTGCATCACAAACATCAAATGTGAGCACGTGGTGGTTCACACATTTGCTAGTCCATTTAGTCGGCTGATGGAATAACTAAACAACTGATTCAGAGTCAGGAGACAGTGGAAACCTTATGATCTTATTGTCATCTGGTTCAGTGGGAGCTGGCTAGACCTGCTGTGGCCCCCTTCTCAATATTGTGTGTGTGTTCATCTGTGTACGTGATATATCCACCCACTCCTCTGGCTCCCATAATACCCAACACATAACCCCAACGTCACACTCAACGTCACTGGCTGACACGCACCACGCTGTCAAGCAAGGTGCACGCACACAAATGCACCCACGCACACAAGGTCCCCACTTTTGGCATCATTGCCCCCTCTCAGCTTTGCGTGGAGGGCACCAGAAGGCCAGGGAAGCCCCATGCTAGTCTCCGTCAGTGTTTCTCAGTGTGCGGTGGTCATATGCTTTATCAGTGCTTCTTCTTGCTGACTGTTCATCAGGCTAGATATCTGGCCAGCCTCCAGTTCCCAGACTGAGCTGCCCCGCTGTCCACTTGGGTCTCTGGAGCTCTGGGAAGCTCAGAGGGGCAGTGGGAAGGTTGCGACCCCACACGACCTCCAGCTAAGCCCCAGGGGGACTGGAGTGTTGGTCTCACAGTGGGAGCGATGTCACATTTCAGAGCAAACAAGACATCTGACAAATGTGACAGCTGCTGCGCCGTCTGATGGATGAGCAGATGAGAACGTACATCTTTCAGCTTGAGAGGAAAATGGGAAATGTCTTGTCTTTCTCTGGGGTCCAGGTCCATTAATGTATACTGGTATTCTAATGGGACACATTAGAAAAGAGGCTAAATTTCATTAAATGTCAGAGCCGTTTTTAGGTATTTTGGTCTAAATCCAAGTCCTTTGCTTTCTTGCCAAGAGTTCAATGAGAAGATTGATACCACTTTCAGGTTTGTACCCTGGATATGAAGGTAGAGCTTCAGTAACAAAATCCAGCTACCAGCTCCTCAAAAGCTCTTCAATAAAAATCATCTCATTTGATTAATTTGCACAAAAAAACGAGTGAAAATGATACATTGTTATGTCAAGGACTGACCAGAAACACTGACTTCCTGGAGCCTTATCACTGCCGTGAAGGTGCTGATTGCAAGTTAAGCTGCTAGTCTCATCAAGTGAATGCTGGACATTAAATCAAATGATGTGGGATGTTAATAATATTTCTTAGACAAACACCAAGATGCTGCATTTGTATAACCTGCAAGGAAACTAGTAACTATAGTGCAGTAGCTGTAGTGTGACAGCACTATATTTTCCTCTAAAATATAGTGGAGTAGAAGTATGAATTAGTATAAAATGGAAATACTCAAATAAAATAAAAGAATCTCAAAACTGTGTAAGTGTCACAATCTTATATTTGTGACTTAAGTCTGCAGCTCTGTAACTGAACCTGACATCGCTCTCCTCTAATCTGATTTCCTGTAGCCTGAATGTAAAAATGAAAGGCAGTGCGACAGAGGTGAATGGCATCTTGATGCTGCTATGTTTGGAAGACCATCAATTATTGCTCAAGGAATTCCTGCAATGCAGGCCAATCCTCAGACCAAGTTTTCCCTTTCTCTCGGACGATTAATGACGTAATTACACTTAGGAAAGCCCCTGACGAGGGTTCCTGCAATTATTGAACTTCCCAAGTGCGATCGTCTTCTCCCTGTTCCAAAAAGTCAGAACAGAGAGCCACAGCAGAGACAGAAAGGGGACAAAAACAGGAGGAGCACTGCTCACACTGTTATTGCACCACTGTGGGGAAAAACGCACATTCCAGGAAATCTCCCACTTCCTGCCTCCAGCCTCCTGACTCCAACGAGCCTGCTGTCCTCATACCTGACTGGCTGGGGAGCCTCTCTGGCCCAGAGCATGGTCATAAAATCAGACCAATAAATAGAAGGAGGAGAGGATGCCTAATGCAAGAAGATTGAGCTGGACAGACCGACAAACAGTGGGGATCACAGTGCTGAAAAAACAGAACCAAATCACAGACGCACAAGACGACAGCAGTGGGAGTGGGGGTCTCACTGTTTCCATCCAAGATAAGAAGGTCATGTATCAGAGAAAGTGCGGGACACTGTTGAGATTAACTTGAAAGGACGTTATCTCCTCTGCAAGTGTGCGAGGGAGAGACAGAGACAGAGGGGGAGAGTTGACAGTACAGGCTGAAACTGAGAGGATCCATACTGGCTGCAAGACAAGCGTGATGCAACAGGACCATCTTGCACTGGCTTCCACAGAACGAGTGATTTCATACCTCAGACCGGAAAGAGACGCTGTGCTTTCTTTTCAGCTGCAGACAAGTCAACAGGAGAGGAGACTCATCATTTCATCCAGTGAGAGGAGTATCAGCTGTGAGTGGAGCCAGACTCTCCAGTGGAAAGTCATCGCATGAAAAAAAAAAAGAAAAAACAGAGAATCTTTCCTGCTCCCATATCTGGGCCGAATGTGTCACTGCTTTCGTACTCTTGTATTATGCATGGGTACGCATACAGTGCGTTTCACTGTGTGTTTGTGTGCGGTTAGTGGGTTTGTGTTTTCAAAGCATACTACCCAGTAGAGGGCAGAGTTCATAAACCGCCGTGTTTATCCAGAGTCAGCAGAGGTTTTAGCCAGACCAGGCCAGAGCGACAAAACCCAAGAGGTTGAATTTATGGTGCAGGGTAAGGACGATCTGCTGTTACTCAATAAAACCTAAAAAAGAGACAATCAGAGTAGTTTAAAGAGGTCATTTAAGAGCGGTGAAGCCATGGCAAGGCACTCTGTGAGCGCGCAGGTTCCTCTGATAGTTATTTAACGAGGTAACAGATCCGCAGATGAGTGTCCGTGGATCCAGTCGTAAGAACAATGACAACACAGACAGAGAAGGACATGCCAGGTCTTCTCCCACAGCTGCATTTTCTTTCTCTGTGTTCCTGTGTCTTCTTCGGTCAACTGAACCCTTTGTTCAAAGAGCCACATTAAAGCTCTGTCTTCCTCCCTCTCTCTCTCTCTCTCTCTCTCTCTCTCTCTCTGCCTCCTCTCTTATGTCATGTCTCTGCTCCCCTCAGATCTATTGTCCTGGCTGTTGTTGAGCTCTCCCTCTTTCTCTCTTTGGGTGGGTGACATCATTAGTTTCCAGTAAAGTCCAGAGCTGCAGACCAAGACCCCTCCTCCTCATCCTCCTCCTCCTTCTTCTCCTCCTCCTCACTCCACATTAAACACAGCTGACCCTGCAAACCAAGACATACTTACAGGAAAAGGTGCTCAGAGTTTTATTAACTCCAAATCTACACAATCCTATTGATGTCCAGAGATGTTTAGGCTATAAGAAACTGTGAAACAGGCTTATTTTTATCTTATAGCAGCCTCCATGTGGGGTCAGCAGGACTGTTGCATTAAAGCGAGGATAAACCTCCCCGGACTTATGATGACTCAGATGGTATGCTGGCAGTTAAGGTACTTTCAGGTGCATTTAGTCGAGTTACGATAAATTGGAGTACCAAAACACACACACACACACAACCACACAACCCCCTTCATGGGACCCCAACCCTGCACCCCCTGCCACAAGATCTAAGCCCTGCTAAGCCTTGAATGAATCAGTCTGGGCTGGCTCGGTTGTCTGTCTGACCCCCTGCTAATGAGAGATGGGCCATCTGTTGCCCAACAGATACATGCTACCCTAAAGTTGTCACGTATGCAACAAAAACAACACGCAGCATCAATGAAGCCGGTCGCACACCGGTGACAACTGCTGCCGCACCAAAACTGCAGATCACACCAGAAAACTACACGGCTATCACATCAGAATGTGCAAAGTCACACATACGTCAACCGTCGGGCCGTTTCACTTTTTGCTTTATATGATTAACCTTAACCGTTTAATTCCCATCACTTATTCTAAATCGGAGGGATAATACGCTGCCGTCTGCGGTGCTAAACTGAAGTGTGAAGCATGTGCGTTGTAGGAAATGAAACTGCGTGCAAGGGATGCACAACACAACAACACACATCAGAGCTGCTGCACAAAAGAGGCAGTAGCTGTGTCGTAGCGCAAAAACAAGCACGGCTGTTGCCATAACACCCACCAGAATCTAAGATATTTACTCTGCCACATGTGTGTTTAGAGGTCCAACATATATAAAAATAAATCCTGCCGTTGAACAGATACAGGATGTATTTCCTGTCACAAAGTTTGCGTATTTCTCTGTTTGACCTCTGACCAGTTATTATAGTTAGTGATGTGCTGACATACAGAGTGTGTGAGTGCTGACCGCTCGTATTAAACGCTATTCGGACACCAGCAGCCTCCAGCTTCACACACTGATGCCACACACACTCACACTCATGCTCTTTCTCTCTCTCTCACACACACACACACACACACACACACACACACTCACACACACACAAGCTAATATACACATCACAATGTCAGCTTGATCCTAGTCATGCGCCCTGGCTAATACTGCTTGAGCGGGAAAAGGAGAAGAGAATTGTGTGTGTGTGTGTGTGTGTGTGTGTTTGGTGGGGGGCACCTTGCCATGCACACTCACACACATACATACACACACACACACAGTCACAGAGCTGCCACACTATAAAAACCAAATCAAATCAACCCAATGCCAACTCACCCCTAAACACACACCCTTCTCCATATGGTGCAATGAGTTTCTGCTCCAGTTGAGCGAGCTGCTCCTGTGGTGCTGTCGCGCTGGGATGGACACTCGGGTGACACGGACAATGCCCGCAGTATTGACTTTTCACACCAGTCCTATTATGTGACCTAATTAGGCCCAAGATCACAATCTGAACCTCCGCAGAGCCGCAGGCACCCAGACAACTTGACACGCTGGGGGTCACCCAAGTGTGTAAACACCGTCTTAAGTGGCGGACAGAATGAAAGGATGACGGAGGCCTGGATTTTAACGAAAAGAGAAGTTTGTGAATTGTGCAATTTTAGACAAAAGTAAGGACAGAAATGATGAGACTGAAGCACATTACTGTCCCTCCACTTGTCCCTTGTATTGTCAGTGCTAACTGGGTTAATCATTGAACCCATTCCTCTCCAAACCCCCTGAACGGTGCTCCCCCAGCTGGGCCATAGATAAACTAACTTGCAAGATGTGTTTATATTTAATAAACGTTAAAGAATTGCACTTCTGAAACCCACACAGTTTTCTATTCAATGACAGGCAAAAAGCTGTAGAACTAGTCTCAGCCGGATGAATGAATCACAACAGTCATCAAAACACACGACAAGCAAGAATCAAAACTTCAGAAACGGAAACACTGACACGTCACTGAGCATCAGCCTCAAACGTGCACTTCTCTGTTCAAAAAGACAAGAAAGAGGAAGGAGGAGTGCTAACTCAGCTTTCTTATTTTTTTCAATGGAAAACTCGGCATCATCGAAATCGCCCCCCCCCCCCCTTCCTTTGTCCCTGTTTTCCCTGCTGAAAGTCACTTCTGCATTTCCAGCGAATGACCCGCTGAGGTTATTGAACCACCCTGCTGGTTATTGTAGCCCGGCGGGTGTGAGGTGGTGGCTAATATTCCCTCCACTGGAGTTTTTTTATTGACCGGCCTGCAGCTTAATTGCATTGACCTATCACTGACAGAGAGAGAAGAGTATGAAAGAACTCTGCAGACTTCTAAAAACGCAGTAAATGTAGTACAATGTACTGCGATAACCCACTGAGATACGTGTATTTGTCAACACTCTCACTTCTGTGCAGCTGGGTTCAAACCCGGTCAAGTCCTTTGTTATTCCCTCTTGTGACACATCTTGCAACATCCTGATAATTCAATTTAAAAGATGCATTTTCGTTACATAAGTTTATTTCTTGTGAATTATTGTGTGTGACAGTCAGCAGATCTTTCTGTCCATCTCCGCTTGTGCAAATGACTGCGTGTTTATCTGAGAAACTCAGTGTCCAGAGTGGACTGCTGACAACGGCACCTCAGCACTCTGAACTGTGAACCTTAGAGCTGTATATAACCGCACAGTGAGGCGATTACAGCGGGGTAATCAGTCCAATCACTGCCTTTATGGCTGGCATGGTTTCATAACCTTCCTCTGTAGGGAAAAAGTTAGCTGACAGGAGAACGAAGAACACCTGAGAACAGTAAAGTCTCTGCCCTCCAAGCCAGCGTGAGCATCACAAAGTCACTTTGAGAGATCGTGCAATCATTGCTTTTGATCACAAGAATGGATCAACTTGTTTTTGGACTTTCGTGCTTTTTTTTGTCACAAAGTCTTGGTTTGGAAGCTGCTGCAAAAGCCTCAATCCAAAAACAAGTTTCCTGATTACCCCACTGATGGTTCTTTACTCTTGAATAACTTTATTGAAAGCATTCATCCCTCCATATAACCACCCTTATTGCCCTCTAACCCAGCTGTGATGGCAGTCATAAGTCTATACTGTAAAAAAAAAAAGTCACGTTTGAGTTTTGGACATGAAGGGCCATGCACACGAGATTCGGCTACAGCATTAGCATGAGTGTCTGCGAGTGAACCTCCATCTTCGTACCCCTTGAAACAATTGGTGGAAACGGTGCTGTAAGATGGGAGGACACGTCAGCCAGGATGTCAGATAGGCAGCGAGGAGGAGGAGGAGGAGGAGGAGGATGATGATCTTTGGCTCAGAACATACAAACAAGAACCGCAGTGTGATCGGCATCTGACAGAAATGTAAACTATTACAGCAAATGAGTTATTTTCAGGGCAATTATAATGGAGGTTTGGGGTCTGAATGGCAGTGGTGTATGAAAGTACTGTACTGAAGTACGTATGAGGTACTAATGCTTGAGTTTTTTCTTTTCATGCCACTTATTGATACACATCGTACTTTTTACTTCACTACATTTATCTGCCAGCTTTAGTTACTCGTTACTTTTCAAATTAAGATTATTTTTGTCATAGAAAACTAAAAACTGAGCTGAAACGTTTAGCTGATTAATCAATTAGTCAACTGACAGAAAAGTAATTGGCAACGATTTTGGTTGCTCAGGAGGTGGAGCGGCGTATCAGAAGGTTGGAGGTTCGATCCCTCGGCAGTCTACATGTCGAAGCATCCTTTGGAAAGATACTGAACCCGATGCTGTGTGACTGGTTAAAGCTGATGTGAATCGTATGAATGTGTGTGTGAATGGATGAATGCGGGGGGGCATTGTCCTGCATTCAGTACTTTCCTGATTGTACTTACATACTTCTCATTCTCATACTTCTCTTTCTCATACTTCTAATTCTCACAGCAGAATTTCCAGTATTAGTACTTTTACTTAATGGATCTGAGTAATTCCTCCACAGCTGAATTGATCCCTAGCACGTAGAGTTCAGTGTTTTGTTCAAGAACACTTCAGCTGGCCGGTTTTCTGACCCCTGGCTCTCACTAAATCTCAATGTGCCACGTGTGAACACCAAAATATTTTTGCTTTAGCCTCAATACCAAAAGTGCGCACATGCAAGCAATCAGCCACAACTAAGCTGGAATAAGCTGTCGCTGCAGGTTGTTTTCTGGTAATCACACTGTTAGGAGGAATCTGCGCACTCACAGGCTGAGAATTAAATGGAGGTAAATAAACTCAGACGCCCGGACGCTCACATGAAGTGTAACGTAAGCAACATTTTTTGTCCTGCTGTGCTGTTGGTTGACACATATTCAAGTCATTATGGCGTTTGGGTTCCGAAGTAAAGTGAGTAATGCCTCTTCTGTGAACTCTGACCAGTCAGCAAGGCTGTGCTCACACACACGCACACACACACACACAAGCACGCACGCACGCACGCAGTGAGCAATAAGCGGTAGTTACAGTGAATATGCTGCTTTTCACAAGAGGTCAGCTGCCCTCCCGTCTGTGCCACCAAAGGTTACTGTGCTGTTTGCGTTATTGCACTTTGGGTTGTCGACTAGTTGCATAAAGTTTCCCCGAGTGGAGGCCAAGCAGAGGAACTGAAGCGCAGTCATCTGAGAAATGAGACATTGATTGATCTGTGGGCTGTTTTTCAGTTGGTTTCAGAAGGACTCTTGCTTTATGTATGAAGAGCGAAGCGCTGAGTGCAGGATGTGTCTCCATCAGTTGTTCATGTGACCACCAGCCGGGCCAGAACTGCTGAGTCCAGAACAGCCGCTGATTTGCTGTGATCTGCTCTTCAGCTGTGGTCAGAAACGTCTTTCTCTCTCTCTCGTGCACACACACAAAGCCGTGCATCAGCACACCCACAGTTTTCCTATCATATCACTCTCCCCTGTTTCTCACAGCCATCCAGCAAACAGACCTTGGAGGCGTCACAGACACTGCCAGTCTGCTCCTCACTGCACATCTTTAACTGCTTAGAATTCCAAGCTTCTTTTCTCAGTCATTATTTTTGTCTTCGTCTGTCCTGTTACAGCTCCAAACAATTTTCTACTTCCCTTCCCATCCTTGAATCTATCAAAACTGCCCAAACCAGTGACACCAAATGACTCTTCACACACATTCCAAACAACAGAAAGCACAGGAAGGTCGTTCATGGGGAGGCCAACATCTGCCAGATGGCTTAACAAGACTGGAAGTACCTTAAAATAAAAACATATTCCAGCAAACAGCAGGAGGGGCACACACACACACAGCTATTCTGCCCTGTACTCACCCAGTGGCGGGGGCTGCTCTCTGGGGAGCGAGGCTGGTACCTCTGCAGGGCGACACCTCCTTCACCCTCCAGCAGTAAGGTGCAGTCCAGGTCTGGACAGTGGTGATGGGGGCCTGCAGGCCAGGGCAGCAGGGTGGCCAGAGGGTAGTGGGAGATCATGCTGACCGCCTGGATCAGCGGCAGGGATGGCAGGCACGGAGGGACATTCTCCAGTCTGGACGGCGGAGTGGATGGAGAAGGGATCGAGATGAAGAGGATCAGCTGGGCTCTCCTCCTCCTCTCTCCTCGGTCTGGTTGTAGATTGGACTCGTCTTCTGCTCAGAGGTGTAACTAATGATCAAGTCGTCCACCTCAGTCTCTCCTTCCTGTTTCTCTCCTCTCTCCCTCCACCACACACAGTTTCTATCTTCCCCTCTTCTGTTTTTTTTTTCTCCTCTCTGCGTGTGTGGAACTCGGCTTGCCAGCAGCTCTCAACCACATGAGTGATTAAAGTCTATTGTCTCTCCCTCTTTTTCTTCTCACTCCTTCTCTCCCTCTCTCAACCCCTACATTCATCCCAGCCAGAAGGGGAGGAGTCATCACTCAGCAGCCCAGCCTCCACCCCCCCCCCCCCCCTCCCCCCTTAAAAAACTACCCACTGACTAAAGAGAGTTTGACGGTGGAAGAATGTGAAGAAAAGGAAAGAGAGGCAGGAAAGCTGAGATAGAGAGGAGGATGTTATGAAGAGGTTCTAAGAATCGCTAACAATAGCAAATATTTTCCATAATGGAAGGAATATTGAGCTCATTTATGTGAGTGTTACATCAAACAGATTCAAATCTCATTGTTTTGAATCATTTCCGTTACTGGATTTTGCCATAATTTGTCCCTAAAAACCGTTTCACATCCCTTTCTTTTGTTAAAATGTGATATTAGAAGTAGCGCAGACAGTCTGGTAAAACGGGATTTTGCACCAAGCTGAACCAGTTCAGGTGTTCAGATGTGCGGATGACTTCATGAAGTTACTGATTCAGCCGCCCGTTAAGAGGTACGGCTTGGTGAGATTTGTGACGGCAGGGCAAAGGTCAAACCGTAATAAATGTGTAACAGTTATGGAGAGCATGCGCGCGTGTGTGCGTGTGTGTGTGTGTGTGTGTGTGTGTGTGTGTGTGTGATCGAGTTCAGGCTAGGAATAAGAACCAGTCATGTGTAAAACACTGCCGTTGCAGAGAAGAGGATTATCTGGGACCAGGCGGTGCTCTGACACACACACACACACACACACACACACACACACACACACATGCACACACTGCAGATGTAGATTCAGCAGTTAATGTTGCACAAAGTGTGAAGAAGGTTGCTTCTTAGTGTGAAGGCAGACTTTGCGTCCTGTTTTCTCAGGTAAATAAAAAGCCATTGAAATAACACAGATGTCAGAGGAGCATCCGGTGAGGTTGCTCCACAGCAGAGGGACGTGGCTCAACACACACACACACACACACACACACACACACACACACACATACACACCGATACACACAAATGGTACACCGATAGAGGAAAGTAATATACTGTACTTAAATGCTCAATTTTGTAATTTCACAATCAATAACAAGAGATGTAGTTTGATGACGTGTGACGTAGCGTGGGATCATGGGACCATTGTTGATGCAAGTGAATAATCGTGCTCCATCACAAGCGAGGAACAGAAACAATAGTAAACAATAGCGTGGTGAGCTCGCCGACTTTCTTCCTCCCTTTCTGATGCATCATCAGGCGTTTTCAGAGTTTCATTGACAAGTGACCAAATGAAACACACTGTTACCGTGAATACAGTTTAAGATTTCTCTGGATTTGTAGGAGACGTTTTAGATCGTCTAAGTACACAACTCAACAAAATATATGACATCAGTCTGCTCTATTTTAGATTATTATTTTAATGTGGCAATGTTACATATTATACCTTCAAGTACAATTTTTTAGAGTCTGATTACGATTTTACAAAAAAAATCTCAACCTTTTTGGTACGTGGCCCCTTGCAAAAAATACACTGTCTAATTAGGGCCCCTCTAAACGTCTTTAAATAACTGTTCCAGGTATAAATAGATCAAATCCAGCATTAAGACAAAACAATAAGACAAAAAAAAAACAAAAAAAACCCCCACAAACTTTGTTCGTCCCGATTATTCGTCTCACAAATAACGAAAAGATCAGATTTTTCTTTGGGTCCTGTGGTCCCAAACCCAGACTAATCTAAAGTACGCGTCTATAAAGCAGTTGAAACTCGCTCCACCTCAAAGATGCTGCTTAAACACTGATGTATGAGTGTTAACAATCTGCCAGTGTCAGTCACAGGATCCACCTTCTGCAGACTTCACTTTTAATACTTGGAAGTTTTACATGATAGTATTGGGACTCTTAAACAGCCAGAGGATCTTCCACCACTGGCAGACACAGCAGTGGAGTCCACTTTCAGCCTCTGGCAGCTCAGTCCAAAGAGAAAGCACTGCTGTGGCATCAAGTAGCCTCCCCTGCGGCCATGATTCAGACCTCTGCTCTGACTCAGCGTGACAGAATTCCTTCGAAGCAGTGACACACAAAAATGCAACGAGACTCCACCTAAAGTATGTTTAAATTTAGTGCTGACTCATGGCCCACGGATTAAAACACAAACACAGCAAACATTAAAATGCCCGTCCGATCAGACCGGATTAATCGAGCTGAGCGTAGGTGTCTGGAGAAGAAGTCACTTGACCGTGACTGTCAGCGACTCGATGCGACTGCTGGGAATGAATGGGAGGCTGACAGGCAGGAAGAGTGAGTAAACACGCTGCCTTGTCTTCTCGCTGTCTGGATGGACTTCCAGTGAACCGGCCTCCGCTCTCTGCCTTCCTCTCCCCCTCCTTCCTCCATTTCCTCTCTCTGTTGTTGAGTTGCTGTGCTCCTTTTTCTAAAGGACCCCCAGTCACTTCAGCCCGGTTTGGTGGTCTTCTGAGGCCTGACATGTTGCCAAAGCGGTGATAGATGGGAGGAAGTGCTGCCACAACATTAAATAATCGACATTATGACTTTCTTCTCCCTCATTTTTCATTTGATATTAACTTCACAGACACTCACAGAGATATTTCACCCTTCTCCTGAATAACTCGCTCACTGTTCAGTAAAGTCTTCAGTGTTTCCTTCTTGTTTCTTGCTTTTCTTCTCTGCCTCCGTCTCAGTGTGCTGACACAGTCACAGTGTGGTCAGCACCAGTTTACACAGCTGGGAAGCCAAAGCTCTCTAGACTCTGACAACACACTCACACACTTTTATACACACCACACACACACACACGTACTTTTAAGTCCCTTCAGCCTGGGTCAATACAAACAAAGCCTCAATCTCTTGCTCTCATTTTCTGCCTCACACAGTCCCAAACGGTGGCACACAAAAGGAAAAATCTCTTGAACACAACAGAAAAAACTGTAGAACTGCATCTCGTGTTGGTTCATGAGATTTAAAAAATAGTGGTCAGTCAAAGTAAAAGCACCAATACCACAATGAAATACAATATTAGATTATTTTTTACTGATGCACAGTCATGGAAAGTCAAGTACTTTTACTCATATGCTGTACCTAAGCACAATACTGATATACTTGTACTTTACTTGAGTATTTCTACTTCTACTCTGTTACATTTCAGGGGGAAATATTGTACTTTTTATTCCAATGCATGTGTTTGATGTTACTAGTTACTTTTTACCCCCCAAAAACATGATATCCTTCTTTATGATATGATGCAGTAATCATGTGATGTCTACTAATCTGCCCAGCTGCTCACAAAGTATCTGAAACTGACTCCATGTTGATGAATTGCAGCATTAAAATACTCTTATATGTATTGATTAGTGATGTAAATGTAATAATGTGATATTCTATAATAATATAACGCTGAAAGGAATCATTCTGCAGGATGGGTACTTTTACTTTTTTATGATGATACTTTGAATTCAGGACTATTACTTGTAACAGTATTTTCTGCACTGTAGTATTTCTACCTAAGTAAAGGATCTGAGTACTTCTTCCACCAGTGTTGATAATGCATCAACGCCGGCATAAACAGCATTTTAATGTGGTAACTGTTTGACGTGGAGCTTATTCTAAGGACTTCACCGTCGGCTGTTAAATTTCTAAAAACACTCCATGTTTTAGAAGTCGATCGCGTGTTTTCTATGTAAATCTTAATCTGAAAAGAATGAAAAAAACTACCTACCATAGTAGTCAAATAGATATAGTGAAGAAAAAAGTACATTTCCCTCTGAAATACAGAGAAGTAGAAATAAAAGGTAGTATAAAATGGAAATACTCAGATGAGAGCTCGTTAAATTCTGTTTAAAGTATGAGATTAAAACACATACCAACAATTAGAACAGGCCAGATGATGAATAACACCATAATATCTCTGATTATACAATAACAAACACAGTTTTTCCTTCCAGATGACACATCACACATGCAGGAGTCGAACTTCCACGTCTCCACACTGCTCTCTGCTGGTTGTCAAAGGAACACAACACACACATCCAGCTCAGAAATTCATTTCTTCATCGTCTCTTCTTGATTAATCCTTGTCAGGGATTATTTTAGAGGATTAGTGTGAAGTAAATCATATCAGATTAACCGTCTGTTTACACTGAGGTTAGCTTCCTGTCGGTGCGGTGGATCCGAGTGCTGCTGCTGTCGTGCAACCACAGAAAAGGTTCTGTACACACACACACTCGCTTCGTGCACACACACTTATCCAGTCACTGAGTGGAGGTCCGATGGGGCTCTTGTTGACACTGAGCAGTTACTCATTATCAGTGTGAGGAAGAAAAGGAGACGACAGACACTTTCTCTGGATCACTGATAGAGAGAAAAGGAAAAACAAAGCAGGAGAAGGAGGAGGAGGAGGAGGAGGAGGAGGAGGCGCTGAGCGTCTCCCTAAAAAAACATTTTCATATTCCATTTCCTTCTCTTTTTTTGTTTGCGTGTGGATTGTGTACGTGCGTAAATGTGCCGATGTGTGAAATCGTTCCCTGTCAAAAGGACACGGCCTCACCGCAGCAGCGTTAGTCACCAGCCTCTTCCCTGCTCGGCACAGCATCACTGACTCATTTCATCCACTTACGCAACGATATCTCTTTTGTTACATAAAGAATCATCAAGAATTGCTTTCCTCGCCAGCAACGCCAACAAATCACCCGCTGCTCCCTTTGATGACTAAAAATCCTACATTTGACATTTTACATGTTGTATCTCTGCCTGACACACGAATGGGATCATCAGTTTAGATCTGCAGAATGAACTGGTGAAACGTCACATTTCCAAACTGTGATCCTGACCTGGGAGCTGGGACCCCCACCAGCACAACTGCAAGACAATTAACGTGATGGGATGGTAGAAACACTTTTATCCCACATGAACAGTCCTTTCTTCTTGACGTCTTTTGTGTTTCAGGCCTCAGGCATATGCAGCCGGTGATGACGAGACTCAAGTAGACGTTGCTTCCTTTTAAGTGGTCACAGGTGAAAACATTGAGACCCATAATCCTGAGCAGCGAGGCAGCAGGGCCCTGCAAAGCTCACGGTTCTGCTGAGGCCAAAGTCCACTCCAGGGGTTGAAGAGTTGGGCTTCCTGTGGACCTTCAGCCTTGGTTAAGTGGACTCCCTTTGACTGTTTCCTGTCCCTTCCTGCCACTAGACTGTTTGGCCTGTGCTTAAATCTAGCTTTTAAATCCTTTTCTGGTCTTTCACCCTTTGCTTAGACTGTTATGATTGGTGTGATGAGCGGTGTGATGGGTTCCATAACTCAAGCAAGATTTAATTCTCTGCAAGTTGATTTTCATACAGTGTGGAAATGAGTTACCTGGAAGGTCAGAACGGACCATCTTCAACCCAACATGCGTCAGAAATCATCTGTTTGTATCTGAGCAACCAGAGAGCGAGGGGTGAACTTGATCTGATACATATTTCAGATGCTGTCCCAGTAAAACTGAGGCTGTGTGTGCGCTCTGTTGCTTGTATCCTCCTGCCTGACTGTACACACACACACACACACACACACACACACACACACACACACACACAACATCAAGTATTGAGACAGTGTTCCTCTCCCACTCCCAGCTTTAGCTCATTATTAATAAAGTCTAGCTTACAGTAGGTCAGCACAGTACAGTCCTGTTGCAAACCTGCAGTATATACACACATATATATACCTAAATAAACTATTTCTCAAACCAATATACAGGAGGAGGGAAAAAGAGTGATGGGTGACTGCCAAGTCCTCACAGTGGTTGTGGACGGACTCATCCGCATCAGCTTTTTGCTTTTGTCTCAACTTAACACAATTTTCCATTTCATGCAAATCCAATGTAAAATATTTTATTATCTCTAACATTATTGTTCATTTTAACCAACAGGAAGTCATAATATGCACTAACATGTATAATAAATGAGCTGTACTGTTTGATAAGCCTGTAGCACGCAGTTGTCGTTCCATTTATGAGCAGCAGGTGGCAGCATAATCCTCCTCTTGGCATCACAGCGTCTCAAAGGGCCCTTACCTGAGAAAACAAACCTGTGGGTGAAGCACCTTATAAAGGACTTGTGGGCAGTGATATTAAGTAAGTTCTGGTCAGTGTTGCATGAAGCAGTAGTACCATGTTTTTATCCGATCAAATACATGAGAGCGAGCTTTTATCTCACATCTCAACCCGACGGCAGCATATGAATATTTAAACAGATTTCCTTTGTGCCCGGTAATCCTCCTCACCCTCCACCCACTTCTCTCTCTCATCCACTCCCTCACCTATAACCTCCACCACCTCCCCGTGTCCCCCAGCTCCCGCTCCTCTCCGTCCTCCTCCCACTGTCAGATCCTGCAGCAGACAGGAACTATAAAACAGTGAGCAGAGTTTCGCTGAGCCAGTGAACAGTGGGAGCCAACACACCCACTGAGTGTCCTCTACATGATAAAGGCTCAAACCTCGAATTTATTGGGAGGTTGCAGCTCCTTTCATGTTTTACCACCATTTGTGAAATGTCACAGGGCTTATTTCCAGAGGGTTTAAAGAGGGAAAAGTCTGTCTTCCATTCTAGGAGAAGGTCATGTGAACAGCTGCAGTGAGTTTATGCTTGCTAATCAGCAGATTAAATAATAATATACATTACTTAATGAAAGCTGAGTTCTAGCCGCACACAGACGGAGAGTTCAGTGAGTTGTTGTTGTTGTGCTGTCATGGGTTTGAATCTGACCTGGGATCTCTCCTTTTCGTTTGCCTCCGTCTACAAACTCTCTGCAACGCCAGTAATCCAAATTAATGTGAGAAGATAGGTGACATCTGCGCCAGTTTATGCCTAAAAGTGAGCGAAAACACAGAAGCAGAGAAGGTGTTTTATTGGTTCAGCCCAGCGCTACATCTGAACGAAGAACAGCCTGTGCTCAGGACATGAATAATTCATTCATCCAGTTTTCTTCCAAAATATTTAACACATATAGACTCTGAAAGCAGGGGTCTGACGTGGACAAATGGAGCATCCTACAGGCTACACGACTGATGCTCTGCAACGCTAACTAGCAGGACCAGCCTGCTGTGCAAGTGAGATATCCACAATGACAGAAACACTGAGCCTGATATCATCTGCTACTGCCCTGCTGTGGCAAAGAAGGGCTGGAGTCTCAGTGTGTGTGTGTGTGTGTGTGTGTGTGTGTGTGTGACATCATCTAAAGACACTCCTGGGTATGGTATGTCAGCCTCCCTCCTCCCACACATGTTCAGTTCTGTAGACACTCATATGTCCATGCACACACACACACACACACACACACACACACACACACACACACACACACACACACACACACACACACACACACACCACTTAAGAGTTGTTTCCAGACAGCTTTAAGATTCCTTTATTCCTCGGCTGTCCGTTAAAAAAAAAACACACACACACATCTGTTCTTTTTAAATAACAATCATCCTCTCAAACAACATAAAAATTGATTTTTGAGAATGTTTTTTTTTTTTCTTTCACGTCCTGCAAATAATGTTAGCTGTCTTCCGTGTGTTGCTTAAGTTTTCTCAGGCCGTCACCGTCTCCGTGTGCCCAGAGGAGGCACAAGGGGGAATAAATAAAGCTTTTGTCAAAGGCCTGCTGGCCCTCGTCCCGGATTCTCCTCTTCTTCCTCTCCTCAGTGTCCCTTCGTCAGGCAGCAGAGCAGATTGACATCTTAACCCTGCTTTTATCCATTTGGACACCAGTGTATGTGTATGTGTGTGTGAATGAACGTACAGTATGCCAGCTTGTAGTTCAAGTGTCTTTTCAAGTGTGTGTGTACACACGACGCTCACTGTGTGTACCGGGCATTGTGAGTCTCTCTCTCTCTCTCAGAGTCTCATGTCTCTGTATTAGAGTTCGTCCCGCGAGGCTCGAGCCGCTGGAGGCGGCGAGTCTCCGGTGACGCTGTTCTGCGCCACGGGGCGGATTCTGCCCTGCTGGGCCGTCTTGCGGGCGTGCTGCCGGTCCCAGTCTGTGGCCACGGCCTCGTCGTCCCAGATGGTGGAGGTCTCCGTGTCGCTGATGTAGCCCGGCTCTCCGGTGTAGTGGGTGGGGTAGATGAGCAGCGGCTCCACGGAGAAGGCCTTGAGGTCCCTCTTCTCAAAGTACGACATGTACTCAGTGCTGGGGGGGGGGCACAGAGGAGAGGAGATGTTATGGACACTGAAGCAATTTAACGATGATTATGACAGTGAGTAATGGCTGTTTTCATTAGCAATTAACCTCTTCAGTGTCTGATAAATCATTCCAGCCATAAAATCTCAGAAAAAATGGCTCTAACATTGTGCCACAGCTCAAGGTGATGTTGTCTCGTGCTGCCTGGTATCAAACCCAAGATGACAATAATAGAAAACGAAGGTGATTACACAGTTAGATTTGACGGAAAGGCTCTGCTGTTTGATGGAGATCTCAAAGAACACGAGCAGCAATGAAGATTTTGGAGATGAATCCCTCTTAAACATAGATGAATATTAGATTTTAGCTCAATCAACAACAACAACAATGTAATGTAGCACAAAAGGCGAAGGTCTGAAGATACCGTCCACCTGCATGAATATGATGGGAGGTCACTCGTCAGCTGATTGCCACTGTCGTGAATGAGCCAGTGATTGTGATGAATGGATGAAACAGCTGGTGCCAGTTCACTCATACGGCTTCAGATGCCTGCCACGATTTGTGAGCAACTGATGTCGCCCGTCTGTGACTGTTCTGTACCAAAGGTCACCGAGAGGAAGGAAGGCCAAACAACGGCAGAGTGCTCAGTCATTGCTGTTTACATGACGATTTGTCATTTTGCTGCACTTCTGACGAAGTCCTGCTAACTGGAAGTTCTGGTGTGCATACTCACTGTACCGGAATTGAATTTCAGCACAGACAGCAAATTGACAGGATCTCAAATAGAGGAACAGGATGCTTTTCTCTACTGCAGCACAATTTAGTCATAATAGGGATGTTTTTATTGCGGTTTACAAAATCACATGTTTTGCAAGATCACATACAAAAACAGGGGTAGAAGTCATTTTTTAGCCTTAAATTAGGTTGAAATTGGTTTAGGTGGAGATAATTTAGATGATTTATACAATGTTGAGTAGTTTTAGCTATAACGTACCATCATATATATTTATAGGTCAAATACCTGAAATTATATAATGAAAGTATTAAAATGAAAATTACATTATTTCCTGCTGAAATGTGGCAGAAAAAAACAATAGTCATGTAAGGAATCAACAGAAAGTTCATCAGAAGCTGCTCTGATAATTGTTTCTGTCATTTTTCAAGACAAAATGTCAAGTTCTTTCGGTCATATATGAGAATAAACTGAAGATCTTTGGGGTTTTAGACTCTGGGTCAGACAAAACTCGAAGACAGTATACTACCACTGATTTAATCTCAGCAGCATCTTCACGTGGTCCTGTAAGCTGCCATCATATTGTGGCACATTATAAACAGCAGAAAGCTCTACTATCCGCCAGTCGTGGTCGGCCTGCAGGGAGGACCGAGGGCTGCTCGGGTGTGACACGTCAGCCGGGCGGAGTCACGCTCGTGGAGACGGATCACCGCAGAGGTCAATTCCCTACTGTCCAATTGCCTATTTGAAGCCTGTCAGCAATCCACGAGGACGGTGAAACCCTATACCTTTATTAGAGCTCAGACAGCTGACCTGCTGCTGCAAACAAACACACACTCACACACATATTTTCCGTGCAATGAGGCCTTTTTTACTGACTTTACTGCTATGTGTTTCTCTTGCTTCTGTTTATGCGTGTGGTGGAGCTGAGGCTTTATTTAAGAGGACAGCAGGGACGCACCGTACAGCCAAAAAACAACATATCCACAGTTTAAGCACACAATCCCATCCTGCTGATTCATATATACATATTTTCCCTGCCACCTTTCCACATTTCTGTCCATGTTTCCCATTTCTTTCACTTTTACACAAACACACCTCCTCTCACTGTTGAATACACACACCGCGTATTCACTAGTATTCTATACACTGCACACTGGACACACATCTCCTTGTATTTATATAGTAACACACACTCACACAGTGTCCATCTCCACCCCACCCCCACGCTCAGGCCTATCAATGGGAATCCTGTCCCCTTCTCCAACCAGCAGGAAGAGCTTTGCTGGCCCACATTCCTCAAAGAGAGAGGAGGAAGGGGGAGGAGAGGCGGGTGACACAGGGAGGGAGTAGGTGAGCAAAAAAAAAAAAATTAGAGGACTGTTGAGGAGAGTGAGGGGATTTAAAATAAGTTTAAAAAAAGAGGAAGAAACAGAAATGAAAAATGAGAGGGAGGCAGGAAAGGTGGAGGGCTGACTGAAAGGATAAAAAGTAGAAAATGGGATGGAGAGGGGAGATGGAGGAGATCAGGGCTCGGCAGGAATCCCCCAAGGAGAAAAGAAAGAGAAAAGCAGGCATTGTGTGTCCTCTGCAAGGCACCGTACCCACTGAACCCCAAGAACAATCCATGCCCTGTGTGTGAGGGAGCACAGAGGAAGAAGGAGAAGATGGAGCAGAAGAAGAAAGGGGTGGTGCTGGAAAGAATGAGGGACATGAGAAGGAAAAAGGATAAGTCAGGAGACATATAGGGAACACTGGAGCTGAACTGGACGGAGGTTGTGGTCTACCGCCAGAGAACAAACTAGTAAACTACACACTGTGCGCAGTCCGAAAAGCCTTGTATCTGCGTCTATGTATAGATAATTACTATACAGTTGCTCCTCTGCTCTGCTTTATTGCTGTCGAGTCTGTTTTTGTGCATGCACAGGATCCATGCATGCCTAAATTTCACTAGCTGTGTAGATTAAATTGCATCTTCATATTTATTCTGAGTGTGGATTACCTGATATGTCCTAATGTAAGAGCGCACCTGCAGTCGTCTATTTGTGGTCCTCAGTCAATATTTGTCAGTCTGTTCGTTAACCAGACCGTCTAAAAGGGTCGTTTTGTCTGTGTTTGTGAACATTATCCGGAGATAGTTATTTCTGTAGCTTTGTGGTTTTCTGCATTACAAGCCTCAAATAAAAACATGCCTTTGTATCGCATGTGCATGTTATCATGTTAAGTGTATTGCATTTAGCAGCACTGTAATTTTAAATCAAAGGAAGCTGATGTAAAGACTGACTTTGGGTGTTTGTTGAACATGACGGGCAGGAACTCGTCGACGGGCAGCATCCTCGTGAAGGGATCTGCGGCCAGTAACTTCCTGGCTCCTTGCTGCGACAGCGCGTAGCCGAGCGTCCAATAGGAATAGTCGGCCGCAACCAGGTTGTCAACGCCATCCACAGACTGCTCCGGCTGCTGCACCTGCATACGCTTGCGCCCCACGTAGCTGCAGCAGAGACAGAAAGTGTGCTGATGAGGTCAAACATAGGGGTGCAAACATTTAGCCGTGTGTGTGTGTGTGTGTGTGTGGATGGGTGGGCGTCCTTACATGAGGTCCCAGTCCAGCTGGGCTTTGTCTATGTCATCCATTATGGCCTGCAGCCGTCGTTTAAACCTGGGCTCAAACCTAACGTCGTCCTCCAAAACAAGAACCCTCTCGAGGCCAAGCTCAAGCACCTGATGGTCAGAAAATGCACACGTGTTGTTAAAATGGCAGAATAACAGCTGGGGTTTGGTTCTGCCATGCTTACTTATTTTATTGATAAAATGCATTGCAAAATTATAACAGGACATGCAAACCACAGACCACAGACACACAGACAGACTCCCTGTTGAACCTCTTGAACCTGAGGTTGGTTTTCAAAAAGAGTTACCTACGATGCTAACTATTGCAGCTAGCTCAACTAGCATACTGCGTGTTGCAGTGGTGCAGCAGGTTGATGCTTCAGTTATCAGTATGATGATGCAGGTTGTTAACATTATTTGGAGCCACAAATGATCACTTAACCAGCTGGTTTTTTGACTGTGTAATGTTATATAGATAGAACTTTGAATAATAACCTGGAGGCAACCTGTTCACTGCACTAACCTCCTTCCCTATGTTAGCTCATTACCCTTCGCTGCTCTCACCTGCATCCATATAGAGTGATGGCTGAGGAAGCAACCAATCTCCCCTCTGGTCAGGACTCGACCAGAGTAAGGGTCCTTGTAGCGAGGCATCATCTCTATCCCCAACGCCTGCAGCTGGGACGTATTGAGAGCCCTGAGAGAGAAGGAGGAAGGGAATGTAGGAGGGTATTGGGACAAGAAGGATATTTCTTTTAACTATACTTGTCATTGAGCAGTTGGTGAAAACAGCTTCACTACAAAGTCAAACCCAGCAAGCTGCAACAAGTAAAACGTTTTGCCAGACAAACAAAGGCTGGGAGAAGGATTAGGACATTCTCAAAAGTGGATTAAAGTAAGCGCCGAGGAGGGAAAGCAAGTCGAGCGTGTTGCTACTGCAACACCAAATCACTGTTTAGACAGAATGTTTGGATGTAGAAAAAGCAGCAACAGATGGGAGACAGACGTTCAGGGAGCGCAGTGAGAAGCGTATCAGATGTCTCAGGTAGAGAAATCTTAATTTTGTTGTGGTGCTGAATAAACCAAACTTCAACAGACTCTTTCAGGATCAAATCAGCATTCAGGTCAGTTCATCGAGTGCATGCGGGGCCGTGTGCTTGTGACCTACTTGCCGTCCACCGCGTCTGTCAGCGTGGCGTGCAAACCCAACGAAGCCATTGTTTTCAACATCCTGGTTCTTCTATCCAGTCGACGCTTCAGGTTGATCAGGAAAATCTACACATTTCAAACAGGAGAAACAGAGACATGTTCATTTAGGAGAAAGCCCAGTGCATCTTTCTCTCAGTGTCACTGAAGAGATGCATAATGCTAAGAAAAAAAAGAGGACAGATTAAACAGAAGTTCAGGTCAAGGCAAGGGCAAAGGAAGAAGGAGAACATGGAAACACAAGGAAAGGAGAAGAACTACAAAAACAGGAAGTGGGAGTTGCTGATAAACAGTGAATAAACAGAGAGACAGAAGCCGAAGAGCTCAGCACGCCCAGAACTCACTTCATCAAAGCCTATCCTGTCCTGCGGTGATGGCGGAGAGTACAGGTGCTCAGAGGGCTCAATGTTGTGGTCAACTGTTGACAGAGAGAGGAAGGTGGCACGAGGTTAAGACAGCAAAAACAGGACAGGAAAATAACCGAATTTCCTCTGGATTGTGGTGGTTTATTTAATTTGGTTGATTTGGAATCTGAGCAGAGAGAAGAGCTGTGAAGTGAAGAGCGAGCGAGGGGGTTGAAAAAACAGAGGGAGGGAGGGGGAGATGGAGGAGGGGGATTAAGGCAAAGAGGGCTGGCAGGATGCAATCATGAGGGGTCGCAGAGGTCAAGAAGGAGAAGAAACAAACCTGAGAGAGACACCAATCAAGGACAGTGTGTGTGTGTTTGTGTGTTTGTGTGTGTTTGTGTGTGTGTACTCACTCAAAGCCTCCGTGATGGTGTGTATGAAACTCTCACTTTCATCTTCCACATTCTGCTGTGCTTTGAGAGGGACGGGCAGGAAACCGTAGTGCTCTCTGTTACACACATACATCTGCACACCTGGAACACACACACACACACACATGCATGCACACACAAAGTTTGGTGAATACGACCTCTTGACCCAAACATTTCTAATATACACGAAAAGTAGTTCAACCCTGGTCCTCAAACACATTATATTGCCCTTTGAGGACACAGGCACTGAGATCAGGACTCACATGACCCCATTGAGTCACATGATGGGTGGGCGGGTCAACACCCCACCCATTCTCACCCATCAACACCTATTGTGCCAGCCACACCTTGACTCATGTGACCTTAACGACTCACACGAAGCTGGGCGGAGCTGTGATCCTGGAAGAGCATAAATGCCTGAGACTCCCCACCAGTCAATCAGTTAGAGCTGAAGAAGCCTTCAGGATGAGAGGCACAACGTCTTCTACAACCACAGGCACTTTGGAAGCACTTAGAAGCACTTTGATACTGGATATTTACGTGTACTCTTGTGCACTGCTGTGTTGAAGCTAATTTGTGAGGTAGAAGAAACCACGCGTCTGTGTTTCTGTTTGCGTATCTGTTGGTGTTTGTGTGAATGCCTGCATGTGTTTACTCTGTAGTTAGCGAGGGAATGCCACACGCTCTTGATGCCTATGAAATGGAAAACTTAATGGTTCTGTTTGTTCCCTTCGGATGATTACTCACGTCAAACACACAAATCTGCAAACACTGATACTGTTGCACACTTGCAAACAGTCAAGAAGACAAACACATGGATCCATTTTTCTGTGCTTCCACTCATCTGCCTTAATCTGGCACATGTGCATAAAACCAATAAAAAGGCCTCAGTGTTATAGAGCAGTACACACACGCAGATTAAAACCAGTTTGTAATCAACTGCTAATGCATGAAAGAAGTCCCAGGCAGTGCTCAGTTCATCAAAGTGAAGCAGCCATGTGAGATCTGCAGTCCTTCTACAAATGTAGTAGTTTGTTGCGAGCTGAGTTTTCACACTGACCCGCTTGACGTGCCGAGAAAGCAAATACCATGATATCATCAAACGCCCAGCTATAGTCCGGGTGGGGAGGGTAGAACGCCAGGTCCCTGCTGGATTCACGACGCAGGTCTAATAAGAAGGTGCTGTGCACCATGGGAACGGGGAAACAGCCGAGCCGCTTCCACTCCCTGATCGGCTGGTAGTCTGGGGTCCGCTTGTAGTAACCCTGACAGAGAGGAGGGAGGTGAACACAGCAGGTTCAGGCCATGAATCGAGCTGAGCGGAGGTATGAATTTTAGTCCAGACTGTACCTGTGGGGAGATGCCACACCAGAAGTTGGAGTAGAGCGAGCGAGACTCTAACATGGGAGCCACCAGGGTCAAGTTTTCAGCCATCAGCATGTTGAGCACGCAGGGGTTGGTCAACAGGTTGTCGCTGTCTACGAACTAAAGAGAGAGACAGGGGCTGAGAGTCACTCATCATATGATAACAGGTCTGAAAGTAAACCGGAGAGGCTTGTGGTTTATCTTTTCAAACATCTGTCCCTTGTAAATAACCTAAACAAAGAAAAAACTTCCTAATAGAGGCCTCAAATTACAAATGTCACTACACATGGTGCAAACAGCCAGTGGTGGAAGAAGTGCTCACAAGTAAAAATACTCCAGTACAAGTAAAACATGTGCAAATCTTAGTGAAAGTACAAAAGTATTCGCATCAAAATATTCTTGAAGTACCAAAAGTTAAGTGTATAATGGCCCATTTCAGAATAATATATATCACTGGATTATCATGATTGATGCACTAATGTGTTCATTACTGTTGGAGCTGGTAAACGTAGACCTCATTTTGATTCCATTTATACTGCTGAGTAGCTTCATCTTTAATAATATATCAATTTATTAGTTTTTATTTTATATCCAGGTACATTTCAAATGTTATTATATTTTCTGATGAATCAAACCCTACCAGTATGTAGTCAGCCCATCGTTCGCGGGCAGCCTTCAGCGCCGCCTGTCTCAGCTTCATCACATGGTTGAACCTTGAAGGAGGCCAGTGCTTTGGACCCCACTCATCTGTGTAGGACCTGATACAGAGATTAACACGATCAGGAAACCAGAACAAATCAAGGACAGAAGTCTGAACTACTTTGATCGATGTTAGTAAATGATTCCCACGGAGACCACGGCTCACCTCGGCTCCTCCATCGGTCTCCACTCCACGTAGTGGTAGACACGCTGGGCTCTCTTCAGCCACTCTCTCAACATGGCAGTGGTGTTGTCCACATTATGGTCTGTTGCTGCCCTGAAACACCGACACAGAAAACACAGGATGTCACTGAAAGGACGCAAACCCTCATGACGGAGCAGCCACAGACAGTTTCACGCTCCCCGCTGAAGCGCATCTGCTAAACACCTGAGATGTAAACCGCTGTCCCTGTGGAGAAACAAGCCTCTGTGCTGTCAGGACCATGTGCTCCCACTGAAGAGGATGTGAAGCTGAAACATGATGCAGAAAGCTGCCATCAGTTTGAGGAAGAGATGGGACACTCTGAGCCATCCATGACAGTCAGATGGCATGTTACGAGAAGATGTTCGTCTAATTACTGTCTGACTTTACAACTGGCCGCCTCAGCGCTGTAAAGCTTCTTTACTGCCTAATTAACTGCACTGCTGGAGCACGGACCAAGTGTGAGGAGTCACCGTGCACACGCACAGATTACTCTGAGGCACGCTGGCTAATACCGAACACATGCTAACAGAACTCTAGAGACAGCTGCCACTTTTCCAACGGTTTCTGTGGGTGCTGGACAGTCAGCAAAATGACCTCAGCCTGAAGGTATTTTACTTAATTCGAATGTGAATATTGATGCACACTCATACACAGCCGCATCTTAGTTGTCACACATGCGAGCGCACTGTTTCTTCACCACTCGGAGAAGACGCTGCGGCTGCTGTATGTGTGGACGAGTGTGTGTGTGTGTGTGTGTGTGTGTGTGTGTGTGTGTGTGTGTGTACATTCGTGCAAGAGAAATTAAAACTGTAAAAACTATCACTAGCACTTCTACACATTCGAGTTCCAGAAAAATAAATATCACCTGTCTTTGCATTTAATTTGGCCTTTACAGAGGAAAGGTCAACAGATTGTGAGGCAGAGGCCTGTACTTGAATGTGTGCATACCAGCACACACACACACACACACACACACACACACTTAGTGAGATGGAGTTTTCCACTGCTTGCTGTAATATTCCTTGCTGTACTCTCTCCAAAATTGCACCCAATTTTAGACTGGCTCGACAGAGATAGAAACACACACACACACACACACACACACACACACACTCGTGCACCGTCTCCTTGTATTTTCAGTAAGTACACGCTCAACATAGAAGATAACAGTGTCGACACTCTTCATTTTTTAGCACAAATAGCAATACAGAAACACCTGTTTTCACACAGACATGCACACCGATGCTCACGCCGACACACAAGCTCGTGCACAGTCTTGCATTACACACAAGGATTAGTCAGCGAGAGGTGGAGCGCTCTTATGGTTGGAATTTCAATAATCTCCAGTCAGACAGATAAATAGCTCATCAGACAGAACCAGCAGCTGGAAAGAGGCCTGAAGGAGATGCAGTGGTCAATAATTTTAATAGTATGTGTGTGTGTGTGTGTGTGTGTGTGTGTGTGTGTGTGTGTGTGTGTGCTTGCCTACACTTGCACATGTGTGACAAAACATAAGGACGTTAATTTTTGTGTCCTGGGAATGTTTTTACAGCAGTGCGACTGCTGATTTATGTGTTGCACAAGTGGTGGTTTACAATTGGAAATGTGCCTGTTTGAGTGTGAAAGGTTAAAGATGTGCATGCGCAAGCACATACATGTGTGGACCCGTGCATAACTGGCCATCAAAGTAATACAGGAGGAACGTGGCTATTGATGGCGAGCTGTTGTTTTTTTTTTTTTTATCGCAGACTAGAAACACTGAATCATCTGACTCGTTGGTAATGAGCTGATGTGCACAGGTATTTACACGCTTTTTCAACCGCTAAACTGCACATCGCTCGCGGAAATAAATGTGCTCCTGCACGGCATCTTCCAATGACAGACACAGCTGCAGGCAGGGATTTAAGAGGAGGGAACTTCTGGCAGGTAAAGAACAACCCGTGTTATAGTAGGTGGGAACATAGAGTACGTATATATGTGCCAGGAGGAGTGTGTGATAGAGGATGAAGAGCTGAACATGAAGTGAAAATGAGCACAATTGTTCTCTAACGTTCCCATCGATAAACACTTTGGTGAATTCCTCACAGGCCTAATTAAAACCTTTCCAAACATACAAACGATTGAGCTAACTTTGTTTTACAGATATGGCATTAAAATGCTAATGATGCTTTTTATTGGGCTCACAAAATCAGAGGGAATGAAGATCTCTTTCTCTACTTTTAAAGGCTCCTCTTGGCAGGACGTACGCTTCCTGCATCCAGGTCATCGGTCAGTAAAGGTTGATGGTTGTCTACAGAGGAGCAGAAAACTCCAAACTCCAAAAGAAATGTGGAATCAATTACTTCAATAAATAAGGAATAAAAAGGAAGCATTATCCTAACTCCATTGAGGATGATGCATTTACTGTGAGGGTTGTTTTGTTTTTCAGCAGCCCAGCCCCTCTGAGCACTCTGCACTCATCACCACCGTCGCATCTCAGTGTGCCTCATGAGTTCTGGACGTCTGAGACTTAACGATGTGTACATCAAAGCAACACATCTCACGCTCAGGGCTCTGCAGCGTGCTTGATGGGGCGAAGCACAGGCAAGAAAATCAAGCCTGGAGTAGACTCATCTTCGCCTTCGGATGCACTTTCGAGGGATCATCCTCGCCTCCATCTCGTTTTATTTGAGACACGTTGGTTCTTCTTCGGGAGGCAACTATGCGCTCCTTCTCCTCAATTTCCTCAACCTTCAGGCAAGAAAAGCCACTGCAGCTGCACTGCACCGTGACCTCCGAGCCAAGTTTAAGAGCCTTCGTAGATCCCTCCAATAACTTTGTCTGTGCCAAGCTGATGTCTCAGCTGATGAAACTACAGTATTATGAACATTTCGTCCATATGACTATCACAGCTCCACTGTCATAGCTAGCAACGTTTTGTACACGTCTGTGACAGTGCTCACATCTGTACAGGCTCTCGTATCCTCGCTCTCCGTACCTCTGTATCTTTCTCTTTCTTGTCTTGTGCTGCATCTCTTCATTCCTGTTTTGAAGTTTACAGTAAGCTGCAGCCTCATTATTCTGCTGCCTGCAGCTTTGGGGTTGGGCTTCCTCTCCCCTCTCTCTGTCTTTATGATCAGCATCTGGACAACACATGCTTCCCCAGGCCTCACCTACACATCACACCACTCCTTTTCTCTGTCGCTTCATCCATTTATTTCTTCCCTCGCTAGCTAACCTCAGTGCAATAGACCATCTGTCCTGTCACCTGTTTACATGCATCAATGCTCCCTCTGGCACAAGGCATGCACATATTACACCTGTCCCTAATCAGCGCTGCAGCAGCTAGTGTGCAGTTTATCATCAGTGTAGAGCAGATAGAAAAGCCAACCCTTCAAGTACACTTCAAGCAGTCCTTGAGTAATTCTTGAATATACTTGGTGTAAATAGTAGACTAAACTTAACTGGCACAACTCTGGCACTGAGAGTGAACTGAGGTGAAAATCCTGATTCGTGAGCATTCAAAACACACTTGCAATAAAATTGTATTATATCACCAATGTGTTGGAAATATACTTAAATATATCCAAAAATGAAGTGAAGTACACTAATTAGTCACGCTATCAGAAAGAAAATAAGTATACACTTCATAAGTACACTTTATTACTGTTAAAAGTCTTTGTAATTTAGTTTACATTTTAAAAACACCTAAGTACAACTGATAATACCAGTTCTTTGAAATACCACTTTAAGTACTGCAGAATTAGTATATTCATACATTTAAGTAGAACTTAATGACATCTACTTAGAAGCACCCTCTTTAAAAGTATATGTCAAACATACTTTAAATTAAGCACAGTAAAAGCGTACTTGTAATGAATTTATTACTGATACACTAAAGCATAATACTTTTGGGGAATTGGAAGGCAAAACATAGAGTTTGTAGACAGATTTCAGATAATTAATACAATGAATTTGTGTCTTTCCTACATTGGTTTGGTCACATTGCGCTGCAGTAATCTTGCAGTAAAGAGCAGCAATACGTTGGTCACATCTGCATCACCCAACACGATTATCTACCTGTTCACCACTCTCTCTGGCTCTCTCCCTCCCACTTGTTAGGGGTACTGCATGAGTGTGTCAGATAACAGCGAGTGTGTGGAAGGCTGACATCTGGCCTTAAACACAGGGGCTTGTCCCTGAAACTGGCCCTTTTAGGTAAACACAGGTCTGAAAGGCTCCAGCAGGCCACTGTCTGCTGACTGTTGATCAAATAAACTATCTAATATCACTGCCAATAATGACTGGGTGCTACATATAATTAAGAAGCAAGAATGCCTCTTTCAGACCGGAGCGTGGATGCCTTTAAAACATAATAACCGTGCTTGTGTGTGTCTCTGTGTTGACTTTGCAGTATAGTCTCTGGTTTGGTGGCTGACGTGGCTGCAGGCCTCTTGATGGTCTCGCAGGGCACAGGAGAAAGGGGGAGGGGTTAGATGGGTAGAGAGATGGAAGGGGAAAGGGGCAAGAAGAGTGGGAGGGAAGGCGGACGGAGGGGTTGGCGAGGCTGGACCTGCTGACTGAAATTCCTCATGACTCTCAGGGTCAACAAAAGTCGCCAAAGCCGGCGGGCTTGCACTGGAGTGTAATATTCAGTATGCGGATTCAAGACTAGGAGAAGATATTCATCATGGTTACATATTGAAGAAAGCTAGTGTTCGCCGTTGGTAGGAGACAGACTCAGACCACACTGACCTCCACACTCCTACTTTCTGTTTGCATTGGAGGTATAGAATTTTGTACTTCAGACTTGTCCAGTATGAATATGTAGTAATTTGTTGGGAGCCTGCGCTGAAGCTGAAGTCACAGTGGCGTCTGCACAGACCAGTGGCACAGAGTCAACCTCTTCCCTTTGGCTGTATTATCAGAAACGGAAACTATTCAACCAGCCAAAAATGTTTTACTGCCTCTCTGGTTTGCTTCTGCAAACTGTCCCTTCCAATAGTGTTGTGGTCTCGATTTTGTGCACGGTTTTGTCTCTTGCCTTGCCTGCATTTCGCCCTCCTCCCTCTGTTCTCTCCCTTCTCCTCTCACTCTCCTAGTGTGGAAGGAGGCGGGGTCGATCTCCGGGCCACTTGGGAGACACACCTGAGCGGCATCAGCTCGTCAGCCGCTGGCTATTTCAGCCAGCTCTTCCACCTGCTCAGTGCCGGAAGATTTCCTTGGTCTGCTCGCACGTGTCTCGCCACGCTGCCTGCCTTGCCTCTTGCCGCTTCCAGCACCAGTGTCTCTCGAGTTCTTTAGTTATTATTTTGGTGAACAGTTTTTCCCTGCTTAGGTGATTTTTCATTCCTCGCGATATTCTAGTTTTCTCCCAGTATTGGTGATTTTGTGTTTTTTTTTTCCTTAGCTATTTCCGTTGGCTTACGATATTGTGTTTTTAGTTTAGTATTTAAAGCCAACCTTGCCTTTTTCCCACATTGTGGAGATTTTTGTTGCTCTTTTGTTTTGGGACTTTGAGTGTGATAATAAACTTCACTGCTGAGTCTCTGCACCCTGGGTCCTGGCCATGCTTTTGCCACACGTACCGTAACAAATCGACTTTACGCTGAAACGATGTAATTCACTTAAACGCAGTTTTTCTAAGCTCTGGGAAAGTTTTACAAAGAGTAAAAGCATTTCATCTTGGCAGTGCCTGACTACGCCAAACTCCTGCCTAATCCATAAATGGGCAAGAGGCGGAGCATGGGTGGAGCCAGCTGTCACTCAGAGCAGCGTGCTCATAATTATGGATAACTTCACAATATAATTTAAACGAGTGAGTTATGGGGACTGACTTGCTTTTGGAGCCAGTCTCAAGTGGCCATTTGATGAACTGCAGTTTTTAGCACCTCCATGTTGGAGGCCAGAGGTTGCTGCTTGATTCTAAGAAACATAAATTTGGGTAGCAGACAATTTTAGCTGGTTGACCAGTAGGGGTGAATTAAGCTAGTCGCCTCCTGTTCTCTTACTTCATGCGTCCCTCATTGTGTCCCGTGGCACCAGGAAAAGCTGCCCTGGCCCTCAGCTTTTTAACCAGGTTTCAGGAGAAAACCTTCTTTCCCTGCAGCTCTGGACCAATTAGATAAACTCTCTGAATACAAGTTCAGTCCTCATAAACAAAGTGTGTATCTAAAAATTCAAAGCAAGCCCAGTCATACAGTCGAAGCAAACACTTGAAACACTCTGGTTGATGGATGGAAGAAGTGATGGAGGAACAGAGGGATGTCGGGAAAGAGGGAGGAAAAGAGAGGGAGGGGGAGGAAGAGAAGGAGCGGGAACACGGCGGTTAAGCAGTGAAATTGATGACACAGACAGATGGAGAGGCAGGTAGATGGTGCTAAAATTGGATTTCCTCTATGACAACACGAGCACCAGTCTTTCTAATGAATACTCCACTGTTCATGAAAACATTGCTCTAAACGACCTGACTGACGAACAACGGACCTGTTTCTTCCTCCCTCTCACTCCCTCTGCTTCTGCCTCCGCTTCACCTAATCTCACTGCATATCCAGGCCTCCCCCTCTCCAGATGAGAGCGCTCATACCAAGATACCATTGTGTTTCAGAGTGTGCCAACTCTGCCATTGCTGCGCTGCCAAGCTCTTACAATACTGCTGGAGGTGCACTGGAACACATGGGGCATCTAAGCAAGAATTTACAGTCCAGAGCCAAGTCCAGAAACGACCATTTTCACTCCAGGGGAGACAGAGAGAGAGCTCGAAACAGGCTCTGAGATGGGAAAATCAATCCTCTCTGTTTACTGCGCGTGATTGAACTGATATGTCAAGTCTGCAGAGAAAACTTTCCCATGAATATCTTATTGCTGCAGTGCAGAGAGGATACGGCCGGACTGTTGGCAGGTACATCGTCGGCTTTACAGCGTGTTTGCTGGTTGAGGCTCAGTGAAGGGTTTGGCAAAGATCAGCCTCTGAAGTCACAGTTTGGAAAATGGACATTGGGCCACATAGTAATTTCTGCAATAACACCTCATCATTAGGTGGGAAATGTCTTTATTTCCACAGATAGCCTGCAGGTATTTGAGCTGCGCAGTTAAAAAGGTGACTCAGTGCATCTTGAGTTAGACTGGACGAACATAGCAAACTGATGTGTCACCATGTGCTTAGCGGCCTCTTTACACCCGAAAAGTAAAAAACACATCAACTGCATGATCACAGGTACTTGATTTGGAGTCTGTGTATTCATCCACGTGTGAAAATAGGCCCCAACAGATGCACCATTTACTCTTGTTTGATTATTATTTGCTATAAACTACAGCGCCCAGCTGTTTCAGGACATCACTGAGGCCTTTTTTAAAGTGGTGCTACACATTTTTGAGCCGCTTGTAAAGATTTCAGCAGGAACAAACAGGCGCGGGACAGAAGGTGAGAAGAGGTTTGAGCAAGTTTTGAGAGATGAACTAACACAGTGTTGATTTTGGTCTTAATATATAATTTTTGTTCAGAAGAAGAAGAATATAGAATAACAGCAATCTTATATATCCTTTAACTTTAACTGGTCATTTTGTGACTTTATTCCATTAAAAACTTGGAATTTCACAGTTCAAAGTGACACAAGCAATGTGTCTCAAATATTTATGTTCAGTATGAACTGAGTGTACTTCAGATGTAGTTTGAAGGAAAAGCGATGACTGATGGCGACAAGATGCTGCCAGATGTGTTCTGACTATTTTATTTGAAGCCATCTGAGACTCAAAGTTCTCATGTCTGTCAATGAGCGAGGAGCTTTGATGTCATGTGGTCTGTAAAATGTTCCATAATGGTGATGATGTGCATCAAGTCCACAGGTGTGACATCAGTTTTCAAAGCAGATACAAGCGTCTTCTTCCACTCCTGTGAGTTTGTGTCATTACGAGCTGCTTATCTGGGAAACGTCACCCTGCGTTTATACCTGAGCACACATTCGAAGACCTTTTTTGGTTTCCTACGGATCGGCTGTGACTGCAGAATAAGACTCCTCAGGTGATCCTGATTTGGAGGTCAATGATGATTTTGGCCCGTTACTCTCCGCATGGAGGCTCTGGCTCTCTGTGGGCTTTATGAGGTAATTAGGAAAGTGAATGGAAAACAGAGACTGAGCCAGAGGAGCAGAGCAGAAACACACACCCATTATGTGTGTAATAGCATTCAAACACACGCATGCATTATGTGAGAAGAGACACACATTCACTCGCACCAGAACACTGAAGATAATCAAACACATTCATTTCAGTACAGAGTGCCAGTGCTGTGATCTAACAAGTATTGACACACACCAAAAGCATATGCTGCTAATCATTCACAAATGCCCATGTTGTCGGCACCAGATAACACACAATGGCCGATCCCATCCTGGTAATTTATTCCATACAATTGGATAAACTGCTCTCCTAAAATGGCCAAACGATTCGGGCTTCACGAGTGCGCTCCCACGGAGGAATGGGGCCTGAGGTAACACACCTGGCATGGTGAGCCTCCTGGGGCCACTAACCAACATCATAAAACTGATAACCTTTTGTGCCTGTTTGATTCGCCCCATTTTCTTTTGTCAGTCAGAGGGAATGAAAATGAGGCACAATAGACCTGCTCAGTAAAAAACGGCGAACAAAGCCAAAGACAAACTATCAGAGGCTGAATGGGGCACCTCTAGCATGGACAAGTGTGCGTGCAGAAATGTAGTTTCAGTCGAGACACTGTGCTCGACAGCTTTCGTGTGTGTTAATGTTTCAAGTAAACTCACAGATGTACTACATGCTCTATCGTAAAATCTGAAGCTCGCGTGGAAAGAATATGACAGCAGGCTAGACGACACGATCCATATGACGGAGGATATTTTAACCTGTAATGAGCTCAGCTGCTGCTCTCGCACTCAGATCTTGCTTTGCGGTGTTTTATTCAACGTTTTACTAATGTAGCATTGTGTTTTTGTCTGCACAGACCATTTGTTTTTATCTCCTTTACTCCGTGTGTCGATAGTGGGTTAGTCACTGCTCTGTGCGCATGAGAGGACACCAGGATTTCTTTTCAGCAAAATAAAAGGATGCTGGATTTACAGGATAAAAGCCGCCAGGCAGCGTGAAAACCAGTGTAAATTCTGCTTAAATGCACCTGTGGATGAACAGATAACCTGCAGCCTCACTCTAACTAGTGGATGATGTGTCTCTTCTTTCCACATAGCCAATTTTTCAGTTGGTTTTGGCCTATTTGAAGTAAAGAAATGGGCTATTTTATGTTATTTTCTACGCAGTTAATTGCTTCTGGCCAGTAAGCAACTCATCTTAACTTTGAGATGGGATGAAGGAATGCAGTCATAATTGACTCATAATTGATGTAACTGATTACATTTTCCAAGCAACGTTTCAGTGTCGGTCTGGATTTAGGCCCTGAGGTCAAAACAGAGCAGCACTCAATGAACACATGCACAAACACGAAGCATTCAAGGTCCCATTAGGGCGCAGACATCCTGGTTTAACATGTTTTCTAAATTTGGCACTTGGTGCGAGCAGGGCAGGCCTCTGCAGAGCTCAACACCGCATAAATCACACAGCCAAAAAGACGAAAACTCATCACTCAAGTCTCGTTTTTTATGGTCCGTTTATTGCTGCGTAACTCTGTGCACTTGTCAAAACGACTTTAATATGTTTATGTCATGTTGCGTCATATCACACGGGGCAAATGATGTCTATCAAACGCTCAAGCGGAGCTGGATCTGCTTTTTACTGATCTCACATCAATCTCCTCATGACATGATATAGCAGCTACAGAACACAATTACATAAAACTTCTCTCAGTGTCTGACAGGAGCTGCAGTACACATGGCACCTCTGTCACTGAGGCATTCAGCATGTACCTGTTTGAACAGCTGTGGAATATTCTTCACTCATAAAGTCGCATCATACCTCAGGGTGCATTAAGATTTACAATTGTACCAGTGCTTGTAGAATAATTGATATAGTTGGTTGTAAATATTAACCAGTGGAAAATTTATACCATGATTTCATCTCCATCCCTGCATTGTTTATGAGTATTAAGTCCAATGACGCTCATAAATATGGTGGTTATATGATAAATGAGCAAATAAACAATTATGAAAGCGAGGGAGCTGATCCTGCGGGGAAGGCTGATGATGTCAGAGCTCTGAGATCCTCTTTATGGTTCAGTCTGTCTCTGACAAGTCTACAAATCATCATCTCATCCCCCAGCTCAACACCTGGGAAATCACTCCACCACATGAACACAGCCGGCGGGCAACAAGACGCAGCGACAAGCAGCGTCAGGAGCAGAATAATGGCCTAAACTAAAGAGCATTGTCTGCGCTGGGCCTCAGGTGTTGAGAGGAAGACAAACACACTTCACTGCTTATGAAATCTGCTATGATGTGCTTTGAAGCTGCTTCCCAAAAACAGTAAGTCCTGTGGGCCCGGTGCAAAACTCCACTGTTAACTGGCAAAAGATAAAAGCTGCTGAAGTCTTTGCTAAACTTCTCACTCATGGGGAGTCCAGGTCGGTCTAAGGCTGTGAAACTATGTAACCTTGGTTCATCCACCCAATTCCTTTCTCCATGTGTTCATGTGTGTCTTCCTGTGAAAAAAATATGAAGAGCCATAGACGCGCAGTGATAATCTTCAAGTTGTTTGACATTTTGGGAAATATAAATCTGCTTTCTTGCTGTTTCCAACTGTTTCCAGCCTTTATGCTAAGTTGCTTAACCTGCTGCTGGCCCTAGCTCAGCCCGGACGGCCAACAGACTACTGACACTTTCCAAATCATCTGATTTGCATGTGTTTGAGCTCAGCAAAGAAACTAGAGCACCTAAACTTATACAGACACAGGAGCAACAAATCAAGACCCCCATCAGCCCGGTCTGGTTCAAACACCGAACCACCTTGCTACGAGGTGACATTGCTAACCTGAGCCTTCATGCTGACCTTGGCTTTAAAAGCTTTTACACCTGTCACCATGTTGAGAGCTGACACACATTTCCTTGACCTGCCTCTAATGTTTGCCTGCTGTGGCTTCTGTGATCACACATTTTCCTGACTCATAGAAACTACTGGGTCCTACTGTAAAGCTGGATCACACTCGGCTTGACAACTGCCTCTCTTGACCTTTCACTGTCAGATTATTTGCCCTTCTGAAGGACAATATGAATTGTCTTTCAGTGCTTTACAGTTCTCCTATTAGGTCAGAAGAACAAGCAACAGAACCAAGGGATAATGGGGAGTACATGTGGTCAAGCCACTGTGGGAAAGTGGATTAACCAACCTGCTAAATGCCCTCTAGGTAATTTCCCAGCATTGTTGACCACCTTCTCTCTCCCTGACCATCCCCCTCTTTCTCTAAATTCCTGCATTCTTTCATTCTTTAACAGCAGTGTGAGAGTCTTTCTCACCACTCTGCCACTTCTCTATAAGACCTGTGCCCACTTGCAGAGGCCGATTTTACTGACCATCCCAACTGTCCGGATGAGTCAGGGCTGAAGTAACAGGGTGGAGGAGGCCTGACCTGGATCATCAGCACAGATTATCCCATGAACAGGCTCACACTGGAAATTCTGGTCCTCCCAACATCCTAAGGCTGGCCAAAGCCTGTCTAGATTTTTGGAAAACATGCACGAATTTTGTCATCTGGCCGAGTTGTTAAGCAGTTTAAGGCGCTTCGAGACTGTCATCATGTCGTTTCAACAACACCTGATTTTCCAATCGTTTTATGTGACTCTGATTGTAAATCTTGTATAAAAAGGTAGTTAGACTGCCCAGATCATCTCAGATGTCAATTTTCATGAAAGAAGTCTGCAGAAGTCAGTATCATGCTGGTACTGCAAAGCAAATGCAAGCTTTCCTGGCATGAAACAAGGAATCACATTTTTAGCACACGTTTACAATTGTATACTCAAGGACGTCTTGTGGTTGCAGTAATTCACAAATTTTGAAAAACCTATTTTATTGACTGATCTATTTATACTGGCATTGACTGCTGGCTGCTCGCTCCTCTTAACCGTCTGGGTTGCAAGTGATCAATAACTGCTTCAGTTTCAAATCTTCACTCCAGGCTGGCCTCGTCTGCTGCAGGCCACATTTTGGCTCAAAAACTGACATCCATAGAAAAGCTTGGCCTCCTCTTCAACTGCACCATCTGTAGATTAATTCATACCTGATATGTTATGATCCACTAAGTTAGGCACAATGCAATATGAATAAATCCCTGTTTTTGTTATCTTTGCCGCCATCTTCACTGCAGGCCTGGCAGAGATCTGCGCTCTACTGAGTGCACTCGTCTAGTCTGTACATATTTTCAGTAAATTGTCCTGCATCAAAGGGAAAAAGAACAAATCAAGTGGCATATGATCTTCTAAGTCTTGCCATGTGTTGTGCACTGCAGAGATCTTGGTTAACTTTTCTAACATCCTCCAACTGTTCATCCCCCTAAGCTCTCTTTCTGTTTATGATGTTACACTCAGCCTCCTCATCTGCTTGTCTCATGAAGGCTCATTCACGCAGATACAGTACAAACAAATATTAACACAGCACGAAAAAACTGCATTGGTCCCATTGGAGGGTAATCTGGAGGTTACAGGGGAGCTGGGGTCCTGCTGTCTCCCCTGGATTGCATGTTTGAAATGAGTAGAGGGGAGATTAAGAGGAGGAATAATCCTCTGCTGTGCTCAGGCCTGAAGCTCCAGAGAGGAACATTTTGTCCCCTCACACAAACACTGGTGGTGTTATCTGTTACTGCAGTTCTTCACATCAGTCAGTCTGTGATCTATCCAGACAAGCTGCATAAAGTTACCTGGCTGCTTTACGGGTGAAGATGTCAAGTCCCTGGCTTGAGTCCCACTGGGGTCCCTCACCCCCCCCCATTTCAACAAGTTTCTTACTACTCTGTGCTTTCAATCATAGTATGAATGTTAAATGATGATGAAGTCATGGCAAAGTCCTTTACTTCCTCTCATTAGACACAGTGTTTTAAACTGTAGTTGTCCTGATTGTCATATCACCATCTACTAACACAGTGTTAAATGCTATAATGTAGATTAATGCTTTAAGAGAGTGTTAAATAACAATTTGGCATTTATTGGGTGGTTTGGCTTCCATGTCGGCCTGTAATAATGACGACAAAGAGAAACAAAGAGGCACAGAGCTGCAGGAGTTATGTCGGGTAAAACATGTCATTTTCTTAACCGATTTAGCCACAAGAAGCCAATGAATTTTTTTTAAATCATCACTTTAACAGTATTTAAGATGTGTTAAGTTCTTTGCAATTTTTTCTTTAAATGCATCACCGCAGAAACAAATCAGCACCACATACTACAGTGTCACTATTCAGTAGTTCTTATTTTCATCATTTAATGGCTTCTTGGAGGACCCTCACACAATTTCCTCCATGTGCTAAAAGGCTCATGTGTTCACTAATAAGCTCACTGGATTTAAAGCCTAGAGCATCTTAAACTTTTATATACATACCAGAATACTTTATAACAGTTGATGAGCTGTAGTGGAAAGACTGTGGCTGCTGAAACAAGAAGGAATTGGCTGAATAAAACACCTGTGTTACTGTCCTTGTGCACACACTGGACTGATCTGCCTCAGATACACACTTTCTTTTTTCACCCTGGCTGCACTGACTGTGAGGCGGAGAGATGCCGCTCATAACTGATGGGGCCCTTCCTCTGTTAGTTAAACCCCACAGTCACTTTGCTCCAGAGAGAAGGGCCCCTCTCTGTATTGAGTTTCTCCAGTGTGCGTGTGTTTTGGTGAGGGGTCTCTGAATTAGAAACAGGCAGTGGCTCTGCAAACAAAAACAACTCATTCAGTAAGGAAAAGGGTGGGAAACAAAACAGAAGAATGTGTCTCTGGGAGACGGATAATGGGGGGGAAAGCATTGCAAACATCCTCCACTAGAGCTGCTTGTGACTGTTTTATCCTCCATCGCACATTCTTCACATCTGCACTGTGATAATCAATCTGCCTCTAGCCCAAAATCTCAGATTTTGGTCTGATTTTCTAAAAGCCTGCATAACCCTCATGCAGATACGCAAGGCGCACACACACGCGCATTTTACGCATGACTTCCCAGAACTCACGCACCCCCCGCCTCAGTCCTGCTGTCAGACCAACTCAATGTCTCCTTTCATCCCTTCACCTGCAGGGTCTCCCTTTGATAACTTTACATTATCTCAGTCTGCTCGTATGAGACCAAACACAGTACAGGACCCTACCTGGGGTGAGGCCCCCGTTCATACCTGCCAGCCCTGCTGTTTTAAAGCCCCGTTTCCGCAGAGTTTGTGCTGAATCAGACGGAGGGAACCGTGATTAGGGGTTAAGCCTAACCCAACATGCACAACAGCTCTTTCATCTTCTGCCACAGTATGCAATTTGGATGCCGGCAGACACGCGAGGTAAGTACATCGTAAAAACGCAGCAACAGGTCTGTGAGCCGATACTGACAATCTGTTGTTGTAATTAACGCGGACGCACGCTGCTTTTCATCACAACACGCTCCACTGCAGATCACTTGCCACATCGTGCGCTGAAGGCGAGCCTGCTCTGAAAATGCACATTTGAAACTACTGAAAAAGATGGATTTAACTCTAAAACTGGCTGTAACTAATAAAAGGGACTCATGCCTGCGGAGTGCACAACAAAACTTTCTGTATGCGTCAGCCTGGAAAGCCGCGGTTGCATCCTTATTTTGTGCGTCTCTCACCAGATCGCTATGCGCTCCTTCGGGTACTCCAGCCTCTCGATGCAGCCCAGGTAATGTGGCAGGCTGTGCGCCGCGTTACGAGCCACGATGGCGATCATAACCTTCGGCTTCAGCAGCGTAGACTCGGACTTCACCGGCTCTTGCACCATCGTCACCAGCTCCGACGCGCCGCCGGGCACCAGAGCGACCAGCAGCGCGCACAGCACACCGACTCCCACGGTCCCGACCGCCCGCATCTTCGCTTCCAGATTCCGCCGTGTGTCCCGAGACTGAGCGAGAGAGCGATGCGAGTGAGGGAGGGAGTGAGCCACGGTGGGAGGGGGAGAGAGGAAAGGTAAAAGAGGGGCACAGGGTGGGTGGAGAGCTTCCTCTGTTACCCCTCCTCCTCCACCTCTGCTGATGGCTGCTGCCGCATGTGGCGTGGAGCCTCTTCCTCCCCCTAATAATAAATAGTACAAAAATGATAAAAACAAACAGAAAAGGTCTTATGAACACATCAGCTACTAATGACCAGTGTTTGTGCTGCGTGGTTTTTGTGTGTAAGGTGAAGGACACCATGTTCTGCCCATGTCGTCTGTCTGCAGCTCAGTTGATTCCTGTCTGTTTCTCCACCTCAACCCTGCATGTTTTCTGAAAGTTTCTCTCCTTTTCCACGCCTTCACCCTGGACAGCCTCTTGGATGCTGCAGACCATGAAGTCACCAGCTCTGACATCAACCCTCCTGCACTTTTTTATTTCTTCTCATCTGGTGTTATTGTTTTTATATTAATGTATATACTGACAAAGCTGTAATTTGTTACAGCTGCACGGGTATATCAGAATCACAGAAATGAGTAAAACTTCACTGTCATCCCATTATTTACCATCTGTAAGGATCATATATAATTCTTCAAAACACAATATGCCCTTAGAAGCAGCTGTGCAGACATTTTGAAGTGTTTATTAATGTTGTATTATTGTTCCAGCATCCAGTTATCAATAGACATCTAACAGATCTTATATCTTCTTACAACAACATGTGTGACAAATCATTTATTTAATGATTACACTGATTATAAAACAGGGGATGCGTTAAAATGAGCTGTGCAGGTGACTGAAGGGAGAGTTCTCCTGCATCAGATGTTCCAAAAACAACACACACACACACACACACACACACACACACACACAAAGAAAACGTTCATCACTGTCCAAATTTATCTCCATATTTGGTGATTTGTGCACTTTTTACAGACAGACTGAAGCATGAAGTGCTCTCTTTTGAGTTGAGACATTTCTTGTTCTTAAGTTAAATAAACCTTTTAAAACCTCATTAGCTTAGTTTAGTCACATAGCTGAAAACAAGGGCGTTTTTCTGAGCTCATGGAAAGTCTCATGGTTTTCACAGGACAGAGACAATAATATTCCTTAATTTAGGTATTTTTATTCAACTCCAAAGAGATTTTCACCTTATATGGATCAGAAAATTCTAGCTTTACGCAGGTGTATTTGTCTAATAGATACAGAAAGTTAAATTTATGGCGTTATCAGTGATTTTGTTGTGTAAGTTTACGGCAAAACTTAAGACTACATCATCAAAAAATAGGGAGAAATGTTCTAAATTGTACCAACCCAAGGCCAGTTTGGCAGTTCAAAGGAAAGATGTGGGAGGATGCATGTAAGAAATTGGGAAAACTCTTTCCTCCCTGCAGAAAGAAAGCAAGGAGAGGGACTGTGAGGTCTAAAAATGTACATGAATTTCATTATGACATCAACAGTATTTATGAACAAAGTTTCAGTCAGTGGCATAGAACAATGAACAATCACCAGAACAAAACTAACTAGTGCATGACTGAAGAAGAATGCGCCAATCCGAAGTGACACCATGACACAAACATTGAACCGACATGGCACCGAAATGCAAACACTTGAGCAGCTTCCCAAACTTTCCACAGAAAATCAGAAGTTTGCTGTAAATATGTTCAATTGCAATGTAGACTCAGTAGAAAAGTCTCCACAAATATATACCTCCAGTTCCAAGAGCTGGCATCCATGCTCTACATGCCATTATAATATTATACTGCATGTTCTTATATGATTACAGTAACCCTCGAGTAACCCTGTTTTAATTATAGTGCAGTCACAGCACAGACAGACGGGCAAAGCCGGCTTGCTCCTGTCCCTGTCTCGACTCAACTCTGTTTATTTAAGCTAGGATCTCTGCCACCTGGTAATGTTTTCCCTCTTCGTTGAGGTAATGAGAGCGCTCTGCCATGTTCTCTGTTGTTGGATGCTGTTAGTCACTGTGGATGACAGGCAGAGAGAGAGAGCAATGATTTCAGTCTGCCTGAGTAATCCCTCAGCTCCCTCTAGTGATTTCCCAAAGACAGTTAAGATGTGTAAAAAAAAAATCCCTCACCCACACACACACACTTATAGCTGCAGATGAGGCTGAAACTTCATAAAAGCTTAGCTCTGGGAACGCTGGATGACCTTTAAACCTGCAGTCTGGCTTTTATTCCTGCTGTCTACAACAAAGGTCAGAGATCGGAATCAGTCTGCCGCTGTTGTGCATTCGCTCAGAGGCACATAAACAGTAACTTCAAGACCCAAACTTTGCTCACACTGGACTGTGAATGTTTAGCTTTTCAGCTGAAATGAGAGGAAAATGCATACAAATAAATGACTAAACAAAATAAAACTCCACGCTGCGCTTTCTCCTCAGTTCTTAAGAGAAAAACCTCACCCTGTTGGCCCAGTTTCAGGCTTCAACACCAGGTCCACCAGCCTACGGTACGTTTTCATTATTCAAATGGCTCGTGTATTCCCACATCTGTCATAGCAAAACATCTGCTTTGTAATTTTGGTTGCGTACTTGACATGCAGCCATTAGTCTCTCTGTAACTGAAACATGGGTGACAGATCGAGCAGAACTGTATCATTTATTTAGTTATGTTTGGGATAAATGCATGCTTTAAGTGCTGCCAAGCTTTTGGTTTGTTAAGCTGTGGTTGCAGAAGTAGCGGGGTAAATCCTTCATAAGTAGGTTCAATAAATAGACAGAAATGTCACACAGAAAACTCCAGGATAAATATATACCACGTGCTGCTTTTTATTCTGTAAAAGAAGACATGGAAATAATGTGGGTAGCTTAAGGATCGTGGCACTTCTTCACAAGGCTAATTAAAGAGAACAACAGATGATGAGCTTAGGTTGTTTTCCACCAATACATAATGGAAACCTAATGAAGAAAAACAGCGCCGTGAGCCTCGGGATATTATAGGCACAGCACATAAAACTGCAGTTTCCACACAGCAGTCTGGTGAGGCTCTCTCTGTACGGCTCAGTGGAAACAAGTGATTTCAGGAGGGGAACGGCCTGCACTCTTGTCGTAATTCCAATGAGCTGATTTTTGCGTGTGCATGCGCGTGCGTGCGAGTGGGTGGGTGGGTGGTTCAGGACTTCATGCTTCCTTAATGGCTGTCAGGGTGATGTACAGCTATAATGGATAGTGCTTTATCATGCAGAGAGCTCTCTGAGGGAGCCCGTGCACGTGCGTATGTGTGTCGGCGTGATGGGGAAGCCCTAACCAGCAGGTGGTGCTCTTGTGCTATCCTTGAAGGCCTTTCTCACATTCACGCATGGTCTTGTTCTCTGGGACCCAGACAGCGTGAGAGAAATCCACTCATCCTGGTCAGATGATGCTGAAATTGCCTCCTTGAAAGTCCTGCTCCTGCTGCACGGCCGCGGTCTCCTCAGTACCACCGGCTGGAGTCACGAGTCTTGCTCCAGGCACTGACTGCTTGCTCAGCTAATGTGAATTTGGCAGACTGCAGTAAAATACAATACGAGGGCAGAAGCACAAAGCAATCAGCGCTCTCCGGCTATCCATTTCAAGCCTTCCTACTCTGCGGCTCGCTTCAGGTGATGCAGGGAATTCGCAAACAATTTCCAGTACAGCTGAGGCGTCAGATTGTGCTCCTGACGTTAAGTAGGCCCACACCGGTTCATAGATGAAAAACTGTATGGTGCTTTTACACTGAACAATTAGCTTCCTGAGATTTAACTAGGTCACTTCTTGTGGATGTGCAGCGTGAATGCAAATGCATCCAATTCTACCTTCCTAAAGCCTTGGCCTCCCCCTCATGTGATTTGCTTCTTTGCCAAGGTAATCCACAGTATGGATCTGCATGGAGAGGCTTTACATGCAAGCTGATGGGGAGGGGGGAGGCGGGGAGCTGCCGGGCTGATGGAGGAGACTCAGGAGTATAGGTGGTGCACTGAAGATGGATGGAAAAATTAGACTTCTCCACACAGAGTGAGGGCAAGATGGCGGGTGCTGCCACTTTTTCTAAACAAATGTGTTTGGAGTGACTCGAGGTGGAGTGCTCCAAACTGAGTATTAGGCAGCGAGGAACTGCTGGAGAGAGTTAAGACACTGTGCGGAGGCCTGCTGGGCATCCAGGCAGGGATCCATCCCTTTGCCTTTCAGCGTTGACTCATACTCTACGTGGGCAATGTTTGTATCTGCACGCACACACACACACTTAATTTAAAACGGTTGTGAAAGAGATAAGCCTGCCAGAATAAAAGCATCTAAACCTTTTCAATTCATGAAATTGAAAATCTCACTAAGACTGAGTATTTTAATCTTTAAATGACCGCAATTTTGTTCCTTCGTTTGTTCCACCAAGCAGCCAGAAGCATTTTACTGCTCCAACATTTGTGCAGTTTCTCTCTTACTGCGCATTCACACACACAAATATAGATCTTTGACAAATTTCTGTGCAAAATTTGGGCATGTGATGTCGTCTCCAAGCCTCTTTTCCTCTTACTTTTCTTGCTTGCTGTCACTATTTTATGTGATCTAAATATAAACATAAAGGTCATCCCATAAATAAAATTCAAAATACAGAAACCTACCGTCATTCTCAGATTGATTAGCAGGTCTTAAATCACGGATCGACACTAGAATCCTACAAGTTATTGTGTGTTTGCATCTGACAAACTGCTGATTTTTATCATTAAGACGACTGCTCAGCCATGAGTGTGAATTTGGCTCACATTTATTTGGGGATTTGGACTTAAATCACATTAACAGCCAAGAACATGTTGTACCCTAATAAGGACTCTCACACTTTGGGCTTTATTTCACTCACTCACTCACACACACACACACACACACACACACACACTAAGCAGGGAGGTGTGGGCTCTTTATTGGTACTTACGTCAGGGTGGAAAGAACATTTTCCTGCCCATATTCCTGTCTGAGGTTAACGGGCAACATCCGTCTCTTCCTCGCTCTCTCCCTCCCACATTCTCACTTCTGTAACTCCTTCGTCTTAATTTCTCACTCCTGCCTCGCCCACCTCTCTCTGTCTGCCTTCACCACGCACTTATTTGTGTGTGTGGGAGCGCCTGCTGCGAGCACTGGCCCACAGGGACCCTTTCACGTTGCTGATGTGCACCGTGGCTGCAGATTGTAACCTTATGTGCTCCTGCCAGTGAGTCATTCGAGGTGAAGGAGGAGTTTGGGTGTGTATTATGTGTTAGACAGTTGGCTATTAAAGACGCAGCCAGGCCACTGAGTGTACCTTTCATAAAGTGGTAATCAACTTAACCATTGACACTCACTCAAGGCAGGATGGCGTCCAGTCCCACAGGGAGCACATTAGTCCCAGCTTTGTGAGCAGATATCGATTCAGCACTCTGGGGTTTTATACAGGCCGCTAACACACCAGGAAAGTCGCTCAGTTGTGCTCAGTATTATCCATATCACTCAATTTGCTGTTGTAAAAACAAATGATGTGTCCTTATTTATTATGGTGAATTACATCTATTATTTATTGCAATTAAATATTGAACTCAGTGACAAATTGATTTCTGTTGACATTATCGATTTCCCTCCATGCACACTGTCATAAAGGGCCATAAAACAACAACTGATTACTAATAATAACCCACAGAATTTCTGTGCTACATGTTTGGATTTGTATTTCTTGGCTTGAACTGATTTTTTTGGAGGCAGTGGGAACACCGACATATGAAACTGATATGGCAAATATTTAAGTAAACCCTTATTTACAGAGCAACGTTAGCATTCGTTTGAAGTTATATTGTGCTCACCTGACAGATGTTAGCACAGCAGTCAGCATCTTTTTCTTGCTCTGTTTTTGGTCTCCACCTGCTCCTGAAGGAAATATCTGGCTCTCTCTGGCTGCTAAATGCTCCACTATGCACACAGCTGGTAGTGTGTAATGGGTTTATCGCAGCTTTTCAGCTGAAGTGGCCAGAAACTACACCGATGAAATTTGGTGAGACTGAATCATAAGGGGAAAGTTGTGGGCCAAAAAAAACAAAAACAAAAAACAATCAGCTGAAAGATGTTAAAGTTGGAAGTGAAGATTCGGGTGATAATTCTCTGCCAGTTCATTGCTACAAACAGCCCTTTTATATTACAATTAGTCATTTGATCCATTGTTGATTAAAAAAATATCAACTAGCTTTAACTGGTTTTAAAGTGAGACCCGGCCTTTGTCATTTTTACTAAACAGCAGCTTTTTGTGGGATGATGGTTAACATTAAAACATAATGTAAAAGGAGCAGAAGCAGAGAAGCCATCAAACTGAATCAGCAATGTTAGTAACACAACATCATCTATCTAAAGTTTGTGAGCATTAACCTTTAACTACTGATCATAGCAGACCAAGAAAAGATGTAGCAGCAAAAACCCTGATGGTACTGATCTGTGAAAGCATGTTTTATTGCTTAGGTATCTAATTTCATTGCATTTCCTAGAACATATTTCATTTTTCTGAAGTTTCCTAATGTCACTTTAAATATTGTTCTAATGCTGAATGTGTTTATTATGCAGAGCTCTTTGAACTGCCTGTTTGGAAGATGCTTATAAGCGGCCTTGCTTATAACTTGTTTGTTGAAGTCACGTCATCTGCCAGAAATTCATCTCCCAGATGTGTTTTAATGACATTTAAAAATGAGAACTAAACAATATTCTTGAAGTTGTTTCATTTCGTGCAGAACCGACCTGTTTTTTGTTATTTTTAATTTTATTTTATTTTTACTCTAATTGTAAGTTAAACCAAGGAACAAAATCTAATAAATTCAAAAAACCCCTCCTGCACACATAATGTTAAATTGTGTCTTTAATTATGGGTGAAATGCAACTTGGTTTCCAGGAACAGACTGCCTACCAGACCGCAGTACTGACATCCTGCCAGCAGGTGGCGGAAAGAGGGCCTGCTGCTCTGACTGAATCTGCTGTGACTGCACGGCTTTGGGCAGCATGACCACAGGAAAATGGACCGACTTCACACTCAGCACACTGGCAGCATCATGGCACTCCGTTACTCAGCACACAGCAGCACACACGCACACACACACACACACACTGAGATGCCAAACAGATTAAGAGCTTCTTCGGTTTTTATTTTTAATAGAAAAAAAGTATTCAAAATAATACAACAGGAAGTATCCAGTAAAGATGACAACAAAAGATGTGATCAGGTCTGTGTCTACATGGCAACCACGCATCCTCCTCTTGAGCTCAGCCCGGTTTGCTGCTTCAGTGTCTGAGTGTGTACTGATGTGTATGTGCGTGTGTGTGTGTGTGTGTGTGTGTGTGTGTGTGTGTGTGTGTGTGTGTGTGGGAACACTGAACCAAAGCAGAAATAGAGCTTTACAGAAAACCTCTGATTGATGCACATGACAGTCTGCTGGTGAAATGAAAGGGATACAATAATGTGTGCGTTTGGTGGTTTATATGTACATGCGGAGGGTGTGTTGAGATGAGAGTGTGTGTGTGTGTGTGTGTTACCTTATGTACAATAAAAGACTCCATGTATGTGTGTGTCGGCTAGGGTCTGCAGTGTGATGGTGTATGAAGGAGCACGGATCGGGTTGAGACACAGATGCTCTGAGCTAACGCAGCTTCAGTCTGCCGGCTGCGGTGGTGATGATGATGATGATGATGATGATGATCGATGATGATACACAAGCCAAGAGTAAAAACAAACTGAAGAGAAGAACAACAGAAAAGGGGAAAAAATAACTGAACAAGTGGCGGAACAGAATTTAAAAAAAAGGTCCTTGACTTCAGAAGGCAGGAGAAGTTTAGAGTTTCTAAATCACCAGCTCGCTCCCTACTCTCTTATTAAAATATCACAAATTTCTCTCTCTTCTCCACCTTCCCTCACCCGCCCTCACCCATTCCCTCAGTCCCTCGCGGCCCAGGCCGGCCTGGCAGTAGGTAGGCAGGCCAAAAAGTTCAGTGTGCATCCTGGTAGCGTTACGTAACTCCTCTGCCTTCACCATCGTTTCCTCCCCGGGCTTCCTTTCTTCTTCACTTGTGTCTCAGTCCTCCACACGCAACCACCAAGACATTTGTCCTTGCCGGGCCTCCATATTTGGTAGTTCCTTTTGTCCAATCGCAGGGGTTAAATATTCAGGAGGTGCAGACAGACAGGGATGGACAGACGGAGGGATGAGGAGCTGCTTGAGGAACGTACTGTTTGACCCAACTGTGGCGAGTCCTTCTCTCCGTTCATGGCGACATGTGCCCATCGGTCGTCACGTCCTCCTCCATCTCTCCCTCCCTTCATCTGTCTGGCCCATCATCGCTCCGCCACCTCCATCTGTCTGCCCAGGGGCCCTGAAGGGGTGAGGCGCTAAGAGAGGAGGGCTGTAGTCTCTGAGGAAAGTGTTCTTTACCCATTCTCTCCCTCTCTCCCTCTCTCTCTCTCTCTTTCTCACATGTATCCCCAACTCTTTCACTTTTGATTAAAATACTATCTTTGCCATACGTCCAAAACCACACACATGCTCATACCAACACAAACAGTGTCCCGTCACGTTGACGCCCCGTTGGTAAAACACTGATTCAACTCTCTCTCTCTCAGGCGCTCACACACGCACACACACGCACACACACACACTGTGAGGCTCTCTGTGAGGGTGAATCTTGGGGGCCTCTATGCTATGTCCCATCTTCCTCCTCCCCCTCCGAACAGTAGTCTCGCCCCTGCAAAGAAAAGCATTAGACAGAATATGAGATGTGCACAGTTTTTATGAAGTCTAATTTGTTCCAGTTAAGTGTGCTCAGCAATAACCTTTACTGACTAATAACTTTAAATGACTCTGAACCGTCTGCATGCAGCAAAAAAAAAAGGCCCACGCACCTGTTACTCCAGTCACGTTTAACCAAACCCTCAACTATTTGCAGGTACTGGCATAGAAAATACTGGATGGGGCTGTAAAGTGCTGACAGGTGGGCAGTTATGTTGTTTGGTATCGTGTATCATGATGAGGAGCTAACTCGACTGCCTTCCTTTCCTCTCCAGAGCCCAACAGCTTGTCTAATGCCACACTCTGTGTTTCTTTGAGGCTTTAAAACACAGACTGCCTCAGTCGTACAAATCAATGGCGGAAAGAAACAAAGTGCATTTACAGCAGTACGATGCCCAAGCACTACTTTGAGGTACTTAGTGGCTGTATTTCTATTCAATGCTACTTTACATATCAAGTTCAAGTGAAAATATTTCCACTTTTTTCCATTTAAAATTTTGTAGACCAAACAAATAATATTATAATGTTTCCATATTTGCAGTATTCCAAACTGGGTGTCTAAGGCACTGTTCCCTGATAAAATGCTGTATTCAGTTACTGTGAATGCATTTCCTACTGGTGAACCTTCACATTAAAAGCATTTCACAGGAAATGCAATATGTTTTGTCAGTGAGCATTCTGCTTACAGCTATCATGACAGTCATTTTCAGTATTTTTTTGGACAGCGGATCAGTATTAATATTGCAGGGAGTAAAGGAATAGATGAAGAGCTGCAGGCTGCGCACCTCCAACTTCTCAGCGAACTCCTCTCAGTTTCACTGCGCCCTGCTGTCTACAGGTTCATGCCATGTGCAGCATAAGATCTGATGTTTTGCTGCCCTCACAATTATGTGACCTTCACAGTTTAACTACAGGTGTCCCCAAATCAAACAGGTCTGAAATCTTAAGCATTATCCTGAAAATAATCAGCTAAGCTACATTTAAATTGCAGCACTTTTCCCACACCGTGATGCTGCTGCATGAACTCAGGTTATAGAACCTGAACACTTCTCCCACCACTGCTGAAAACACACTGCCAGGGTTGACAAATGAAGTGCATCATGCCAAAGCTGAATGCAGCCGTTGCTCACTGTCAGTTCACTTTGCAGCCTCATCTATAGTCAAAAACAACTGGCGTAATTCAAGTGGCAGACTAAGAGGAGTAAGTGCTCATCACTGCAGCCCTGACCTGTTCCTCCCCCTCACACATGTGGAGCGTTGAGCTCCTAAGCACAATGACAATGTGCACTAATGGATGTTGCTGTACAGCCTGTCTCTTTAAATGTTAAGACCCAGCTGTTTCTTTAAATGCTCTCAGACCCACTCTGTGCCCCTCAAACACACATAACATCGCCCCCGCCCGCCCCCCCCCCACCCCACCTTCTCAATCTTCTCATCCAGCATCCTGAAAAATTCCTGCTGGCTCTCTGACGTGTGAATACTGAGAGAGAGAGAGAGGGAGGGGGAGAGAGAAGGAGGGGGAGAGGAAGTTGGAGGTTGGAGATGAGGAGGAGAGGGGAGGCAACAAATACATCATGAGAATTTTCCATTACACCCCCCACACAGCACAAACACACAAGCACACGCACACACAATCCTCACTGCAGTGTGAGAAATCCATGGTTGCAAGGCTATGGAGGAATCTGAATCATTATTTTCCAAAGTATTAATCCAGTCACTCATCCAGAGGCGAAATGCTCTGCAGCCACCAACAAGCAATATGCATATATAAAAATATACACACAAAGTCAACGGAGGCTGAGGTTTGCCAAGAGGCAGCATTACAAAAGCCAGACACAAAATATCACTTCACACGTCATAATATTGACATACGGATCCTAATTCGCGGTTAATGGACGGTGGAAATAACAGACATAACAGTTTACGAAAGGGTCAGTTCAGCCAAACTGCAACACGTCACAATTAGAGCAAATTGATCAGCTTCCACTGGAACTCCTTTCTATGGAAGTAACACTCCCACAGTGAGCTGGCAAAACAGTCTCAACACAACATGCATTAGCAGCCATCCTGGTGCTTTCAATTACACCGTTTGCACAGTTGTCATGGAACTGTAAATGTTAAAATTTCCATTTTTCGGAGCATTTGAAGGGCGTCTCATCCGGCTTGATGGTTGAAGTTCATTCGCAACCGTGGAAAGCTGTTCACAGTGAGGTTTGTGGATCTGTGGACATACTGCTGTTGAAAACTTAAAATGCTGCGAGCTCCACAAATTCAATACACTTAACCTCCATTGTCTGGGATGATTGCGCACTTACTGCGCAGCAAGCTCGACATAGCCAGGATGGCCTTGCATTAGCTGGCTTGTCAGACACAACAAGTATCACAGCGTTGGTAATCAACTTCTCAACGTCTCAGGCTCCGTGCCTGTTCACATGAAAAGGGGGCGTTTGGTGCATCGTTTGACTTTACACAAAATGGACCAATCGCATGCCGCCTACTCCAGTCAAGAGGAGAAGGTTGTTAGAATGGAGAGCTACGCAGAAAATAAAAAAATATCGCAGCAAAAGGCAACAGTGTTGCTGCGAAATGTGCAAATTAGGCAAGAGAGGAATGAACAGAGAAAACTGCTTATTGTGTAAATTCCATGTATTTATTTTACCACTGAGTGCTTCCTGTTTATTTCCAATGTGACAGCTGCACATGTTAGAGCTCTTAGTTAAACTTGATTCAGCATATTTTAACATTATACTCAAGTATTGCATTTAGATCTGACGCTGTCCCCTAATGAACGAAGAAATCACGTCAGTTTTAGGCCAAATCACAGTGAAATTAATTCTACTGATTGATTATCTGTGATAAGTACCAACAGACTGATAAGCCTTCAGAGTTTAAAGTGTTAATATTAACTGAAGAAAACAGAAAAAAATGGTTTTCTGCATCACCAACTGAATGCATGCAGGTTCCTGTGGCAAAAAAAAAACACAATGCAGCACAAACAGTTTGTGCAGTGACATTACAAACGTACAGCTCAGCAGGTTCGGATACCTAACATACAGTCAGGAGAGGAATTACTGAGAGGATGGCTGTTTTTATAACTGATTTAAATGAGAAACTCCCAACATAACGTCCTCTGGAGCAGGTTAGGCAGGAGGGTGATCTGGCCTCACCTTCTTGACATTGAAAACTCTGATTTTAGGCTCAACACACCTGCTAACACTTTAATCTCACTTCATAGTTCAGTTAAATGCCAAAGTATTGGTGTGGCTACCACTGGAGTCAAGTGAGAGTAATTTGGGTGAACTGACCCCTAAACAACATCTGTGATCCAAAGTTCAAGTTATGAGAATTGTCCAAGTATAGACCATATATTCTTATACAACATGCACCATTTACAGCAAGCAGACCACTTACTTCGACTTGATGTTTGCTGCAGTGACCTCTTTCTGCGGTTTGCCCCTGTACTGCACATTACTCTTCTCCTGAAAGACACACACAAACATAATTACTCTTCATTATCAGCTGATAAAACATGCAAAAAACACACAACTCATGTCAGCAAACAGCCACGCCGCTGAGAGCACACAGCATCAAACCTGCATTATCAAATCACGTCCTCGCCCAGCTGGCACTGCGCATCAGGCACAGATATGATGTGCGTGCGTCTAAATAAAACTGTTGCATCAACTCTGATGAAGGCTGCTCTGCGTGCATTAGTTCACCTCCACGTTTTTTTTTCCAGCGTTGTTGCTACGGTAAAATGCTGCAGCAGTTCAGCCAAAAATACTGGAACCTGCTTCTTTCACCACTCGCTGTGTGTGAATTCCTCTATGACAGGAGGCACCTACGTTACTGACAAGTGGTAGGAAACACATTCTGGTCTGACCACACGTAGCGGCTGGTTAACCGTGTAAAAATGCGGTTTGGGTCTTCCAACATCACAAACCTCCCTTTTTTTTTAAACAAGGCAACAGTCTTTTAAACCACTCACGCAGCTTCTCTGCGACAGAAAAAATCGTGCCAAACCTTTGCAGAAAAATAAGTCGAGCTGCGTGTTTGTGGTATCGCAGAGATATCAGGGAAAACCCAAATCTGCTGACACCTTTCAACAGAGCAGAAACCAGGCAGCGTTTTATCTGATTTCTGCGTGTAAAATCTCGGCTTTTCTTGCTGCTGTGGCTTCGAGTTTCAGAGGATAAGAGGTGCTTCCCCCCTCGTGGTTGTAGACTGCGATAAGGCCGGTGTTTGAGCTGCACTGATATAAATTAGAGGTAGTGTGAGAATGCTTCTTAATCAGGATTTATACCTACACTGGTTATTGTTTCAACGCTTGCAAGGACGCCAGGCAGGCTGTCTTTATTTGCTGAATAAGCAAACGGGCTCTCACTTCACACTACCACACTTTTCAGTCATTCATTGTGTCGAGAAGGATGTGAACAAGTACAAGCTTTATAAACTGGAGGGTAAATGTGCACGAGGGGTCGGATAGTGAGGCCGTCTGGCAAGTTATTAAGGCAAAAAAAAAAACGACTTCTTCAATGGAAATATCGCATTTGTTGCCACTGTTTAACACCACAGGTTTTGCAGGAGGGAGTCAAACCAACCAAGCGATCAGCCCCCACATTCCACACACGCCGGCATGTTGTTTTGACCTGCGTGTGAGGCACCTCTTTGTGTGGTTTTTGCACATGTGCAAGAGACAGCAAGTGTGTATGTGTGAGGCTGACGGAGCTGCCTTCGGACACAAACACGAGCCTGTTCGCTTGAGCTGATAAACTGTCAGGAAAAGGTCTGAGTCTGTGTGTGGATGACGGGCTGTCAGTGGATGGGTTGGTGTGTGTGTGTGTGTGTGTCTGTGTGTGTGTGTGTGTGTGTGTGTGTGTGTCTCACCAGGTTCTCCTGGTTGCGTGCATTCACCCGGTTTTCATCCCCTCTCATGTACTTCACCTCCTCCACTCCCTTCATCTTGTATTCATCTGAGGGGAGAGTGGTTCGGAGAGAGAGAGAGAGAGAGAGGCATGATTAAAGGAGGGAGAGAGAGAGGCAGGAGGGAAATAAACAACAACAAGAAGAAACACTGAGCAGATTCCTTTTATTCGTCCTGGTCGATCTGGCTTTCACCGTACTCTCACTGCATTATGTCACCATTACCAATGACCGTGCCATCGATTTCAGTCATAATTCGCCCGAGTTAATCCGATAACCACAACCTGATACAGTGTTTTAGAGAGTAGACATGACAGCTGAGGTGTAAGTAGGAGGACACTCGCCGTCTCCTTTCCATTTTAGCTACAGGAAACTCATCTGAGGAAAGAGAAAGCAAAAAAAAAGAGAGAGAGAGAGACGGCGAGAGGGGTTACGAGTGTATGAGAAGTAAGAGAGGAGACAGAAGAGACAAGAGGGAGGAAAAAAAAAGGGAACAGATAAGAAGGAGAAAGCTGGAGGGGATTAAAGATCAGTTGAGCTGCTTCTAGGCTACATGGACAGCTTTGACAGTTGAGACAGTTAAGACGAGCTCAGTGGCGAGAACCTGCGCGGCTCCGACGCCACGCCCGGCTGTGTGCGCCGCGGCTAAAGGTGAAGACCGAGGCAACGAAGCCGCTGTGTTGAATGAGCAGGGCCTGCTGATTTCAATACACTGTTTCCATCCATAATAGAAATAAAAACCACCGGCGACGTGTAACCAGAAAATCAACATGTCAGTCTGCCACAGTCCAGTCTGAACTGGTTATAGAGGATTTATCAGGACAAAGTAACACATCTGAAGTGATTATCTGCTCCTTTATATTTACAAAAGTGATTGTGAAAATTGCTTGAGATGTAGATTTAAGATTATAAAGTCTGTGTACTGTGGTATTTTACCACTAACTGATCATTGCCACATTCATTTTGAGATACTGCAGTGAGATTTGGAGCCTCTTGGCATTTTGCAGTGTGCCACCAGGGTGAGACTGAAGGGACATTTGCTTTACTGTATTTAGGAGAGCAACTAGCAATTACGTCCCCTAACAATTTACCAAATGAATCTGCAGCTGAATTCATAATCGATGAATCTCTCTCAATCAAAAATGCCAGACTGTTACTTATTCCAGCTTTTCACCTGTGAGCATCTGAAGCTTCTCGCTGTCTTATGCGATTGCAAACTAAACATGTAAACTGAATCTTTGACGGCATAAATATGGTGCAAAAGATTCACGTGCAGAAGCTGGACATTAGAATAAAACAGTGGAAGGTCACTGTGGAGTAAACAGAGAGAGATTTTGGACACAGCCTGATTGTTTAAGCACTAAAAAAAGACCCAAAACAGGAAGTAGAAAAACCCCAGCGGTGCTCATATGCACCACACAATAGAGGAAAACATCACAATAAACCCAACAGTGACATAAGATGACATGAAGTCTAAAAACTCGACATGCAGCACCTTTACATAAGACCAAGCCCCCCCCCTAACCTTGAACACAACAATACAAGCACGCCGGCATTTCTGCAGACTACCTGGACTCACTGATAACGCAGCCAAGACCCTGACACACACACACACACACACACACACACACACACACACACACAAACACAAACATGCACTCCCAGCTCTGGGGTTTATCTGTTGCACTCTTTGTATTTTGCCCTCACTCTATCAGCAGCAGTCTGTTTATCCATGTGTCTGACGGCTTCACTCCTCCCCCTGCTCACACTACCACCTCGCACCTGGATCACCTGTGTGTTCGAGTGCGTGTTTACTTCCGTGTGTGTGTGCGTGCGTGCGCGATCACCTGTGTTTTTACATCCGACACGTGCGTCACTGAAATCATTTCGAAGAAAGAGGGAGAGAAGAAGAGGAAGGAGGGAGGGAGGAGGGAAGCAGGCAGGTTTAAGAGGAAGAGAAGAAACAAATGCCGACTACCTTTGCTGCTGTTCTGTTTGTCTCAGGAATGTAAACTAGTCGCAGCGAGGCGGCTCCTGTCTGAACATGCCCACACACACACACACACACACACACACACACACGGTTTCATAACACTACACAGGCTTACCAAACTAAGATGTGCTCTGTAAACATGCAGCACATACGGTGTTGCAGCAGGAAGCAGAATAAAGAGCCATTTCCTCTCATATTACAGGGGCCATCCACATAAATTTCAAGCCATATAATCTGCACCTTAAGGTGGATGCAGATGAATAGGAAGGGGTAAACTTAGCTGCTGCTGCTGCTGCGGGCTGTGCAAAGAAATCCGCGTGGACGTTTTTGAGCAGCAGCTGAGAGAAATGTCATTTTGTAATTTGGGTGAGCTGCAGCCTGACGGGTTAAACAGGCCGAACGCTGTGCTGCTGTTACGGGATAGCTTAATGTGACGGGTATAGATAGATCAAAGTGACCCAGCTTACACCAATCAAGACTCATCACATCACAGAATTTGCTTCATTTTAGATAGGAGCGGAAAAAAACTGGTCATGCTGCGTGAGTCATGTGTGTGTGTGTGTGTGTGTGTGTGTGCGGCTGTCATTGTCACAAGAAATGACAAGGGGTTTTCGTCACGCCGAAGCCGGGCTCGCTTTGGGAGAGAGGGAGGGCAACCGTCAGGGAGGGAGAGAAGAAGATGAAAGGGAAGGACTATTTTGAGAAGCCGTGATTTTGTGATGCGGACATCTTTCTCATCTCTTGATTAGAGACCGGAGCTCCGCGCTGACCTTAAGGTACCACGAGTCGCGGCGCGTGCGCAAGTGTGTGTGCGTGTGTGTGCGCGAAGTGTGTTTCTATTTCAGATAACGCTTCGTCTTTGAATCATCGCCTTTGTCATTTTATGCAAGTGTGGCGTTTGTATGAGTGTGAGTCATTGAAATAGCCATCTTTGAGCGTGCGTGTGTGTCTGTGTGTGTGTGTATTCCTGTGTGTATTTCCGTGTGTGCCCGCCTGTCCTGGGGCTATGTCACTCCGTCCTTCCTGCCGCGTGTCCTCCCTCTCGGCCACTCTGGCTCCAGGCCATCCCCGGCCCGGCCGTGACATTTACACCTGAACACAGAGTCTCATCTCTGACTCTGACACACAAGCACGCGCGCACGCACGCGCTCGTACACATCAAGGGGGCTTCAGTTTAGAAAAGCTGAGACACTGCGCTTAATATTCTGAACGGAAATAAACGTCTGTGCCTTTGGTTGAGGGGATAAAATGATGAGAAGCAGGAACAGACTGATCAGACGAGACATATTGAGGTATTCGGTCTTTTATCGTGGTGCCAACTGTGACTAAAATTAAACTGTTCAATACCGTGTGTGACCCCAGGGAGCTCCTCAGTAACCTACAACCGCCTTCAAACATCAAGCGGCTGCTGTAACAACATGTGATACATCATCAAATAATAAGATTCACTGACAATCAGATCATCTGGTTCCGACTGGAGGAGTATTCATTCAGATCTCTCCCCATCAGACTCTTTTTTTTTTTTTGGCCCATAGTAATAAAAATGATAGATTATGTACATACACTGTATAAACAGACGCCGGCCTCCACTGGCCATGCAGCAGCAGTTGCTCATTAGCTTAATGTTGCTGAGATAAGTGAATTACTGTATTTTGCAGACTTTGGTTAGACAGATTGGTTTCCTGATATAACAGGCGTCTAATGCAATTTATCACTAAAATCCCTTCGTGTCACGTGATGATGGTTTAAATCTGAGGGAGTCATGTCAGGAATTAGTCAAATTTAATATCTGAATAGAATTTCTCAAAAAAAAAAAAAAAAGCGCACACACCCGAGGCCTGCTGCAGCTGTTTCTTAAAAGTATGAAAAGACAAAGACGCATCCTGCAGATATAACGACGTGTGTGATAATGACAAGCCTGGACAGAGGACGTCAGCATGCACCCGCGATGCAAGCTTTGACTGCATGTGTGGACACACTCGGCGAGCCGCAGATGTCATGTGCTGCTCAGGGCAGACGAGTCGCAAACCGAACTCACAACAGATATCCCGCGGACGGCCGATCACCTGATCATGTAGAAAGAACTCCTGTGAGGCCAGCGCACAGAAACAGATCTATGTGATCTATATTTGATGTGCTGGATTTACAATAACCAGTAAGACAAGCGGGGGAGTTAAAAATTCACTCGTTCTTTTGATATTCTGGGTGGGTAATTTGTAATATTTCAAATTATTTTTAGCCCTCTCCTTTGACTAAAACTGGTGGTTCTAAATCTGACAGAGTATCCAGTGCATATATCTAACCTTTATTTAACCAGAGCTTAATTCACCGAGCATGAAAGCAGTTTTCCAGGAACGCCCTGTTCCACAGTCACACCTGGAAGCTGCCCAGTACAGCCTCGGTTGACCTCACTGGTGCAGTTGAGCAGCCTTGTTAAAGAGCACTTCAGCAGTGATAATGAGGGCGGTGCCTGCGCGGGGTTTGAAGCGGCGACCTTCTGGTCACCAGAAACTGTTTGTTGTGAGCCTGTTTTGTCATTTCTGTTGTCTCTCTGCGGAGAATTCTCTGAAATGTGTCAGCACAAAAAGTTCATTCAAGGATGTAGCTGCTCTCTTTCAACTGTGCATGTGATGATATTTCCAAGGACTGAGCGGCCACTTTGCAGTCTGATAAAGAAACTCACAGTGTGATTGAAGTACCAGTATTTCTTTGAGGCCCTTATGAAAGAGTCAGTTTTGAGCAGTCCCGTTTTCTGGGAGTAAAACATACCGCTGTTCCTTTTGCAGGATCAAGCATACCTGCTTTCACACTATTTTCCCTGCATCTGAGAGAAGCATCAATTCAATTCAGTTTCAATTTATACAGCGACAAAAGTCTCAGGACGCTTTTCATACAGAGCAGGTCTGGACCAGACTCTTTAATGTACAGAGACCCAACAATTCCCCCATGAGCAAGCACTTGATGACGGCAGCGAGGAAAAACTGGGACCCTCGAACGTCCCAGCAGCTACGCCGCCTCAAAGCCTCGTGTTGTGTATACATGTTAGGGTGCCACTCACGCAATCATGTACACACACAGCAACGCACGCGCTATCTCCCCTCCCATCTGCTCCAACTGTGATTATTACAGACATCAATAGCATGATGTTGTGGAGAGTGTTGCTATTTTCCCTCGTCATCCTTCAGTGTTTGTGTAATGGAGCTCAGACTTTTCCGGTTATTGTGCGAGAGCGGCCGAGAAGGGGGGGGGGGGGGGGGGGTTAGTGGCCGGAGTCTGACAGAGCAGGCAGCCAAAATATCTGGGACACACAAATACACACAAGGACAGGCTGACTGACTGGCAGGCAATCTGTCGGAGGCGGATCAGCGTGAGCAAGTCCAGGACTCGCCGTCTCACTAAATGCACTGATATGCAAACATACATGAGTCTGCTGGGGGTAAATGTGTGTGCGTGGGCGTGCCGAGTCACCAGCGCCGGCCAATCTTTTCCGCCTCGATCACGAAAAGTACACCGGATGCAGCGAGGCAGTTCGGCCGGGGTCGGAAAAGGGCAACGAGCTAAGTGGGAAAGAATGACTTCACAGTATGTGACAATGAGTGAAAAGAGAGAAAGAGGAGCACGAAGGCTAGACGTGGATGAAGATGAGATGAAGAAAAAAGGGGGTGAAGGAAGGATGTTATTAAGGTTGCAGCCTGAAATAAGTCTAATCCACGCTATCCAGGTCACTTTGGTCTCCCACCTCCCCTCACACACACACAAGCTCAAACAGTAGTCTGGGGCAGCCGCCACCCCTCTGGATTCCCCTTTAACAACCGAGAGCGAGACTGGAGGGATAGGATGGGAGGAAGAGGAGAGGAGGTGAAAGGACAAAAGGTTCTGACCTAATGTTGTGCCAGAGAAGAGAGGAAAAGAGCTGGGGAGAAGAAACACTGGGAGATGGAGGCAGGAAGAGGAGGGAGAGAGGAGGGGGGGGGGGGGGGGCTGCCAGAGACCCAAAATAGAGAGACCGAGAGAAAGAGGAAGGGAAGAATGAGGCCTTGAGCCGGGGAAGGGAAGAGGCGATCTAACCGAGACAGAGAAGTTGAGCAGAGAGAGCAGAAAAAAAAAGAAGAGCAGCGGCGGCATCAACACACGTCATTCTCCCTTCCTCTCTCAAGGAAAACGGCGCACTCCTCCCGTCCCTCCCTCTCATCTCCTGCCTGGCTCTCGCTGCTCCTTAAAAGACGAGGAGGGAAACAGGACGTGAGGGCAGAGGGATCAGGGGGAGGAGGGAGGCTGGATGAGGAGAACGTGTCGGAGAGAGAATATCAGGGATGAGGAGGAGCAGCGAGTCAAAGAGAGGTCGCGGAAAGAGGGTGAGAGGCTGGAGAGGAGGGAGGGAGACGGGTCAGAGGGAGGGAGAGAGGCCGCCTGTGGATCGTCATCTGCCACGTCCATCCGCCCGTGTGCAGCTACACCAGAGTGTTGCTCCTAATTCTTAATCGCTGTTAATCCGTCTACCACCCATCATCTCTCTTTCTCTGGCTTTCACTTTCAGTCCTGTCCCTCATTGCACAACAGCCTGCGAGCTATTAATAAAGCTCGAGCTGCAGCTGACAATTACACACATTCCAGATTAATCTGTCCATTACTTTTTACAATTAATCGATTTTAAAAATTACATCATGTTTGGCGTTTGTCCCAAGCGACTTCACCCACGCAGGCAACAACAGGAGGGATTCAGTGCAGAGGATCGAACGCCAAACATCGAGCCGACAATTTCACCACCAAAGTCAAAAAGTCGTATAATGATGTAAAACAGAGAATAGCACAAATCCCTGCAGCTCAGAGGGAGTGTGTTTGGTATTTTTGCTTGAGAATTAAAGCAAACGATCAATTAATTGTTGAAATTGTTGATTAATTGTCTCCGTCTAAGACAGAGAATGATCCAGTGTTTATCTTGTGACTTTAAAGGTATGATATGTAACATTTCTGCATTAAAATGTCTAAAAACAGCTATATTACTGTATATATATATTGTCTAGCAAAAGTTATGGATTAAAGAAAGAAGGGTTAAATGGCAGCTGTAGGAGCCGAGATATTTATTCCCTGATATGGGTCAAACCCCAAAAACAACGAATCCTACATTTCCCATAATGCAACTCAGTAGTATATTTCATCAGACCCCCCCGCTTCCTGAACGCTCCTTTCTTTCAGACCTCAAACCTCACACACGCTCGCTGTAAAAACTCTGAAGTCTCGTGCTCAAGCCGAAACTTTGGAAAACTTCCTCCAGAGCCACAGAAAACATAATATATGTGTTTTGACAGGGCTGAGCGGGACTCATCGGGCGAGTGGCCTTTTAACTACACCTGTGCAATCTCCGCTCATCATTTCTCACTCCTCTCCCCTCACTTCCTTTTCTGCTTTCTCTCTCAAGTCTCACCTCTGCTTTCCAACGCATTACGGACGTCAAGGACACTGTACACAACACCTGAGCGAGCGCAGAGTTACACGCTGCAGCCTCGCTAACGGGTTACTTCCTCTCTCTTACGTGAACTGTCAACACGGATGACTCCAATAAAACTGTCGTGTTGACAGTTATTGTCTGAAATGGAGAAGTTAACACTCTGCCAGAGGACCGTGAGCCATAATGAAGAGAATATACTGTGAGGGCACACGGGGCGATGGGTCTGCACTGAGCAATTAACGGAGTGAAATGGAGCTGTTAAGATTTTATTGACATCTGTGTGTGTGTGTGTGTGTGTGTGTGTGTGTGTGTGTGTGTGCGCGTGCGTACTGACCGGTGAAGAGGTCTCCGTTGCTGTAGGCCTTGCCGCGTCCCTCCTCATCGTTGGGCACGGCCGACACCTGCTTGGCCGAGGTGCAGCCCATGGCCTCACACTCTGAAACCTCTCCTCATCGCACTCTCACCTGCAGAGAGACGAACGTCGTAAAATGAAAAACACTGTTTTTACAACTCGCTTTATAGGTGTCACCTTGTTCAGCTTTTGTGACTGACTGTCACTCACGCTGCGTAACTGCTTCTTCGTCTTTACTCCAAACAAACTGGGTCAATCGATGAGAAACGCTTCACACAGCCAGAGATTTGCGTCTCCTTCAAAGAGGACGGCCTGATCTGCAAACAGCGCCAACACTTCACAGAAGGGCGTTCAAGGCTTTACTTGTTCAGAAAAATACATTTAGCTGCATTTTGAATATGAAACCTGATATTATTTCCTTCAATCTCGCATCAAATGTAGGTTGAGTCATGACACGCCAGCAGAAAGCGGAGCGAGCATTTATATGGAAGTGTTGCAGATTAATACTTCAGCTGTCATAAGTGCTCCTTTTAGGGTTAAACATAACGACTGTCATTACATGTGGAGAGCAGCAGGGATGGCCCAGCGGGCAAATAAACAAGATGATCTGGTTTGAAGTAGGGCTGCTTTGATGTCAAGCGTATATCTCATAATATGAAGGCGGTGATTATTTTTCTGTTTAATTCTTAAAAGTCAAAGCGTGATCTTTAATGCTCATCGTAAGCTGCCGCAGTAACAAGGCCGGCACGAGCGTTTCATTATGTGTTTATTTGATGAAAGTATTATCTGATGTTTGTTTTGGCTGTTTGGGTGTAGCCTAAGCTGTACATGTTATCACCTCATAAGACGAAGGTGTTAGCAAACTGTTGACCCGTTACACGTCCAGCAGACACAGAACATTAGCAATCGCTTGGAATCGTGTTTCTGCCCATTAAAAGAACGTCAGTCCAATATTCACTCTTCTTTTAGCTCCGTTTTGTTCTCCACCAACTCTTGAGGGAAATATCTGGCTCTTTAGCTGCTAAATGCTAAAGCTAAATGCTAAACCAGCTCACCAGCTAGCTGCTAACACTGTCTGTCTGCTGTTTGGAGCTGGGCGGGTAGTGTACGGTGGGTTTATCTGAGCTTTTCTTCTTAAAACAGTTTAGGATGTTTACAATGAACTTAAAGAGTGAATTTGCCGGCCAGAAAACCAAAACAATGAGCTAAAAGACGCTAAAAAGCTCTGTGTAGCAGAAGGGAGCTACAGAGTCGTGAGTCGTTCATCATCACAAACAACACCTTTCACATTACAAGCAGTCATTTGATGCATTACTATGAAGATTTTGATCAGCTTTTAAACATTAAATACACTTTGATTCTGTTGGCCGACTAATAATTTCAACACGGTTTTCAAACTTTGTGTTGGCCTAAATCTGCCCAGCTGAAGTGTCCTTAAACGCCTCCCTCTTAACATCAAGAGTGGGACTAAAATAAACGTAACGCTTGGATATTATTCAGAAAAGAGGAAAGAAAAGCCGTCCCATCCAGAGGGACAGCTGACACCGAGCTGTGAACGTCACTGTCAATCAATCACACGCACTGTCACACACATTACACTATAGATAGTCTGCATGCCACTCACACATGCCATATGCTGTCATTGACAGAGCCCATCTGACTGCTGCCAGCAACAAAACACGCACACACACACCAACACACACAGAGGCAGCCAATGGTTACCTATCACCAAAAATAAATCTGCAACACCAGAACATAAGTGAGAGGAGGACGAGCGGTGAAGTGCTTTCACACCTAACCCGTTTGGTTCAATTTAAACAAGCCCTGCTGCGTTTGCACTGCGAGCGCGGTTCCTTTGGGCTGGTGTGAAAGCTGTCAATCAAACCCTGGCGTGGCCCAAACAACCAGACCAAGACCCTTTTGAGAGGAAATCTAGTGCGGCTCGTTTGTGGCGGGAAAGTGATCTGACCCCGATCCGACCCAGCTACTAGACGTACCCTGCAAGTTTGAGCAAAACAGCTCCCGTAGCCTGGAGTGAAATTAAAGGCACAGACACACAGAGGACGTATTTGAACGCACCGGAGCACTGAAAGCGCCGGCTGCAGGGTGACGAAGGCTCGTCCGCTTTCCAACATGGCGGCCAGGTTGCAGTACACTAAATCATGTACTATCAGTACACTAAATCATGCTTCTGCAAACATTTAAAAACAATGCAGCCACAGAATCAGGATTCATATTTTATCAGCGCTGCCTTGACACTTTGAATTGATGGTCGTGATCCTCGTGCATCTCGCTGGACGGACGCATTTGCATGAAGCTGAGGATGAACCGTGATTATGCAAATTCGGATACGGCGACTAGTCCGTCAATTTGCCATGCACTATCTATCACGCATCACGAGGCACGATCTCCTGCTCTCCATAGAGAACGAACGTCCATCCATCAATGGATCCAGTTCGTCTATATCATGAAGGAAGTCTCAATTCCTTAAATGCACCTCAAGGAGAGAAGAGGCTTGATGGAGGAGCGAGGACGCACAGGTGCATCCTTTGTGTAGTCTTTCTGGCATTTGGCTTTATACGTGTGTGTGTGTGTGTGTGTGTGTGTGTGTGTTAAATAAAAAAATAAAAACATATGAAATCCGTACATTCTATTCTCATCATAAAATAGAGGCTATAAGAAAACACCGGACAGATGTTGCAGCTGTGCCACACACGTCACTTTAAAATAAGAGCTCTGAAGCAAGGATGTCTCATTTTGTTATATGTCTGTTCATTTGACTCCTCCCTCCTCATCTCTCTTCTTTGCCTCTCTGGTTGGAGGGACTAAGATGCGAGGAGAGGAGGCGAGGAAAGGAATCAAGGATGTTCAAACTGAGAAATACAAAGAGGGGCTGGGTTAGAGTGAGTAGTATGTTGCATTCGGCCAGCGGACCTCCTTCTTCCTGTGTTTACGTTCTTGCTCCCGCCCCAGAAACATCTGACCAATGAGTGAGCTAACGTTCTCACATGGTTTACAGTGCTGCATTTCGTCTCTTCGGTTTTTCTCTGTGTGAAAAGAAATCGAACCACTGAGAAAATGCACGCAGTTCACCAACCCGTCAACTGATTCAAACCAGAGCAAACCAACTATGAGTGTGAAAACAGCCTGAGATGAAGAGAGCAGAGGGGGCTGGGGTGGCTCTCTGGAGAGGCACAAAAGTCAAAGAAAGGGAGGAAGTAGGTGGGGGACAGGGGAGAAGTAAAGGATGAAAAATAGGTTGGATGGAAAGAGGCCAGAGAGAAAGACGAGTGCAGAGCTTCAAAAGAGCGCCGCCGGCCTCTCCTCCCTCCTTGAGTGATCCCCGGTGCGTTTGAAGTTGACAGGAGGCCAGCGTTTACTCCTGTGTTTAGGCTGCAGCCGACCAGCCTCCACCTCTGTGGACACGACACAAAGCGCCAGGTGGACACGGCGCACAGGGAGTGGCTCCCGTGTGATGGGTGCTAGTGGAGTTCGCCGTATGGACGCTCGTGGCTATACTGTGTTTCTGCTGCGGTTCACTTTCACTTTCACCTTTCTCTGACGCTATAATCTGTCAGACTTGTTTACAACCCGTCTGATTGGCTGTCTGATCGTTTCTCTCCCTGTCAGACTTCACTAAAGCACCGTCACAGGTCTCAGCAGTTAACTCGGTGAGTTAGGGCTTTTTATCCGACAACTCAAATGTGTTAAATTAATTAAATTTTCGATCTACTGCCACTATATACTCCATCGGTAAACGGGACAATTGTTCCCTTTGTTATCACAAACTGAAGGAAACTAACAAACCAAATGGGTCATAATGACACCAATCTATCTGAGAGGAAAAGCGAGGAACCAGTTTGGAATCGACACAGCAGACGGAAAAATCGTGACTAAAGATGTGGATGTTTGCATTATCATCATTTAAATCAGTAACAGCGAATCTGAAGTTGGCTTAGCATTCTGTAATGTGGGTTACAATTTGCTCAAATCGGATTTGTTAAAAAAGTGGCAACCCTGTGGTGAATACAGCGGTATAACCAATAGGCAAAAGCACGAATATAAGAATGAAGTTTAAATCAATTATCCTTTAATCCTGTGGCGGATGCGTGAGGTGTGTGTGTGTGTGTGTGTGTGTGTGTGTGTGTGTGTGTGTGTGTGTGTGTGTGTGTGTGTGTGTTCAGTGCCGGATGGGGGAGTTTTATATAAATCTTTTCTCAGCTCTCCAGGTAAAGCAACATTAATCTCTGGAGTCTGAGCAGAGCTTACACATGAATTTCTCAAAGGGCCTGCAGGTGAGACGAGGCTGAGAGAGAATCAAGAGACTCACGTACACACACATGCACACACACACACACAGGCTTTGGATGTGTGCGCTTGTGTCACCTGTGGCCCGAGCTGTGTGTGTCCTGGTCTAGAGAGCAGCTTATCAGCCCGTCCCAGGCGGCCTGGGACACCTCTTACTACGACTTCCGCTCTGGAACGACTCAATCATGGCTGTCTAACACACTCATAAACCCACACAGACATGCACAGCTGGATGGTCTTAACGCAGTCTCAGGCACGTCATCACAGAGAGACTCCAGCGGCAAAGTTTCAAAAATAATCTCATCCGGCATAATCTGTCTCTTGACGCGAGTCGCTTGAATGAGGTTTCTGCTCTGAGGAGGACGAGCCGTGTACCCTGAAACGCCGCCGCCGGGCCGCATGTTACCTGTCAGGTAATCACAGCACAGACACGCAAAAGCCAGAGAGGGCTACAGAGACAGAAAAGAGAGGAGAGCAGCGAGGGACCAGTCGAGTTTATCTTAACGCTGGGCTATTAGTGTGGAAGTGAAGTGAATATTAGAGAGAATCCCCTCTGAAAGCACTGACAGAAGTGCACTGAGAAATGTGAGCAGCCTTGATAGATTTGAAGTTTCAAAGGGTCTCCAGTGTGTGGGCAGCATCTGTTTGAAGGGCTTTGATTTGTGTGTATTGAAACATCAAATTGTGAGTAGGAGCAGGCTAAAAATAGACCAAGCAGTCCCAGAGCTATTGTTGTGTGCAGGGATAATGCTAGGCTGTGCGAATCTGGAAGCCAAGCTGCTATTACTCGGGTTATACATATAGGCTACAGCTAGTAGGCCGACTATTACGAAGCCAAATACACCTATAAATAAATAACTGTGCAGCCTGTAATAAGGCGGCTTCACGGCGGCACAGAAATCGGTTGGCTGTTGAAATCCAAGCATCAAGAAGTCAAAAATGGTGCTTGGCAAGATCCTGCACTCTTGGTTTGATGAGAGATGCACAGTATTGATTTTGGTATTCTGTTTTAATCAAATTCAAGATCTTTGCTTTTCAAAAAATGTAATTTTTTTTTTTTTTTTAATCAAATCCAGCAATAAAGCAGGATTCTCATCCTCGAGGGTCACAAAAGGATTACCGCAGGAGGAAATGACTAGAAAAAATGTATTTTTCTGCCTTTTCTCAGCTTTTGGATTCTTTTTTTTTGCCAAATAGTATCTGATTTTACCCTTAAAAGCCTTTAGAATTCCTCACATGAAAGTCAGAGAAGGGAAAATTACTTTTTGATTGAACGGCTCACAACTCATAGTCATGCACCGAATGCTTGGTATTAAAAAGGCTGGAAACCGCTGCAGCAAAGCAAACTAAAGGCTCGGGAATATTCCAGTGCGCCAGTGCTTGCGGCTCGTTTGCATCCTCTGACTCTTTCGCATGTGTTTCGCTGTACAATGAGATCAGCGCGTACACTTTTAGCACTGGCGTCCCCAGCTGGACTCGAGTACTGAGCTCCAACCCAATGAGCCGCTCGGTGCCACATGCGAGACCACAGTGGGGCGTTGCACAGTGTTGATTTAACCCACAGGACAGCCGGACTGCGCGCTGCTCCGAGCTCGCCTACTCCTGCAGACGCTGAAGTGTGTCAATGGGACAAGCTTAGTCTGGCGAGTCAGCTGAAGACCCTAACACCAACTATCTCTCGCTCCTGCTGTCACACAAACACAAGATGAGCCTCTGTGATCTGCTAAACATCACATCGCCTGAAGGGGATAAGACTTCTTAATACCAACTGGCACACAACCACCTCAGGGTCCACGCAGCTCGCTCCTGATGCTTAACATTCAGCACGCTCGCCAAAGCAAAGCGGTAGCCTAATTTAGAGATATAAATAATGCCATGATGTCAGCTTGCAGGTCTTGCGTCATCTCTAGCTAAACTTACACCAGATTTGGCAGAGGGCCATCTCTCGATGTTTTACCCCATGAGCAATGTTAAATACGTCAAAACAATAATAAAAGCCAAAGGGCTAAAAACTCTCTTGCATGCAAGCGAAGGCCACAAGGATTCCTCAACGCATGGCAAAGCACCAAGGCCTTAAAACGGATCCGATTTGGCAAACATGTAGGCTTGTCCATGCCTGCATACCTGGAGGTGAGACGTGACCTACGCGGAGTCGTGTGAATAAGCCTTCTTTACAAGTCAGTTTGTCAAAGGAGGAACTCAAAAAGGACTGTGCAGGGAGATGCGTGTGTGTGTGAGTGCTTGCATAAACACACACGGCGCACACAGGCCGAGCAGTGTGCAGCGCCAAGGTTTCTCAAACGCAGGGTTGTGCCAGAGGCAGAGCGAGCGAGCGACCACAGAGCCTGAAAAACTGGCTGAGCAAAGGTGAAAGACAGAGCAGTACTAGAAGGATATTTCGGGGGTGTGTAACAGGTTTGTTTTCTGTGTGGATTTGATCTTTCTCTCTGGGTTTATCGCTTCCCATCACAGGGCTGCCGGAGCAGGAGTGTCTGACTGTGATTCAGCTTCCTGGTTAGAAACCAGATTGGAAAGCCTGGGAGGGGAAGTGATGACTTCAGCCACGGTCAAAGCCTCGGGGAGACTCGGAGCTGCGGGGCAGGCCTCTCAGGGTATCCACCTGTGACCGAGCAGAGATTCATCCTCTGCTTCATCATGCTGAGGCACGCTCTGCCGGTCTGCGCCGCTCTGCATTAAACTGAGCCGGTCAGTGCATTGCAATGTGCGAGCGGCGCTCTCGTTACAGTGGCCACATCCACAGAATCTTAATGCAGAAGCCGGACTGGAAATACGTGGAGCTCAGAGATTCCTCCAGACGAACGTTTAGCCGAAGTGGTACGAAAGACACCCGTAGCTTGACTCATCCCATGATCAGTTCAGTTGGTGGATGACTAAACAAAGGTCACACTCATTAAATGAGACAGCGAAATGTGACATGGCGCCTCTGGGCTTTTTCCTTTGAGGTTAATGTTTAATTTCATAAAAATGTTTAAAGTTTTTATGATAGTGGAGGCTGTTTTTTTCTTTCAGGTGAGGTGGTCCACCTCTGTTAAACCACTGACGATATGATCATATATCACCATAAGGATAACAGGTGGAGGTGGATACCCTTTTATTATCTCTGGGTGTGTGAAGCAACCAGTGGCAAAATTCAATGGGAAAATCAATGAGGAGGACTGCTTCATGGCAATTTTGATATTACAGGATATCCACAATGAGCTGCAACTTGTATGACTGGATTTGATGAAAGCAGACATTAACAAATGCTCTTTCTACATCCTACATGTCAATACTGCCACCTGAAAGTCTGTGTTGATAAAAAAAAGTTTGTATTGAATTGGCTTCATACTTTACATATTATTGAAATTCTCAGGAGTGGACGATATGGATCAAATCTTCAATCACAGTCCATGTTCTCAGGTATCACTGCAATCATGATATAGTAAAAATGTCCATCAGGGCGGCATGACATGATAAAAAGATTATTATGAGAGATACTATGATTGCAATATGATGTGGGAATGATCATTTTCACATTTCATTGTCACTGAAAAAACTATTAAAATCATGACGATGTGACATTTCTGTACCAAACATACAGGAGAACAAGGTTTGTATGTCAGGGCATCACTGCAGCCCTACAGTTTTCATTATCATTGCACATTTTACCTTTATCAACACAAAATGCAGCTTCTGCAATCTGGATGCTGCACTTGACCGTATTTCCATAATATTTCCATTAATTGTTCAGCCCTGATGACACCTTATATCATCTCACTGTATATATTACCCAAACTTCGTGCAACAGCAAATGCCTCACCTAACAAATTTAACCTGTTTTCTCTTGCAGTAACCATAAAAATCTCCTGATGAGTGGCGTGTACCTGAAGAGGCTTCAGGACACTCCGGTGGAGAATCACTGCTGTGTGCTGCAGTGTGTCCACAGTGTCTTTGCCTCTCTGTGACAGAGTCAGGAGTATAACTCCTGGGCCAACGCGCCATAATATTCACTCTAGCCAGGCAGCAAATGCTGCACCTCTCCTCTTGTCCCAGTTTAAGCACTCCATCAGTCTGACAACCCTGGGAGGCCGTGCCAACACACCGGCGGACAATAAAGGTTTCTCCCGAGCGGTCTGCTGTTGCTTAAAGCGTACGTCTCCATTCCCCCTCTCTCGCTGTCTGCTCTTGTGTGAGCTCTCTCCTCTTTCGTACTGTTGTAATGAGGGTGACAAGTGGTCGGAGAGGGAGGGATGGGGCGCAGAAACAGAGGTGGGGGGGGGGGGGGGTGGATACAGGGGCTCCTCTGTCCTGTAGCTGCAGCCTGGCCGTGTGACTGACAATGACAGACACGCTGCACACAGCTAAGGCATGTGCTGGAGAAGAAACAAGAGTACCTTTAATACAAGTCCTCACATACATACTGTATGCTTTGGCAAGAGGCCTATGTTTTTACTCCAGGCTCATAAAAGCCAGTCGAGCTGAAATTGAGAGGTCTGGATGGCTTTTACCTTTTCCTTTGAGAGAGAGAGAGACAGAACGAGAGACGGATGAAACAACGCAGCGGTGGATGAGAACATTTCAGATTACTGCGAGCAGCCGAACGTCAGAGAGCAGCACAGTAGTCTAATTGAAATCCGAGCTGCGCTGGGCCACATTTTGGTGCAGGTAGAACCAAACCATACAAAAACGGATTGTTCCACCTAATAGAGACTAGGCTGGGGGATAAAATGTCTCCTCGGAGGCCTATTACCAGCCTGCGTTTGTACCGCTGGCTTCTCAAGAGCGAGACAGATTCCCTGAAAGAGCAAAAAGAAAGTAGTCATGGCCGTTTCGCCCCCCCCGACTCTCTGTTCTGCTGCTTCCAGTTGTGACTGAGGTAAAAGCAGGTCAGAGCCTGAGGTGATCGGTGTGTGAGAGCAGGATCAAAAGGTTGGAAAAGTAACTGGAGAAATGCTTTGGCGATATTGTGACTTCCTCCTGCGTTGACGTGAAACACACGACAAAGTCTGGAGAAAAAGCGTATTTTTCTACCCAGGCTCTATAAAAGGTGTTCAGCATTGTGGTTTATGTTTTTACTGCTTTTATGTATTTGCGTTTAGCATGTGTGAGTAAGTGCTTGTTCATCACATTTAGCAGCAGACAGCTGCACATGGCTGATGGAGCGGGCCCTCTCCAACACAGCAGCCGTACAAGGTCAAACATGTTTATGTTTTCTCTTCCAAATCCATCTGAACTGCTAACAAAGCAACCCACGACCGGCAAAATAAAAGAATACCAGCATCAATATTCATTAGAAATTTACCACAGCTGAAGGGAAGAAATATCAATCTCTGCGTAATTGGCGAGCATGCTGCAGGATAATTGGCAAAAGCCCTTTTGGATGCAAGCGTGTGTGAATGAAGCACATTGAAACGTTTCGCCGGCGAGCTGCAGACGAGGCGGTGTTTCACGGCTCAACATGGCCGGTGTGACACAATATCCACAATGTTGTTCTTTCACATGCAAACCAGCGCTTTTCCTCGTCCATTATCCTGCAGAGTGGCACACGCACGCCACGGCGATGGACTCTTCAACAGTTTTTAATCAACCATCCGAGAGACTAATGACGCCCAACATGAGGTTATTATAAGTCACAAGCCGCCGACAGCACTTTCATTATGAGGCCATTTCCATACATGTAACACGATATGGAAAATGTATGCAAATATCACAAAGCAGGGCTCCCCCAGGAAACCGCCCCGCGGATCCTGACACGTCTCATTTTTTGACACATTTAGTTATTCGACTGCCTCAGCAGAAGCCACGCTCAGTAAATATTTGCCGTTTGTTACGTCAATACGCACCTCGGCTTTTTCCTCAGAAGGTTCATGTTTTATTCACAAAAAGCTTCTTCTGATGTTAGCAGGAGTCGTCTGAGGGAGGCGGCGCACCGCGACACGAGACCACACTTTTCATATGTGTGTAAAACAAATATTCATTTTGTTGGTTTTTAATTAAAGCTTGTCTGAAAGACCTGAAACAATCAGCTGTTCAGTTCATCTTTTCAGTCATTGTTCATGTTTGATTCCAGGATCAAATTTGAGAGTTTGATGCTTTTTTTTGTCATATGTGATATTAAACTGTATCTTTCTGGGTTTTGGCCGATAGTGGGACAAAAGAAGTATTCTGAATTTGATATAATAACAATGTGAATCAGCTGGAAGTGGATAAACAACACTGAATGACTGCCCAGTCATAGACAGTCATGGTAAAATTGATCGCGATCACAGCCAATATACCAATTCATATCAATGCTGAGACATCAAGCAAACGAAAACAATGTTTTATACCTGCAATGCTGTAATTTCTACTACACTAAAAGACTCATTCAGTCTGGAAAAGCAACTAGAGCGAACAAAGGTTACACATTAAAGATCACATCTAAAAATCACATAAAGCAATGAGCTCCTGGTGAAATGTTGTGTGAACCGGGAACGTGTTGGAAGCTAAACCCGCCCAGTCGTCTTTAAGATCTCCATCACTGACCAGACAACTTTCAGATACCCAACCCAAGACAGGAGTGTGTGTTTCATTTTCACCTTCATCACCTGTCTTCATGTCGAATGCAGGGGCTTTTATTGGAAGGCTGAACCCTCCATTTCTTCCCTCACATCAGTCCATCAGCGGACTTGTCATTATCTCTGCAGGAACGGGCCTGCAAGAGCTCCTTTCACAGAGCATTTTATCTACGGCGGCGATGGGAAACAGATGCAATCTGTCTGATGGGAAAACACTGTGCAGAGATTCACACAGCACTTCAGAGAGAGCACAAGAGCGAGAAGAAGAAATAAGAGAGGAGAAAAAACCTGGCAGGCTAAAGTCTGCCTCCGTGTCCCATCCCAACTGGACTCTGAACACAAACTGCACTGTAAACACAGCGAGGGACACAGAGGGACGCTGCTTTATCATGGGGCAGACACATGCGTGCAGGCTGCACAGCCGGCCCCCGCTGACTCAAACGGCGAGCAATCAGAAGACCACCGAAGGCAGAAACAGCCCACATCCGCTGATCTGCTCGTCCACTGCAATGCAGACACATAAAAACACACAAAACCAGAAATAAGGCACATGGCGGATGCAGCTCCCGGGTTTCCTGCTGCAACGTTTGCTAGCTTGAGCTTTGATTATTCAGCCTGGTAGAGCAGGCCGATCGGCCGGCGAGCCCCTCGGTCAAACTGACACAGAACCCGGAGGGATCGAGTTGTGCTGGCCTCGTGCTTTCTGCACTGCAACACCGACCACCTCATCGCACCTGACGGCGCTGAGCGCACGAAGCAAACACAAGCTGGATGGAAGACACAGTCATGGGAACTCCCTCCCACGCCCACACACACACACACACACAGATGGAGAAGACATCCTGGTAACCATAGAAACCCTCCACCTCCTCACACGGTGACATCACAGGTGTTGCATCATAACCCAAACAGGGGGCCGAAGAATCACCTGACCTGCTGGTTAATCAGCTGGAGGTGAGGAGGCCACAGGTGGACAGGCCTGGACGGGCAGACGATGGCGATGATGATGGAGGGGACGAAGAAGAGGGAGGAGGACTAAGAATAGATCCTCCTGCCTTGGAGAAACAGACAGAGAGGAAGAAAGAGGAGTGAGAAGGAGAAGGAGGAGGAGGAGGAGGAGGAGGAGGAGTGAGACTCTTGTGTTTCAGTGTCTTTCACTAGCCACCGGAACCAAAAGCCATATGTGAGCAACGACTCACACAAACACACACACACACACACACACACATACACACCACAGTGTGTGATTACCAAGCGAGGGAGGGTGGGAGAGACAGGCAGATGGAGGCAGATAGATGAAGACAGACAGATAAATCAAGCAGGGAGGGGGACTCGCAACATCCACTCACAGGATTGCCGGCACTTGATTGTAACCTATATAACCCTGATGTAAGCTGCTGGTGACCGGATGCTGCGTCCTGTAACGCCAACCTACTTTCACACCAGGATGCTGCACAGCCACCAAACGAATGTCCTGCTCTGGTGTCCATCAGACAGCAGAAAACACAGCAGATAGGGAACTTGTCCAGCCCCTCAGTGTCTGAGGAAGTGGGGACGAATGCATTCTGACATAGACTGGGGCGAAGTTTTGGCTAATGAGCTGCAAATGAGCCTGTATATCAAATCTAAATCTGGCTGCGGTGACTTTCCTAATATCATCCAGCAGCTCCTGTCTTCCCTCTGAGGCAGGGCTACAGCAGTAATGAGCCAAGAGCCAGCCTTCTCATGGTTATGTGTGGTGGTCAGCAGAAGGCAATGCTGCTCCCCCCTTCACGCTATGAGGGCTGCGAGGCACACAGGCTGTACAGCAGCCGTGGTAAGTGGCCCCTGGCCCGGCCACAGAGCTCTGTCCTGTCCCGGAGCTGCAGCTCGGCTCAACAGCTGTGTCCAGCTGCGCCACGACGAGACACTGGGCGCTTTGTTCCCCGCAGGAGCAGAGTTGTGAGACTGCAAACGCTCTCCGTGTGCGCACACATAGTTTCATTTCCACAAAGGTTAACGGCCTGAAGCCTCGGCCAGCCCGGGTCCGTGCTCCCTCCGCTGAGCCCCGCGAACGGCCGCGCGGCAGGCGGAGAGGGAGCAGCGGGACGAGGTGGCACCAGCCAACCAGGATGTGTGGAAAAAATTTGAAATGCGCCGAGCGAGCACACTCACACACTTCCCATGAAACGTGCACGTCTCCCCCACGAAGCCCTCTTGTGTGTGTGTGTGTGTTTGTGTTTTATCGCTGATAAAAGGAGAAAAAGCTGCGGTAGCGTTGCAGCGAGCAGCACCGACGACAACAACAACAAAACACCGACAGATGCGAAGCCCAGTGTGCAGGAAGGAGAGCGCCGGGTAATCACGGCGCACTCAGGAAACAACAACAAAAGCGAGGAGTAAAGAGAGAAAGAAACCACAAGCGGGAGCGTGGTTTACACCGAGGGTGAAATGACACCTCCGGGAGACGATTAAACAAGTAATTCACGCTGCTACTTACTCAGATGAACCGGTTCCGCTCGGTCCACTGGAGGGTAGCCGGTCGGTCTTCCGGCTGTGTGTCGGGCGGGATCTGCGCTATGGAGACTGGAGAGCCGAGAGCCTCGAGGACTGAGCGTAAACTGTGGCTTGCGTCATTTCACCAGGATGCCACTATTGCGCGCAGCAATGCAGCCATCTTGCTGAGGAGCGCCCCACCAACTCAGCAATCACTGCTGGACCCGAGCTGCTGCTGCTGCTGCTGCCGCTTTGTGCTGGTCCCAGTGATGGAAGTGGTCCACCGCGAGCTGGACGTGTTTGTAGGAGGCGGTCTGTGGGGGTCACCAGCTCTAATGCAGAGAGGAGCATCTGCAGGAGATCCATCAACAAAACACTTTTAGAGAAATGTCCCATGTTTGCTGTCACTTTCAGTGAAAAGTAAAGTACATTTACTTAAGTTGTGTGCTTAAGTGCAATTTTGAGTGACTTGTGCTTTACTTATTTATGCTTCTTCTCAAACTATATTTCAGAGGCAGTTATTTAATACATTTACCTGAAAGCTGTGACATTAAAATGCTGCTTTCATGTTAGTGTATCACTCATAATAATGCAGTATTATGATCATTAGAATAATAATATTCTTTAAAAGGGACCATTCTGCGGAACAAATACTTTCACTTTGTTCCTTTCATTTTAGTAAACTTGCATGCAGAACTTTCCTCGCAACTTTTATCAAACATAAATATATGAGCACTTCTTTCACCAATGCTTTAATCAGCTTGGTCATACACACATCTATGCAAATTCAGGACTTCATGTTGAATAAGATGCAGGATCTTCTTCACAAACTCAACACCAAACTTTAACTCTCTGGAGGAAATCGTGAAGCGTAAATATGTATTTATAGAGATGTGCTGACTGAAATAATGTGGCGCCGCTCTGCTCAGGTTCTGGTTCAGGCCCACAAACAACCACCTCTGGACCACATCGGGTGGAGCAGACACACCCTCAGCAGCGCGGGGATGGATCGCACAGACCCACGGCGCCACAGGGGGGCGCTACATGATCTGTCTGTCGTGCTGTAGCTGCTGACTGACTGTAAGGAGCAGAAATAAGACAAGAAATGAAGGAATTGAATAAAAATTGAGAGGGAAATCGGGAAGACCTGCTTGATTCTTTGAGTTTATGCTGTTTTTAAGGCTGCAGGTTGGATTGAGATGTTGCAATTCATTGACAATAACCTCTAAAATGGGAGAAGATTGATGAATTTGGCTGATTTTACACACAGGGTTAAATCCAAGTTTTTTTCTTTTGACTGTAAACCTCAGATGTTAAACCACTTTGCAATGTCAAAAAAAAAAAAAAAATACTTGTACCGTAAAAGTGGTAAAAACATTGACTTTTAGAAGAAAGCCGCATACTTGAATGAAATATTTTATTTTTAAATCACTTCTTTTCCAACAGATAGCGGGCGAGCGCCCACATAAAATCAGTCGAGGCAACATGACATAGATCTCTAATTGAAAAATCTCAGTGTACGCTTTAGCATTACTGACAACAGTAAACGCATCATCACAAACAATCATCACATTTAAATAAAAACAATTGGTCGATGGGTTAATTAGTCAGAACGAAGTTTTTTGGACCAGCATTCATTTGGGCAAGGAGGAGTCAGAAATGCATAGAGAGAACAACAGTGTGAGAAGTAATTTGGAGTGGAACGTGAGACGCTGTTACACACAGTCTGGTCCATGTCATTCGTTAGGGCTTGCTATGACAGATTAACAGAAACTGTATGAGAAAGTGAGGTAAGAACCCTGGTCTCTTATCCACCATCTACCAGGCTAAAATGGACTCCCTTATGGTCCAGAGACACAGTATGTGGGCTCGCCTTGGCACGTGATACCATCCACACAGAGAGCAAGAGAAGAAACAGTCATGAAAGACATCTCCCCAGCTTCCTCTGACTTCACGAGACTGAGGCTGGTGGCGTGTGAAGATGTGTTCCCGCCATTGTTTCTCCCCACAGTGGGACCAAACCGCAGTCACAGGGCACGACACGCCCGACGACTGTCAGAGCTCATCCTTCTCCATCTGCTGGAACGCCTCCAAGTCTTCCCGCCAATCAGCCAGCAGTTCATCCACTGACTGGCTGCTCGAGTCTGTGTCGCCCTCGGGCTCCTCTCTCTTCTCAGAGTCTTTCTCCTCTTTGGGCTGTGCAAGATCTGCAGGAGACGCTTCCTCTTCCAGTGGCCTTACTTCCTCTGCAGGACTAGTGTCTTCCTCTACAGGACTGGCTTCCTCCTGTGATGGAGTAACTGGAGTAACCTCCTCAGGAGCCAATTCGTCTAGCTCCACCGTGCTCATTTGCGATTGGCCAGCAGGTTCAAGAGAGGTGGGAGTTGTTGCCTCGGTTTTGCAGTCTTCCTCTGCTTCTTGCACGTCCACACCTGAAAAGAAAGCAGGGGTGTGTGACCGAACGGCTTTACACAAAGATATGTGCAGGACACACACGCATGCATGCACGCACACACACACACACACACACACCTCTTTTCCTCCTCCTCGGTTAGTAATCTATACAACATGCCCCCTGGTAGCCATTCTCGGTCAAAAATAGACCAGTTTTCATGGAGAGGCTGTCAACTATAACAGCATGATGCTGATGGTGAGTCATGTTTCGCACAGGATAAAGCCTTTCTCACATAACTGCAAAACCAAACTGAGAGTCAACTGAGAAAAGGAATCTGGCAAAATGTTACACTGTGAATTTTGCACAGATCTGGCTAAGAAAAAAAAAAAAAACCTGTATTATACCTGTTATCGTTTCTAAAAACGTATCCGCTTCTTTACCCGCAGATATGTGTGTTAAGGAACGACTCTGTGCTTAACACATTCTAGGACTGCTGCAAGGAAGTGACTTCAATCAATCTCATTTGCAGAAGGCAGCAGTCTTAGATGCTCAGATACCTCACAGGTCCTTGTGTCCTGTTATGCAGCCGATGAGTCAGGTTACCTATGATGATAATAGTCTCCGTTTCGGTTTCTTACTATTAGTTATGAGAGCTTTCAATTGCGCCGCCTGTGTGATGGCAAACACAGCTGAATAAATAGAAGTAAATACAGATAAAATCGAGACAAAGGTGACCCGAGCCAAACTGTGAGTTTAACCTTTTTCCAGAAACCAAATTTGTGTAAATACACGTCGGGTCACAACCGGTTCGACTGCCGAGCCTCGCCATGTGTAACTATTGGTTTGCTCCAGTGACACAAGGAACACAATGAGCTGTCAAGCGCTGATGGTGGATAATAACAAATGACAATACTGTGACAGCACTAAGCTCTTCTGTCAAACACAAACAGAATCCTGTGGTTAGAGGGCAGAGCGAGAGCAAAGGATGGAGGAGGAGGTTTCACCATGACTGTAGGAAAACAGAGATAAAGGCAAGGGAGGGGATGAAAAATGTGGATACCAGACAAAGAAAGGAAAAGAATACTTACTGGCCTCAATCAGGCTGCCAGGAAGAGGTTTACCTTTGAATATGGCTGCTGCTCATCCAAAGGGGAGAGGGTTATGGAAAAAGAAGAGAAACCAAGAAAGAGAGGAGAGGAGAGGCACTGTTACAGTCCACCACAGGGAACAGAAGGATTTGGAAAATGAGGAAAAAGAGGAAAAGAATGAGGATGTAATATTGATAAAGGTGTAGACCTCCATCATCCACCATTATAACCACAGCTGGTGGGTGGCTTCGGAGTGAGTCACGATTTCTGAGACTTCAAATAATGCCTGAATCCCTACACCTCATCTTTATTTTATGAAGCCGAGCACATAATGAGGCTCAGTCAGCGGAGAGAGATGAGTACACTGATGTGATCAGTCTTATCGAGAGAGAGAGGTGAGTGGAACAAAGATAAGAGCTCTAACAATTAGGGAGGCATATGAGCGAGTAATGTCACACCTCTGTCTCTGGCTTTGTCGCTCAGCAGCACCTCCACCTCCCTGTACTCCTTCAACGCCTCCAACAGGATGTTGCCCTCCTTGTGGAAGAGGAAGAGGACAGGCAAGGTGATGTCATCAGTGCTGCGGCCGTCCCCCGCCATCTGAAACAGGGGAGCCGTGTCGCTGCTGCTGCCCTCGTTGTCGTCTGGAAGGAGATAAGTAAGAGACGGTCGTGGTGAAGCAATCAGTCGATTAATCGACTCACAGAAAATTAGCTGTGATAAGAGATTAACTCTGAAGTCCTTTTAAGAACTTTTATAAGCAAGTGCTGGTTCCGGCTTCATAAATGAAAGACTTTCCGAAATTCAATGCCCTCAGGTTTTTGAAGATATCACCTAGAGCTCCGGGAAATTAAAATGGGATCATATTATGCAGGGATTCGTCTATAAATTTAACAAATAGTATAGACGATAGATTGTAGTTCACGGTTTATGTATTTTAAAGGGATTGTTGAGAAAGGTCCTAAAAACAAGCAGATTAGGATTGGGCGGTATGATGGTATATAAAATTGTCTCCACTGGTACAGATTTAGCACTGTGCACTGCTGCCCTGCTACACCGCCAGCGCAAATGGAGTATTTCCAGCAAGTGAGAACACGTCTGGCATGGACATATGTGCTACATGTGTGAAAGGGCAACTCTGGACAATGTCCAGACGTGATTCTGCAGGCGTTGTCTGCTGTTCATATGAGAAAACAGCTTTAGTGTCTCTGCTATATATCCGGGGCGGGCAGCACGATGTAGCGATCCAGCTGCCTCACAAGGTCACAGGATTTGGGCATGCCACCCACTCCTCATGCAGATTACTATACTTATTGAGGTCTGCCTTACTATTCAGCCATCGTGGCAATGTGCAGGACCATTTTGTCTTCAAGATAATCCATTTATTTTGTCACTGAGTAGTCATCTTCTGTCTTGTGTCAATAGCTGCTTGCACTCACCGATGACTATGCCTCCAATGGCGCCAGCCTTCTGGATGTGTCTAGCCTTCTCTGCAAACATGCACTGTCCCCTCTGAAGCAGAGCGATGTGGCCCTGGACATACTCAGCATTGGTGATTTCAGTGCAGCCACTGTAGGGTTCGGCCACAGTCACAAAGCCTCGTACCTGCACGCAGGGAGAAACAGGTCAGGTGAGCAGCGCTGCGGGCTAATCCCACGTTTTCTCTTGCATTGCTGAAACCAGGCACTGATCTTTTCATCTGTTTGAATTAGGAAAATATTCTAGGAGAGGAAGCGCTCTCTTAAAAATACTGGGAAAAAGTGAGGGGCTCTCTTAGGAAAAATAAACAGGGGGACAGCTAAGTGCCCATTTGAAACCTGGCAGCTCGGCGGCGCTACAAAACCCACTCACCCCTGTGGAACTTTTGGACAGGTCTGTGCCAAACTGTGCTGGTCCGGCGGTCAGCACCACCCTGCCAAAGAACGGATGTGAGACGATCTGAATGGCTCTGGGAGGCAGCTGCTCTTTCTGCTGCTGGCTGGACAGCTCCATCATCTCCTGCATGAAACGCACGCCGTCCTCTGCTGCCACCGCACTGACCGCCTGGGTGTGGGTGTGCCAGAGTGGGAGAGGAGAGGAAAATAGAGAGAGTGAGGTTTTTTGAAAGCCAAGGTGGAAAGAACACCTTGATTTGTAGAGCTGGGACAAGCACCAGCATCACAGCATGTCCTCCTGCTGCTTTACATTTAGTAGCAGTTAGACAAAAACAGCATACTATTAAGACACTGAATTATTTCAGCCTAAGATTGTGTGTTATTTTATTTTTATCCTTGTTTCTAAACTCTACCTGTGTAGCATGCTGGACCAGCTGCACCCTGCCATCTTTCAGGTGGATAAGACTGACTCCCATCCTCCTCAGCAGCTCCAGATGTTCAGGGTTGTTTGCCATGAAGTCCTGAGCCCTGAGAGGAGGATGGCCCATACCGGGCTCCCTGAGACAAGAAACAAAAAAACATGAAGGAAATGCAGTGGTTTGGGAAAGTAGGTGATAAGTGCAGACATATTACCTGGTCACATCTGTATCTATACATACCTGTAAGGAGCAGGGCGGGGGCAGCTCTTGTCCACAGCACTACGGATTGGTTCTCTCAGGTTACGAGGGAAGGCGGGGTCAGGAAACAGGAGGCGTGTGTTGGGGCAGGTCCAGTCAAAGTTAGAGTCGTCCAGCTCCTCCTCTGACTGAAGTGTCATGAGCATAATACAGATTCTGTTAGCATCTGCATTGTGTAAATGCTTTCATCAATTTGGCAGATGGTAATTATAATAGTATGAAGTCAACTACCGTTCTGTTTGTGGGAATAGATGAAGAGTGAGGGGCTGTGGAGAGGGACAGGGGCAGCAGGTGCGCCTCGGTGGTGAAGACGTAGTCTTCCACGTCAAACGGTAAGTCCTCGGCATCAGCGAACAGCAGGAACAGGTATTTGAACATCTCAGCGAGGAAGAACGAGTCCATTCTGAGAGGAGAGAACAGGTGTAAGACACAGGCCACAGGGGTTACTGGTTTACTTATCAAACCATCAGGGAGGTGACTGCAAAGCTGAACATAATCTCTATAAAGAGATTTCTGCGTATGAATGCAATGCAAGAAAAAATATTATCTGATATGCAACATTGTTTTCATATGTTTTACTCTAAGTGACAGTGAATATCAACTTATTGTCCATCTATGTCGTAATAATAATACATAATCTATCTCACTATTTAACATTTCCTTCCTATCACTTGCTGGAGCCCATTCCGTGTAAATCTGATGATGCAGGGTGTAAAGCGTGTCTGAATAATGTCTACAGCTGCACTTTAGTCCATCATTCTACAAATCATCGTACAAGTCTTTATATTCTCACCTGTCCTCGTGGCTCCCAGTGCGTACGTCCTTCATTGCAGCGAAGCCGCAGGGGACACGAGCAAAGCGGTTGAGGTTGTCCAGGATGGTGCGACCTGCCTCCAGGTAATAAGGGTCTCCTGTGGCCTGGGGGGACAGGAGGACAGAAGATCAACTATGAAAAAGACTCCAGAGAAATCCGGTCAGACACAAAGATGTAACTTCCATTCGCAGGATAAATGATCTCAATACTTTATAACATTACGTTCCTTCATAAATTTTTACAAGGCGCTAGAATGCCAGCGGCACAGTATGATGATTATGAGCAATAATTAGTGGTCTGTATGCTGGAGGCTGCTTAATGACTGCAGAAATGGAGATCATGTTTCTGAAACATTGTAAATGAGTCCTGCTGTACCTGGAAATTCAGAAACTTGAGCTCAAACTGCAAGCAACATTTAACAGCCAGGTGCACGATAACAGACACTCACTCTACACCATCGCAGTGAAAGAGAACGTCTGCATTATGTCAAGCCCCAGTGATAAATTACCTTGTAAAGGAAATAGGTGCTCTCTGCAAACTCAGGCCTCAGGGGATGTTGGGCCCAGTGTACCCTGAAATCAGTAGTGAAGGCCTGCAGATAGACGCAGAAGGACGAAGGGGTCAGTGCACCATCCCAGCCGTTGAAATTACAACAGACAGAGCAAGCTAAAATGCAGCCGTGTCGCGTGAAATGTAAGCTTGTTCGCTTCCAAACAGCTGTGGTAGGTGACACAAGCCATATGAGGCTACCTGACTCTGCGTTCAAATGACACCATGTCACTTTTTGCGGAGCAGTTAAAGCCTCAGATGTAGTATTTCAAGTTGGAGAGAGACAGACAGATTACCTCAGGGAGGAAGTTGTGTTTCTTTGTAACTTGATACAACATCTCATGAGTCTCGATGGCAGGACGGATATCTCCCTTCAACACCTGAGACATGTACGTGAACAGTATGTACAACGTTACTGAAAGCAAAAATAGGAGGAGTAAATGCTTTAATTCACAGGCTACAATCTGACCTGCAGTCCAGGGAAGAAGGCCAGCAGAGAGTCCATCCAGGTGCGAGCGGGAAGCAGAGGTTTGTGGATGTGGACGTCCAACAGCAGAGGAGGCTGGCTAATGTATTTCATTATAGATGCATAGTGCTAAATGGGACATACAAAAAGGAAGGACTGAGGATAAAATAACAGTCTGGTGCTTGGTGAGATACACAAATAGTCGAATGTGAAGGCTTAAAACAGAATTTATTGGAGTAAAAAATGTTTTTAAAAGCATGACTTCACTGCTAACTTCTGTGCTGAAGAACTAACCAGAGTCCTGAAATGTAATATAAAAGTATAACGAAGCCTATGTGACAAAATGCATTTATGCAGACAGGAGACGCATCAAATTACTCTGCATAAGAGTGTGTGTGTGTGTGTGTGTGTGTGTGTGTGTGTGTGTGTGTGTGTGTGTCCTCACAATATTGAACCGCTGCAGAAACAGGTCATCTCCCAAGAGGATGTAAGCCTTTAGCAGGTATTCATAGTATGAGTCAATTCCCGCTCCGACTCCGCTGTCTGGAGACAAACGATCATACATCACTTTGTCAGACAGGAGGAATCTGATGATAAACAAATGTTTTTTCCCCATCAACCCTCTGCTCAACCAAATCCTCTCTCACTCAGTTTGATTGCTCCCCAATACTTAATCTTCTCTTGTCCCACGTCCATATCTGCCACAGCCTTCTCACCTCCTCGTCTCGTGCCATCCTGCCCACCCTCTCCCACCCCCTGAGGTCCTCTCTCCCCCCTCTCTCACCCCTGCGGACCCACTCTCCAGAGTGGATGTTGATGGTGGTTCCAACCAGATTGCTGTTTCTCTGTCTCTTCTCCCACAGAAAGTCCATGGCTCGCCGGGCATGGTCCTGTGTGTGTGGGGAAGGGAGCATTATTGATTGAAAAAGTAGAGAAATCAATCTGTGGTAGCTGTCCACTATTAGAGAGATTACAGTGACTGACTCTGTGCTTGATCAGCAGTCCACTGCTGCCTGGAAGTGACCCAGTTTCAGGCTCTAATATCGTAGCACAGAGAAAAACTCATAATACTCATCTAGCTTAATTCAACCTTCATCAGTACTTCATGAATAGGTCTTTCTCACAGAAGATATGTCAAATGATGGCTTAATTCCATTTAGCTGCTTCAGTTTCAGGGTCCAGGTATTGTGCCTGCTGCCTCACATTCACAAGACTTACTGGGCCACTGTTATTGTGATTTGTTCCACCTGTACTTTTCCTACTGTGACAAATCAAAATGTGAGCCTTGAAAAGGACCTGTTGCTGTATGCACGTAATTAAGACTTTGAAATAAAAGCTCTTAAATTCAACAGCTGTCCCAACTAACAAAGATCTAAAAAGAACACACAGATGTTCCCACCAGGAACATCAATATTATCAATATGCTGCACCGAATTCATCATCAGTGTATGATGATATGTACTGTGAAAAGAGGCAGACAGTGAAAAAAAAGGCAAAAGGACACTGAGTCAGATCTCACTGAATACATGACTGACACCATATTTCACACCATGTGTCGTCAAACAACAGGGTGGTTTCATACAGTCTCTGCAACCTGATCTCAAAAAACAGAAAATGACAAAGTTTAACCTGGATTACAAAGAAAGAAAGATGGGCCACTTGTAGGGTGTGACTGTGGAATCAGCTGACGGCTTTCTCGCAGCATAACAGCTGGTTAACCGCAGTGAAAGGTAAATATGTCAAAGTGTAAATATGTCAGCACAGAAAACATCAAAGCAGACCCACAAGCACAAAATGCTCATTTAGTTCCATCTTATATGGTCAAAGTGCAATCAAGTCATGAATAAAAATCATTGACTTCTGCTTTAAAAAATGTCCACTTAATCATAAATCACAATATTTTAGTGTAGCAGGAAGTATTTTATTATCTGATGAAAATTTGATACCTCAAACACAGGATCCCCAGTGAAGCGACTTAAGGCAGCGAACTCCAGGATGATGGTTCCAGCGCACGCAGTACAGGTGTCCGTTTCCGTGCCTGTTCTCGTCTCAGGACCCCTGACACCGTATTTCAAGTTCACCTGTCAAGAAGACAAAAAAAAAAAAAAACACTGCACAATTTGTTTTTACAGCCACATTTGGTTTGCAGGAGACTGTGAATGAAAACTAGTCAGATATGAAAATAGCTGTGGTCAAAAGCTGTGGCAGCTGCAAACAGAGCAGCGGAGCAGAAAATGAAAATGTGTGGTCATGATCTGACAGGATGCAAATCTGTCAAACTGCAACACTCGAGGTGTGCAGAAAAAAAAACTCAAATATTTCTCTTTGGTTTTGCTTTTTGGCTTTCTTCAGCAACATATAGTATAGATTTCCACTGATTACAGTAGTCGCACTCACAAATGAACTTGGTGTTCATTGACTTCTTCTCACTAAACAATGGCTACACGTCAGTAGGTTCACCTCAGTTCAGGCAGAGGAGCACATGCGACCTCATGAAACAATAGTCTACGTGTGTATAAAATTATTGTATAATATCCCCGAACGGAATCAATGTAGGTTTGTTTCTGGTATGAAGGGACTGAACTGAGGGATTTCTGAGCGTCTCACCCGGGGATAAGGCAGGCCACTGCTGGTGTTGAAGGCTGGCAGCAGTCGGAGGCCCAGGTCTTTGGCCATGTGCAGGAGCTCAGCCTGGTACCACTGCATGTGTTGACCTCCCTCCTTTAGCATCACAGCCATTGAATGCCCTCCCAGGAGACCTCTGAACACACACACACACACACACACACACACACACAAATACATACATATATAAAAGGAAGTGAAGCAGAATCTACTGAGTTCTTATAACTAATGTCTTCCTGGACAGCTGTTGTCAGGCAGTGCATTAACAGTTTACATCTTAACCATGAGTGTGTTGATAGTCTATTCCAATCTCACCCAAGGACTCGAATGTTGGTTTCAAAGACGGACACCACAATGTCATTGTCCAGCCTTACATCTGACAGCACTCTCCTCACTGCAGCCTCGAACTCTGTCGTCTTGTTCAAAAGCTGGCGATGAGGAAAAAAAAAAAAACATGAATACGTGACTATGAAAATCTCTTCATTAAAGAGCATTTCATTGTTTGACATTGGACTGAAACACTCGGGCCATTCGTCAGATGACTGACCTCCGAAACATTTCATTAAAGGCTGTATTCATTTTTAATTAGTAACACTCACAGAGCAAGAGAAGAAATCATTAAATCATTTTCTTGTACAGTGTGCATAACTAATCACTCCCATTTTATCAATACCTCTACTTTTTTCTGTCCTCTTAAATATTTGCCCACGCGTAACACTCACCACCAGAGTATCCAGGGTGTCTATGAGGGTCAGAGAGAACCTATCAGAGAGACACAACAACTGTTTACCAATGGTGTCCCTCACAATAATGGCATCAAATTTATTAAACATAATGACGCTTTAATCAGCTTGTATGAACACAGTCTGCCTCCACCAAGCACTTGGCCAGGTGCGGTAATGTGTGTGAACAGTTTGTGTGTGTGTGTGAAAGCACATGATCATCACTCATCACATAACACTGTTAATACATTCGACCTCAAGGAACAAAGGCAGCATGCTACTCACTTTCCCAGGGCGTCGTCGATGTCACCTCGACTGGGTTCTAGCCCACGTACTCTTCCTCTGCATGTTAGCGGCATCAGCTCATCAGCTGGGTATGCATGGTCCTGAGAAACATACACAAACACACTTCGAACAACATGTTTTGACTTTCAGTTCTCTTATTTATTCTCCTGAGGCCAGCTCAGTCATTAAACAGTACACAATGTTTGTCGCCTAATAAGCTCGTGGTCCTGAATCCAATCCAAATATCAAGGCTGCAGCAGAGGAACCTATGCCTTAAACTTAAAAACTATATTACTGAGAAGAAATCCAGTGAAGATATCTAACTCACCATATAATTCTGATATGCATGGTCAAACATCTCAACCACTTGGTTCCTGTGGTAAAGGCAGAACACAGACACAAGTCAGGGTGCGTAACGTCTTTTCAGGGGATACGATATTTTTGCTGCTGTGCGTTTTCTTCAACTCACCTCAACCTGTGCTTCTCCTCCCGTGACATGGCCTGTCCATGGCTGCATAATACTTCAAGCAGCATCAGTAAGAACAGTACAGCTGGCATCGTGGTAGTTGGAGCAATATACGTACAACTACAGTTTGGCTCTCAGACAGTCGCTGAGCAAATACCTAGTCATTACCTCTGCCCTTACCAAACAGCTCAAACAAACAAAAACACCCAAGAATCAGAAACCTACACCATCCCGTTGATGTTATACCTCTGAGATCATGTTAAAGCACGTTTTGGTTTTGCCGAAGATGTACCACCTAATCATCAGTAGGTGCAGACAGCATCATGAAATCATCCTAGTTTGTTGCTCAATCTTGGCCACTTTAACTCCATCTGTGTTTCTCGGCAAACACCAAAAACTGGGCTGTGAGACAAAACGTAAGTGCAATATGCACCTTAATGTGTGCATATACAGCCAAATCTGTAACCGCACAGCTTGTAGGAATGTTGTTATTTCAAGTAATCAGATATCTAAGAGTACCTGATAAGAGGTGTACCTGGCGTTAGTTATAGTGCAAAGCTGCTCCAAGTCCTGTTAGTCACACCTGTTCACACACTGTCACCCGGACCTACTGTACACAGCGGCTTGTGACACGTTGACGTGCCAAAGACTAACGACACATGTAACTCTGCCCTAAGCCCGCTAAGTCAAGTGAATCCTGCGATCTAAACATGAAAAGTGCAATGATGATATTTTCAAGACGTAATCTCCACGCAACAGCGATCGAGGAAACGTCTATCTTTTTCAGTTAGTGAGACACATCGTCACATTTAAGACTCGATGTAAACCGGGTTCATAGTTCTTCTTTTACTATCTGTTATTATTCCCACTCCTCAAACCGTCCACTTACTCCACACAACAAACAGCCAATTAAACCATGAGCCAAACCAGCAATCATTAGAAGCTCGAGTCCATAGCAGCTCCTGCAATCACCCTGGTGTGCCAGCTGTAAACTGTAAAGATATAAGTTAATTATTTCCTCCTTTGACAGCTCTCTTTCGTCACCTGGTCGGACAAGCAGCCGAGCACTTGTCAGGGTTTAATTAGCCAGTTAGCTAGCTGTGCTAACTAGCTAGCCGAGCTGGTGATAACGGACAGACCGAGAATACAAGACAAATCCACAAAAACACGCCTCCATTGTTGAGCAGCGGACCTGAGCGGGATATCTCCCCTGTCCTCCCGGTTATAAAGTGGATAATTTCACCGTATACTGCTATTTTGTCAAGCTAGCCTTTCTCCTTAACCGGATGCTGTTGCGATGAAAACGTTAACAACATCCGCTTCCTGTAGGACTGTTTTATTTTTTTGCCCTGCGTTTTGCATTTCAGGCAGCAGCCTCTCACAGGATAACGCTCAATTCACCACTTCCTCACTGGAATTAGCAGACGTAAATATACACATGGACGTTATCCTACTGAGAAGCATATACAACCCAAAGCTAAGCATAATCAGCTCTTAAATGGCTTTTGAGGGGACGAAAGTAACAGGTGATGAAAATACCTGTTACTCTAAGTTAGGGACCGAAAGTATCCAAATATTTTTGCCGACCGTTCTCACTTGTGTTGCCTTTCCGTGTTGATCATAAAATTTCGAAAAAATCGTCAGTCAACGCTTCTCCCCCACTCAAATGCTTCCATTTGTAAGTAATAACGAAATTTAGTCTTTAATAATAACGACTCCAAATGTATATTGTTTTATTAAAGAGTAATATCGTGGTAACAAATGAAGGCAGCGTTTATATGTTGTAAATAAAAGAAACAACTACATTCAGTCCTTGCAGTCCATTTCAAAACTATTGAAAACGCAGTTTGTGTGCTTATAGGACATTTCCTAATTCGTAATTGTGGGAATTCCATGTTTTTCTCGATGCGTTTTTACGTTTTTCGTCCATGAACTACACTTCCCATGAAGCTTTGCGATGTCACTTGATGGATCCACATGACACACATATCAACAAATCCCGGTCTAGTGTCGTGGAAAACAAGTTAAACGAGTAACTGTTTCGGCGGAAATAAAGTTAATACCCTCAAAGCACGAGAGGAAAGGCGCTGTTACAGGTGGGCTGGAGCTGGAAGTTTTTCACCAAAAATTATTAATTTACTCTTCATAAAGAGATCGAGGTAAGCTGAATTATATCCTAATTCTTTCCATATCTATGCTGTAGATGCACAATGCAATATTTGTTCGGCTTTCAACATGTGAAGTAATAAGTTTCTGTGTTTATTCATGCCCGGCATTTGTCTGTGTCAAGTACTTATGTCAGTCATGGCTCCTGTTGCTGATAAAACACTGACCGGACTGGTTGCAGCTACATTTACTCCATTCACCACAGAAGGGTAAGTAGCATTTAGAGACCCCTTTGTCTGTTTAACTATGTGATTGATATGTGAGTGTACACAGACAGCCCCCCTCAGAAAGTTAAAAGGAAATTAAATTCTTGCTGAAATTTATATTAAAGAGTTCAGATAGTCCCTTAGACCCTGCGAGTGAACACACAAAAGCACTTCTGAGGCATGCATCACCTCTCTTATTATTTCCATCTTTTATGAAGGGGTATACAGTATGTGTCATAATATTAAAAATACTAGATCACTATCAACAACATAGTCCAGAAATGGAAATTAAAAATTGTGTCCACTTTTTATTATATATAAACATGTGCTGCAGCCTTTATTTTAGTTTATTTTATTCTAATCCTCCCTTTTCATTTTTCTTCTTTTTTCCTAATTGATTTGATTCTGTTTTACTTTATTATTATTATACTTCGTATATACTCTGTGCATATGTGTGCATGTATGCATGTAGAGGTTTTTATGTACTGTACGCTAATGACTGCATTTGGAGAAAAAGACAATAAATGCGACTTAAAAACGTGTCCATCATACACTCCCGTACATCTAAAGTTCTGTTGCACAGTTATCGCTCTTTTTCCCAAATGTGTGTGCCAATATTTGTCATATTTTCCCAAAACAGGGAAATCAACCTGTCAGAAATTGGACCTTATATCGAATATTTGGCAGAGAAGCAACATGTGCAGAACATATTTGGTAAGTTTCCAAGTGGATTCTTCCTTTGAACTTCGTCATTGGCATCTGAATCACGCCTGATATTGCATCTTTTACCCTGTTGGGTGTAAACACAGTTAATGTGTTGTGCGTCTCTTACCCACAGAAACTGTCTTCACTGGTATAAAAAAATTGCTGTTTCAGGGAAACGCTGAAATGTTGTCAGGCAGGTTTGTTTTTAGTTTTGGATTGTAATAGAAGTTGTTTATCAGGAAGCATTTCTTCATAATGTGTGATGGACACAATGATTTCATCATTAGTTTTGGCTGATGTTCCTTTATTAGAAGTCTGCCATCAGTTCAATTGCTTATTAATACAATTATAGTATTTTAAAAAGAGTAATCCCAGTTAATTATATCAGCCAATTAAAGGTGTGTTGTGGAGTCAGGTTTACATCGTCCTCATCAAAGCGCAGTGTATCAGTGAGTCCTGACAAACATGGTGAAAGCTTCCTTTGACATTACATACTGATCGTAAGAAGGGTTTGAGTCTGTAGTGAAGTTTTATTATCATATATGACCAAATAAAGGCTGAAATTCTCTCACATGAAAGGCTGGATCTCATGAAAGTTTCCTTTTTTGCTGAAAAAAGAATTGAAATGTTTAGTCGATTGCTGAAATGCTTGTTGACTGTTCATCAGTTACTTGTTTCAGCCCTTCTTGGACTTAATACAGCAGACTTCTGAGTGTGCTGCTGATATCACTGTTGTCCCACAATGCACTGCATAAAGTAAAGGGAAGTGCTGCCCCCGGAGAGATCTTGGAAACCAAAAAAAAGCATTAAATCTAAAGAAAATCACTTTATTGTCTCTTTGTGAAGTGTAATCGGAGTGCCTAAAGGTGCAGTTTTGCTTCATATGATTTTCCTGGAAAAGGAAAAAAAAAAAAAAAAACTTTTATGACACTTCAACCTTCTGCACTTTTGATTTGTACTCACAGTCAATCTGTTGCTCTTCAGCGAGCACAGTTTTATCTGACCTTTGCGGGAAAATGGGAATATATTGTCTTGTCTCAGGGTTTGCTTTGTATCAATCTGTTCCACATTAACAACTGTCCTTGAAACAGACGCGTTAAAGGCAGAACGTCTGTCCTTCTCTCTACTTTGGGCGAGGCCGGTCAGAGTTTCCTGTGTGTCAGAAGTGATTACTGTTGCATTTCACACTTCTCTTGAACCCAGTGAATCGTTGGTGCTGAGCTTCTCCCTGTGCTTCCATACGGCTTTCTGTGAGCTACCTGAGTCGCTGTACCCGGCAGAGGATGCTTGTCCTGAGCTTTGTGCCTCATCACGTTTTCATCCTCACCTCGCTGCCGTCGTCTGCATTACTGCTCATTAGCCATGAAATTGTTTTTGTCGTGCCACATATTGCACGCTCAGTCATGTGGTGGTGGATCCCTCTGTGAGCGGGCCCCCGCCAGACGTTTCTTTCCCAAAAAATGGCACCTTTCTCTCCTTGGATAATCCTTTTATGTCTGTATACCATGCAGGTAGATGTTGCCTTTGTCTGACATATTGTACTGTAATGCATTATCTCGGTGATTCATCGGAGCTACAGTCAGGTTTTCTTTACTTTCTGTAAGAAGTGCTTTTGTGATGTAAACTGTGCAAATAAGACAAGACTTGACTTGCTTGCAGTGAACGGCACCACAGGAGAGAGCATGTCTCTCAGCGTCGCAGAGAGAAAGAGCCTCGCAGAGGAGTGGTGTCAGAAAGCCAAGGGCAAGTAAGTCATCACGCCGCCTCTGTATCTGGAGATTTGTCCTGAAGCTGAGTCTGATGCAGGAGAAAAGAAGTTAACTGACAGGACATTTCTCTTTTGTGCATGTGTGTCTGCGCCTCTGCAGAATGAATCAGGTGATCGTGCATGTCGGCTGCATGAGTCTTAAAGATTCCCAAGAACTGGTGAGTTGCTGCCGTGACGTCGCCTGTAGTGCTGTGAACATTAATCACAGGACATGACTCACGAGAGGACCAGAAGGTGTGTTTCGTCGTGAACGACTGTCAGTGATGAACCAGGCTTACTGGAGGGAATCAGGTTTGTTTTCAGGCAGCGTTTCCCGATGCAGGTTTAAATAAGTCTGTCCTCAGTTACCATGGAAAGCTATCCCTCCAGACAAGCCTGGTCCCAGTTTTCAGGCTTACCTTCACCACAAGCATCATTACAATTAATCCTCATCCTCAAGTTTAAGTTTAGAATCAAAGTTCTGTCACCTCTTTTAATGCACATGAAGTGTTTTCACTCGTTCTTGTGGTGGATGCAGTCAGACTGAGCAGTCTCAGATACTCAGTTCAATCTGCAATTTCCCACATTTTTCAAGGCTTTCAACATCTAGTTTCATTAGTATTTGCAAGTGGAAACAGCAAGAGTGATAGAAGATTAACAACAAGACAGCAAGTTTTACATCCCCCTCTATAAATCCAATATGAGTCTTTTACTCTGTTAGGACAGAAATTGGTATCTCTGCCTCAAAAATGTCTTTTTCCAAGCCTGAATGTTGAATTATGACACACTCTGGCGTCTAGCAGAAGCTTTTCGTTCATTGATTCAAAGCATCTGGCGCTCGGCTTCCATGAAATATTTGGATATCAGTATTAGATGGTATTAAAGGAACAGTTCAACATGATGGGAAATTATCCATTTTATAGGGGTGTTTTGACAACCAGTGGAGAACACAAGTTACTGGTTCCAGCCAAGAAATAGTCCATCACGTAACTTTACGCTTTACACTTTTGTTCAAGTTAAGCTAACAGATAGCTGGCTTCATATCCATAACAGAAAAACATGAGAGAAGTATCAATCTGCTCGTTAGTTTTCTCCCAGAAAGTAAATAAGTGCATGTCGAAGTGTTTTTTAAACCGGTCGTCAGCTTGAGACAGAGGAATATCCACCATAGCAGCAGCTACAGGTGGCCTTAGTTTTCATTGTTCCTCCTCACTCTTCCCTCCAGGCTCTCCACGCGGCACAGATCGGGGCTGATGGGATAGCAGTCATTTCACCCTCCTTCTTCAAGCCCAGAAGTGCAGGTAAGCAGTGCTTTTATTTCCATGTTTCCTTTCATTCACATGTCAGTACTGTACATTTTCTATATTCCTTCTTTCTCTCTCATCCTGCCTCAGATGCGTTGAAGCTCTTCCTCAAAGAAGTGGCTAAAGTCGCCCCCTTTCTGCCCTTCTATTATTACCACATCCCAGCCGTCACCGGCGTTAACGGTCAGCACCTCTCACGATTGGTTTTGCATATTGTCAGTCGTATACCTTTCAGATGTCAAATGTCTTCACTGCCAGCTGAATGTGAAGTTCTTCTTTTCGTCAGTGCTGGCGAGAGATGTGGTGGAAGATATTGAGAAGCTCATTCCCTCCTTCAGAGGCGTGAAGTTCAGTGGGACTGACCTGATGGACTTCGGCCAGTGCGTCAGCTCCCGTCAGCCTCACTGGTCGATCCTCTACGGCGTGGACGAGGTCAGCTCTTTCTCCCTCTCACTCTGCTTTGGTCCATCAGTTTTGTCCTGTAGTTGCTTACGTTTCAGGATGATGTGTTGTGACTCTGACCTCCACCACGGAGCCTAAAACTAACTTTCTTTCGTTTTGCTGTAGCAACTGCTTGCAGCTCTGGCTTTGGGAGCCAACGGAGCAGTTGGCAGGTCAGTGTGTACATCCTGCATGCGCATAATGATTGTTTTCATTATCGATTAGTCTGTAAAAAAATTAATAACGTCTCAATTAATCACCTCATCATAGTAGCTCCAATATGTATCACGCCCTGTCTCCATTCACTCGCTCTGCTAAACATGCATTTACATGTGAGGTGTTATTCATTTCTCTGCCTGCAGCACATATAACTATTTAGGATGTCACGTCAACAAGCTCGTCTCAGCATTTGAGAACGGTAACCTTGCCCAAGCCAGAACTATACAGGTACTGCCCGTCTCCGTGTTCATGTCACCAGCTTCTCTTTGATGTTTTGCATCAGTTTTGGTTGCTGACATCTTTGTCTAATTTCCATGAGCAGTTCAAGATACAAGAGCTTCTCAGTTACGCCATAAAGCATGGTAAGTGACGGTTGTGTCGGGCCATTTTTCTACCAAATCATACATCAGATAAACATGTGCTCTTGTACTGTAAGCAGCCTTTCTCTGAAACGTCTTCATCGTCATTGACAGGCTTTGATCTGGGAGTGAACAAGCAGCTGATGATCGAGGTGTCAGGCTTGTGTCTGGGGCCCCCTCGACTCCCCGTGATGCCATGTCCTCATTCTCATGCTGTGTCCATCGCAGAGAAATATCACAGCCTTTTTTCTGAATGCTGATATGATCTCACTGGATTGAGACATTCAGCGCTCACCGAATGGCTGTTACAAATGCTTCAGACACATGGTGCCTGTGCTGGATCCAGTTACTGTGTGTGTGTCATGTTATGCTACTTAACCTGCTGTTCTGAATCAGATGTTACGATTTCGCATCAAACTTGATCGTTAAATACGACAGGAATAAATCACATTTCTGTTTTTTCCACTAAATGCTTAATTTGTATTGAAGTGGCCTTGTGCAAAGAGTTCCAGGTGCACAGACAGTCAACAGTTAAAGGGTTGAGTGTACCTACAAAGTCAATCCTAAAGAACCTTTGAATCATGCAGCAGTTTTAAGTGTCCTGGAACTTACCGCTGCATTTTACTGTGAAGATTAAAACACTTTCAGGGAGCACAGGGCGTCACAAGGGCATCTTCTCTTGATGAAGGGTACAAGAATATTTTTATGGGTATTCTCAGTTGACATCTGTTTCATGAGTCAGTGCTTCCCTTTGCTGGGGAAAAATTCAATATGTTAGCACGTATTTTAATCTCAGTGTTTAACATGAAATGTGAAAATAACTAACTTCTGTTACCAGCGGGAATGTGACACATTTTGTCATATTTAGGGATCTGGGGACTGCCACAAACCAGCAGTATTATGTTGTTATCCTGTGTCTCATTTTAGGAATCATTTTAGTAGAATGGTTTGCCTTGAAAATGTCCCCAGTCCTTGAGATGACTCCATCATCGGGGGGGGGGGTGACACTCCAGCTAAAGTCGTTACAAGGGAACATAAAACACTCGCACGTGATTCAGCCCTTGTTTGAGGTTAAATGTTACATTGTTTTTTTAAATGTACACTTTCTGAATGGCATATAAAAGGGAAATATACTGTTTAATGAAGAGTCTTTGTATTGCTATGGCACATAATCACCAATTTTACTAATAAATGCACTGATGCATTCATTGATTCACACGGACTCAAGCCTCTTTCCTATGTTCTGTTCCTGACAAGTTTGGGAATCACAAGGCCAAATTAGTGTGTGTGTGTGTGTGTGTGTGTGTGTGTGTGTGTGTGTGTGTGTGTGTGTGTGTGTCAGTGCAGTGAGTGTCATGAGGTCATAGTGCTTAATCAGATTGAAATTATACATTGTGTCTGACTCTTTATCCCACTATCAGGCTCTATATTCATTGACATTTCCTTAAAATACGTAATAGTTTGCTTTGCCAGAGGCTAGACAGACTACAATGTCAAGTACTTGTTTGATTATTTGTATGAGCTGAAAATAAAATTGCATTTCTGCTGTGGAGTTGTTTTGCAGGTTACATCTACTGGTTGCTAAAGAGTTTGAGGAACTTTTGAGAAATTCTTTGAGTTAATGACACAAAGTAATAACCTGTTTGCACTTCTTGGACTATAGTCCATAACTCATATCAGTGTGCAGATTACCATCAAATTCTGCCTGTTATTGACAAACATCAGTGCCGTCTGCCAGCTAGCAATTAACCTGAAACCTGGATTAAAGTGAGGCCTGTCTTAACGTTGTGTTGCACACAAAATTAGCCCCCAATTTTATACCAAAATGAAAACCCTTTCAGTTTTACATCCTCTCCAACCTGAATATAACTGCTGTTGTTTCAAATTAACTTCTACTTACAGGGTTTGGTAGTACACTTCTGACAAATGTGGCTGCATTGAATGCATCTATTCCCCAAAAAGACAGTGAATTTACAGAAACTGTGCAAACAGGTGAGGACAAAACACAGCTCACCTTTGTGAAATCTATGCCCCCCAGTGAGACAGACATAAGCACCTTTTATTTATTCTGCAGCTGTGTAACCGCCTCATTTCCAAATCATTTGGCAGTGGTTTACTCATCCTTAGCGTGCCCCTGCCATGCTGTCATGAATTGGTGCATATTTCTTGAATAGAACATTTGGCATAAGAACAAGTTCAGTGAGTAGTGAGTAGTCAGTGCACGGTTTGCAACAGCTTTCGCCTCAGGCTGCATGTGTTATTGTGAACTGCAGTAGCCTTTTGTCAGGTGTGTGTGTGTGTGTGTGTGTGTGTGTGTGTGTGTGTGTGTGTGTGTAAAGGTCATTATAATGATGTTTATGGTGATTTTGTCACAGCTATCTGCTGCATTTAGCCAGCGAAGTAGTGTTCACCCAAGTAATTAGGCTGTGATATTGGAGGCGGTTAAAAATGAGTGTCCCTTCCTATTGGCACTGTTAGACACTATCATGGGGAGCAATGCTCAGACAGGCATGTAAAACAACACATTTATATAAATAAAATCAGTTTACAGCCTTTATCCTGTCCTGCATGTAAGTATTTTAGTCATTTGCAGTAAGAGTCACCTGGTTTGATTTCAGTTGCTTTATAGAGACTGAACCTGACTCCATGTTGTGTGAGCCTGCAGCTGCAGTGGACCAGGACCGGTGCCATGTTAACAGATGGAGCCTGTGGAGCAAACAGAGAGGAAAGATGATATAGGATGGCATTTTGATGATCTCCATGAAGGACAGTGGGCTGTTGGAGAAGAAGAACAAGAAAAATAATAGAACATAAAAAAGGACAGGGCAGAGTAAATGGTGATTAGATGATGCCAAAGATGTAGTGGGAAAGGTTTTCTCCTATCACACTTATTATAAAGCACTTTTAATCTATCCACGCAGCCTTCATGTTCCACTGCATACCACTGCTTCACATCGTTCTGGTGTCCTCATAGATTGTTCTTTCCATCTGTCATTTTCCATCTGTCATTCACCTCCTCAGCTCCCTTTAGACACACTTCCTCCACACCTCCAGATTTCATCACAGAGGAATCATTCTATGCCGTTACTTGGTTCACCAAGAGTTACTTAGGCATGACGTAGATGCAATCAGGGATGATATAAACAGCGTGTGTTATACCTCAAACATCAGATTAAATTCATATTATATATGTGGATGATGTGATATTAATATACTTTGCTAGTATAGCAACTCGCTGCACCCTGAGACTGAAATCTATCACAGAATGTGTAACCCAGAGATTAAAGAAGCATGTTTGTGACAAGAATGTTGTTGGTTCGATCCCCTGGGGAAAGTGAAAAAAAAAAAAGCTGTGCTTGTCCCTCCCTCATTGTCACTGCTGAGGTGCCCTTAAGCAAAGCTCTAAACCCCAACTACTACAGTGGAGCTGCTCCATGTCCAGCTGTTGAGACTGTGGCTTAATGGTGAGCTTCCAGGTGTGAATGTGTGTCACTGTGCCCGTGTGATCTGGGTGTTTCTGCAAAAGAGAGGCTCCCTCTCAGAGACACCTCCCTGAGTAAACAGAGGTTAAAAAAAATTTGAACTCTTTTATATCCATTTTGAAAGTCCTGTAGACAGAAACGTTGGGGTGTTGGTGCTTAAACTGATGTCTCTGGATGCATCTGTATCTGTGTAATTACTTTACGATTACTAGGATTTCCTTGATAAAGAGATTTTCAGGAGCTATTCTGATTAAACAAAGGTTAATAAAATTAAAAAAACACCCTAAAAAAGCTGTTCTTCCATGAAATATCCAATAAAAGGATACACAGTTTTGATCCTTTATCTAGTTCTTCTCAGTTTATACCATGCCACGAAATGTCAGGTGGGCAGCAGACATGCCGTGTGGCAGACACCGGGGGTCAGTTGCTGTGGGATTGATGTGTCAGGGCTGCAGACTGTGACAGTGACTCCCTGTGGACATGCCACCTGACTCACTCACAAACCACAAGACTGAGAGGTCGTGAAAGGTCTGGCGAGCTGTTGCACGATCTGCAAAGTCCTTTCTTTCTCTCCGCTGTTGTTCCACTTGTTGCTGTCCCATAACTTGGTTATGAGCGCAGACTTAGTTGTGCATTAGTTTCAAAAAGTGTGTATGCGTTGGAAGATGAGTTGCCACAGTGTACATCCACTTCTCATGTAAATTGCTGCTTGCCACATTGTGATCAAGGTAATTCTGTAATTCCATCACCTATTTCCATTTATAGTTTACTGAAAAAGGAGTTAAAGGACATATAATTTAACAGGGAAAAAAAGGCTGCAGTACCAAAAGGGAGAAGTCACTTTCCTCATGTTGAGCGAAGGCTTGCCTCACTGAGGCTTTCCCTGAATGTGAACCATACTGACCCCTGTTGCATACGCTTCACAACTACAACTACTGGATGAACTGACTCATTTCCTGGTATGTGCAGTATCTGACTCATTTTGATCTGTAGTTCCACTGTGTACATGACAATAAAGGTGGAGCAAGAGTGATATCATTCTGTGCAATAAGCAGAGTGGACACGGAAAGGTGTCTTGGAAAAAAGTTGGCTTTACATTCACAATAAAAGCATGTCAGAATTTAATATAGCAGTATGTTTTGTGAACATGGCATAATTTCTGTCTTGACACCAGTAAATAAATAATAAAAACTGCATTGTAACTAATCATTCTTGAACAAATTATCAAATTGATTATCCCAGATTAATTGTAAATTTTAAGATTTCTATATAGCTTTTTTTCTGGTGTTTTTAGTTGCACGTCCTCAGTGGATGGAAACGTCAGATGACAAAAAATGTATTTATCTATTAATTGTCTAGGAAGCCAGAAATATATGTTGTATATGTACACGATAACAATATTTATGATGGCTATAGTAATAATACAATAAGATTTTACAAGTGAAAGTAATGCGGAACTGTGTTTCTGCTACCTCATATCCGCATAACAACAGTACGGACTTATTTAACTGTGACACACAAAGCTCTAGCGTTTCCGGCCAGCTCAGCGCATCAGACCTGTGGTGTTGTCAGCTTCCAGCCTGTCAAACACTGGTCCCAGTTACCTGTAGCGTTTCGCGGGCAGCGGACAAACACCCGGACATTGCGGAGACATGGTGCTGCTGACGATGATCGCTCGGCTGGCTGACGGGCTGCCGTTAGCCGCCTCAATGCAGGAGGACGAGCAGGTTAAAAAAAAAAATTAGCTCTTTTGCCTGTGTGGTCGCTAGCTGTCTGTCTGCTGTTATCACTACAGGCTTCTGCTGTAAATGCCTCTATGTTGTAAACATGCTAGGGTGACACGTTAGCTAACGTGAAGTGCAGCTGTAGGCCTGTACGTGTACCTGTACGTGTACCTGTACGTGTACCTGTACGCAGAGCCAGCCTTTATTTACTTAAAGCAACTGAGTCATTCCTCAGAGTCTTTAAAGAAAAGGCTTCCTGTGTTTCAGCCCTGACCTCATTCACATCCTGTTCCAGTTCATTTGAACTTTGCACAAATTCACCAGGTGGTTAAACCTAACTTGGTGCTCTGCTGCAGCGTCTTTCTGTCCAGGTCAGGTCTTCAGAAACCTCTGCAGTCCACATTCAGACATGTCTTCATGTTGTAGCTGAAACAAAGGGCTGGAAAAGTCGCTTGTTATCAGGTGTGATTGCAGGATTGAGTCAACAACACCTGAGTGAAGGCACTGTGTCACATTAGAGCCTGATCAATATGTTTTTCAGGGTTTAGCTTGTCATACAGATATTTGTGTATATACATGATTGTCAGTAATTAGTGAGAAATTTTACAGAAGTGTCAAAGATATATTTGACATAAATTAGAAACATGGTCTTTAATACACAAGTTGACCAGCGGAGGCATTGACATGTTTCTAGACTCATCTAGACTCTATGGTTCCACTCAGTAAGTGCTATCAAAATGTTATGTGTTTATGTTTTAAAAACTGAATACAGGCTAACGTATTGGTAATTTGTTTATGTCGATGTTGGCCTCAAAACTCCAGTATCTGTTTTTTCTTCAGGCAAAGATGCTGTTTACTGTTTACTTATCTTGGTTGAAACATCTTCTGAATAAAATGCTGACTGTATTAAGTCGTAGAGTGTATTGTTATATATCGCTCAGCAGTTTTGAATGTAAGATTTGTTTTGTTGATGCAACTCAACGACGATACAACTATATTGTGGCTCTGCCGTCTCCTCTTTACTCATTGATTTTACATCCCAGTGACGTCACAAACGTTTGGGTTTTCCCCCTGATTGCTCGCTTTGACTGTATCCGGTTGAATGATACTGTCTGACGTGGCCTGGGACACCAGTGTAAACGTATGAAAGCCGATAAAAATGGATGCCATTGTGACATGTTGTTTTATTATGTTTGAGCATGACTTACCAGGAGTCTAACATCTTTCCCTCGCTCTCTTATTTGCTTTCAAAAAGGGAAGTGAAAAGGTTTGTTGTGTCTCTGCTCTGTGCTTCAACATCATACGTGTTTCTGTGATGCCACAGTGTTGCTGTAAACAATAATGTGCAAGAGTCAACAAAGCCCGATAAGTGAATGCCTTCCACCATAAACAACAGATCACAGCTGCTGTTTGTTCTGTTTTCAAGCATCGCCTTCAGTCTCAGATGTAGCATCACACTGCCAAGTCTGTCTGCGGCCTTTTCTGCCAACTATTCATTTTCAGCACACTTTAAAAGGGCAAGAAATCAACACCATCAAGGGAAATAGTGTGAAATCTGGACTGCAGGTGTTGCTATTTCTGTCTGTCTTGTCAAGCACTGAAGCAAGTAACCACATTCAAATTTTTGTCATTTGTCTGCTGCTAACAGTGAAATCTGCTTGTGAATCCGACCTGCAAAAGTCAGTTTCTTGCCCTAAACACCGTGTTTTGTGTGTGAGATGTGAGCGAGTCGTGTGGTAACTGCTGTTTTTGTTTTTTGTTTTTTTTGTGGTGTGTTTAGTTGGGTCGGGACCTTCAGCAGTATCAGAGTCAAGCTAAGCAGCTCTTCAGGAAGCTCAATGAGCAGAGTCCCACACGCTGCACTTTAGAGGCTGGATCCATGGCATTTCAGTGAGTACGAGACAGATCCTGCATCCATCCGTGCATGAGCTGCTCAGACCAACTTTCAGTTCTCATGACATCTTTACGTTCTCCTTGCAGCTATTTTATAGAGAAAGGTGTGTGCTACCTCGTGCTGTGTGAAGCCAGCTTTCCCAAGAAGCTGGCCTTTGCTTACCTAGAAGACCTGCAGGCAGAGTTTCATGAGCAGCATGGAAAGAGGGTCCCCACAGTGTCCCGGCCCTACTCCTTCATTGAATTTGGTAAGAAGAACCGGGAAGAGCCAGGAGCAGCTCACTGGTTGTAGCATACTGTGATTTTAATAGATAATATTCTACATATATCCATATCTATATATCTATTTTTTGTAAAGGCATTGGAAAAACTATTATGGGCCATGATAACAATATGGTGGATCGGTGCATAGCTAATAAAACCCTGATTCAAAAAAAGTTTAATGCTGTGCAAAACAAAAATAAAACAGATTGTGATAATTTGTTAATCCCTTTTAACATACACTCAATTGAAAACAGTAAAAAGACAATATATTTAGTGTTTCATGTTAAATATCTGCTTATTCTGAGTTTGATGCAGCAACATGTTTCAAACATGTTGGGACAGGAGCAACTCAAGACTGAGAAAGATGTGGAATGTTCCAAAAACACCTGTTTGGAACATTCCACAGGTAATCAGGCTCATTGGTAACAGGTGATAGTATCATGATTGGGTATGAAAGGGGCATCCTGGAAAGGCTCAGATGCTCACAAGCGAGGATGGAGAGAGGTTCACCACAGTTTGTTTGCAGATGCCTGTCTTATATTTTTATTTACGTTTAACAAGTCACAGTTTTGGGTTATGAAGCAGTTAAAAAAGTGAGAATATTTGGTCTGTTTTGTACGTCTTCAGGCTTAAAACTATAAAGATCCTTGCAGTGAAAATCCACTGCAAGTAGAAAATCATGCAGCACTGCCTCCACCTCTGTCAGCTTGTTGCTGTGGGCTACATCTCACCGGCCCACCACCGCATCACAGCTTTTTGGCAAGTCACAACCGAGCCTCCAGGCTGATTTGGCTCTCAGTTCCAACTTTACATTTTTTAACTTAGGACTCATTTTTCTTCATCATCTCTGGTCAATTCTGCACCAGTCGCTGACCCTCCACATAGCACGCTGACAACCTGCCGGTCCACATTGCAAACTTCATTGGAAATTATGAGGATTCAAAGGTCATTTAAAAAATTTGAATCTGTATTTTCAAGCCCCTGATTCATGACAGATTGAGTTCATTTAAAAAATAAAAACAATTGATGGGGGAAACTTTCGATATATGTCATTAACTTTGAAAACAATGTTACTTGCATCCCATAGAAAATCAGTGGGAGCGAGCTCAAACCCTGCTCTGCATTAAGTGGACCTTCTGACAGTCATCGACATCATTTACGTTCCATTAACTGCTTTTATTTTTTCTGCCACTCCCTCAACAGACACCTACATCCAAAAAACCAAGAAGTCGTACATCGACAGCCGAGCGAGAAGGAATCTGGGCAGCATCAACACGGAGCTCCAGGACGTACAGAGGATCATGGTGGCTAACATCGAGGAGGTGCTGCAGAGAGGAGAGGCTCTCTCTGGTAAGTCCACGTGATCTCTCAGCTCAGACTAATGCAGTGTGTCTGTCTGAATGACCATCCAGATAACAGGATGCTCTCAGATTCATTGATTTTTCTCCTTTTCTCTGTCGCTCCCTCCTCCTTTTTCCACACCTCTCCTTCCCTCATTTGTCTTGAACTCCTGCTCCCTCTCCTCCGGCCTCTCCTCCCTACAGCGCTAGACTCCAAGGCCAGCAACCTGTCCAGCCTGTCAAAGAAGTACAGGAGCGACGCCAAGTATCTGAACACCCGCTCCACCTATGCCAAGCTGGCAGCCGGCGGTGTCTTTTTCATCATGCTCATTGTCTATGTGCGCTTCTGGTGGCTCTGAGGGAGAACAGAGGAGAAGAGGAAGGAGGTATTGAAGTGGAAAATGAGCTGCACAGAGTCTGCAGACACTAAGAAGCTGTCACCTTCGACTAAAAACAGAATCCCTGCTCTTAATAAGACTTTACAGACATACCACCGCCCATTTTGTTCTCGCCTGTCCATGGATGTGTGATCTGAATATAAATGATGTCATAATACATAGTTTTATTCTTAACAATTACACAGTAGTGTGCAAGTAGTTGCCCTGGAGATAGGTTAAGAGGAAATGAGTGAATGCGTGTGCGTGTGGGTTGATTGATTTTGTTTTTGAAGGCGATTTTCGGTGATTGGTTTTGAAGTGTGGAGGAAAAATGAAGAGAAAAAGAAATTTCCTGTGTCGTGACCTTTCCAAAGCTGTACTGTACTGTAACAGGACCGATTTAATCTTGTAATATGTCTGATAACACAAAAGAGAGCAAAGAAAAAAAAAAAAAAAATCACATAGCTTTGTTTATCCCGAGCGCGTCGTATGAGGATCTCCGTTCACTAACATGATAATCATAATAGTAATGGCTTGACAGGCCAGTAAGTACAACAGTTAAAAGTATTTGGAAAACATTCATTCTTCGGCAGTTGAACGGGCTCAGCAGCAACGAAGGAACTGTAATTTAAGTTCACTGTTTTTTTTTGTTTTTTAAATATTGTATGAAGACTTGCAAAATGCTATTTCACCCGTTTCTGATTCAACAGATGTTTTCACCGTTATGGATGTCAGTGACCCTATAAGGGACTGTACAACAATTATTGGAGGGCTGTCAGGAAAAGGGGCGAGTAATTTGTTTTTGTGAAAGGGAAAAGGAGGGAGTCGTTTAGTTCCACTCGCCCCAAATTTAGATTTCAGCGTTCCCTTGTGAGAGTGTTCCCTTTGTGAGACTAAACATTTAAGAACAACAATCCTCATGTCATGTTTTTATGTTTTTCCCATCACACTCAGTATGACCAATATGTTAATTATGAGAAACACAATATAAGTTAAAAGTATCCTATAAAGTCAGCCTGTATTATAATTTTAACCTTTTAGTTTCTCACTTTTAGTCTCTTTAGCCCAAAATAGAAAGTAGCTGTTTGCCGTAACTTCTAGTACATGTATGAGAGAAATGTATTATTCCAGTTTCATATTGAGGTTTATGTTAGATTATAAATCTGATCTCAAATCATTCATGCTTTTTTTTTTTTTTTTCTTTCAAAGGACAGAGCCCAAAGAAATGTCTAAAAACACTGAGGAGGGCCTTGTTTTTAAAAAAGCTAAATATAATTTTTGCCCTTATAATTTTTGTACAGTCCCTAACCTGACCTCAACAGAGTGTGTCCACCTTCCCTTTATGCTCTCTTCCACCGTGACTGTGTGGACCAGCTCCTTTCTGTTAGCAGGTGTTTAAAAAAAGGAAAAAAAAGGGTGTCTGGTCCTTTTATTTTGTATAAAGTTTACACTTGTAGGCTCAATTTGAAAGTGGATTCAGGCTGAGAGTCACGGGTGCGTTCGGCCGCCGACGTCTGCTCACGGCTGGAAAGGACACCTTCTCTTTTTCTGTTCTGTCTGCTATCTATGAATAAAATCATTTGCACAAATGCTCGCTGTCAGATGACCTTTAGCTGAACTGATGACTATCAGGTGCTCTTCAACAGGGGATGCAAATAGACATGCTGGCTTTATAAATACATGTACACAACTTCAAACACTAATTACTATTATATGAGCCTGTTCTTAAACAGTGGAGATACAACAAGAAAGTGATCTGAGTGGTTATCTAAGAGAGGAACTTCTAACACAGAAGTTAGTCTCATCTAAACAGAATCAGCTTAATTAATTGTTTACAGATACAAGGAGTTTGACATGCAGCTAAAAACAAGCACAACAAAGCTGAATAATGAACATGTAATACTTAATGCAATAGATTACATGAAGAAGGTGGGTGTATATGCACACATATATGTCTATATACAGAATACGGCATGCTTAGGTTGTATTTGTCGATGATGAAAAACTTCAACCTGTTAAATGTTTGTAACAGTATAATTGACATTGAATGTGACATTGAATGTGACATTTAACCTTTAAAACAGGTTTTCTTTTCTCCGTCTGAGTAATGTACAGTATGCAAAAGACTTCCAGGAAAACATAAGTCTAGACATAAACGGGGAAAAACATAAATTAAAAAAACTCATAGCCAACACCAAGTTCTGAGTAGGAAACTCAGTGAGTCACAGGGCACTGCCACTTATTGTGTAATTACATTATTTTGATCAAGATATTTCTTTCGTATCTATAAAAGGTTTCAATGGAAAAAAGGAGCTGCAGGCAGTCAGTGTCATTTCCACAGCTACTGTTTTGTAATTTTCCAGAAATAGTTAAACTTTACCCTCTTTTTCATGGTGTTTGCCACCATAAAGTCTGGCGATCCCACTCTTGACCAGCAGGTAGAGTGCTTTGCTCATTGTTGCGCTGATGCAGCTGAAAAAAGAAAAAAAAAGGCTCAAAATCTCCCTGACTTGCAACTTCTGCTGCTGACAGCGGGCCTCCTGCTAGCTGAGCTCCAAATCATAGGTTAGTTTTAAAAGATGGGGGAAAAAAATACAGGCTGCAGCTTCTGGGGTAAGAAGCTCTGTTTGCACATGACAGTAAATGCAGCAACTCCCAGCAGCACTTTACAGAGCATCAGTCTGATTCTTCAACTTTACATAGAACAGGAAATGTTAGAGAAAAAATGAGAAGCAGCAGAGGGTAGCGTGCCAAAAACAAAACCACAGGGCACATGCTAACCTTTTCACCTCTCTAGGGAAGCGGGTATTTGTGAGTTCGGCCTCAGTTGTGATAAAAAGTTATCTTGCTTTGCAATCCTGTTTCACTAAAACGGCTTTCGTTGCCTGAAAGATGGTTTTTGCAAACCTTCCTTTTCTTTTTTTCAGCAGCCTCTGCTGTCGATTACCTGTGCTGTCACGTGTGACGCTGTGCTCGTATTTGTGGCCTTGTCTATCCTGTGTGTCTTCTGTCAGTTTCGGTCATACTCTATAAATTTGTCACCATTTGCTCAGTCAGTCACTCTCATCTAAACCTCTAAAACTGACACGTTAAAGTAGGAACCCTTGAATTTCCTGTTGTATGTGTATTTTAAACACCGTCATCATTTTACCTTCAAAAATTTTGGTGAAGTCAAGAAACAAGGAAGAGAAACTTGATGGTTAAAAGTGTAAAATCCATGTGTGTGATTCTGTGTGTGTAAATGTCACAGCAAGGACAACACACCCCTCTCTCACTCCAGCCCTTTCTCTCCTTCCTCTGCATGTTACCATAGCAGCGGCGAGTGTGTGACAGTCATGTGAAAACGAAGCTGATTGGATTAAAATACTTTGTGTGATCAGGGGTCAGGAATACGGCGCATGTACTAAACACACACAGGCTGATTTAAACACACAGACTGACCCACAAACAGAGACAACCTTGGATAGAAAGGTTGCACTGCCTTCTGCACATTTATCAGTTTTCAAGAACAAAACCTGTGGTGTGTGTTGTTGCCCACTTATATTAGCCTATCTATCTTGATTAAATTTCCTGTCAAGACAGAAACACAACCACAAAGACCGTCCACCCACACTCGACTTCTCCTGAGTCTTGTGCAATCTTAAAGAAACAGGACATTAAACCAACGTGACCTTGACCCCAACCTTCACCTCCAGCCACTTCATCTCAAAGTCACTGGAACAGTCGAGCATGCAAATTCAGACGCAGCGAGAGAGTTTCCGTCATGAAACAGTAACTTCACGAGCAGATGACTTGCAGATTCATTGATTGTTCCGCAGTGTGGCCTTTGTCCACTGAACCTCAATGATATCATCTCATTAATGGGAGGCACACATGTTTGAATGGGGTCTGACCCGCTGCACCCTGACAGCTCCATCTCCTCCCCCGAGGGAGTAGAGGCTGAGGAAACCTCGATCTCTGACAGGATGTGATAAAAAAGAAACAAAAAGACGCCCGCAGACAAGCTAACCAACACACTAAAAATCACAGAGTTAAAAACTAACCCAGTTTGGACCAGTATAGCACAGATACAATAGTGGGCTAATTTTACCCAGTAATAATGGGCTGTTCTGAGCACAAGCACTGCCTCAAATTCAGCATTAGTTGCTCAAAACAATGTGCATATGACATTCAATACTGCAATCAGCATATGGTGGCATCTAAGTTTAAAAGAGCTTATAACAACTCACAACCTTAGTTTATTTAGAAAACTATGCTAGCAATTCTGTAGCTAAATGCTAACGTTAGCATGCTAACAGGGTCACAGTGACAATGCTAACATGCTAATGCTAAGCAGCAGGTATAATCTTTGCCATGTTCACCATTTAGCGTGTCAGCATGCTAACAGTCGCTAATAGCACTATACATAAAGTGCAGCTGAGGCTAATGGGAATGGGAGCAGTACTGCAGGTATTGGACAAACAGGAATTTTGAACTGATATCTTATGGCCATAGATGAAATGTCAGAGGATCAAGGTTTCCACAATTCATCCTCTTCTGACTGTGAATGTCTGTACCAGATTTCTTGGCAATCCATCTAGTTGTTGAGATATTTCACTCAAAAACACACACATGAACCTGCTGGTGGCCCCAGTGAGAAAGTCAGACGATCAGCAGAGTAACTGGGATTCATCGTCCGCGGACCATTAATGTATATAGGCTACAAAATTTCCAAAAAGTAAACTGATCTGATTATCAGACCGCTGGTTTCTTACTGTACATATTGTAGTGTGGTGGGAGGGCACAGTCAGATGTGGACCACAACAAGGGAAGTTGTTTCCATCCTGCCATCTCTAATGGCCATGATAAAAACATGTTCCATCCCATATCAAACCAGCTTCCCACCTCATCCCAGCTGCTTCCCCTGTCTCCTCTCCTTCATCTTCTTCCCTCAAACTCCCATCTAACCCAATCAGAGCAAAGGGAAGCTGCGGAGACAGCAGCTGTATGGCAGAGGAGAGGGTCATAAAATACAGAGGGCCGAAAGAGGAAGTCAAGGGACCTGGTGAGTTATTGCCCAGCAAACGTACACACCGGGTCCTGGGAACTGGGAACTTCTCACAGGGGGGGTCAGTGTGCAGTGTTTTCCACAGGCCTGGACCTGCTCTGCACTCTGTGTACTCTTTATCACCTCATCCCAGACCGATGATGACACCTCGCACCCTGCCGTCGTAATACTGCGAGAGTCTATTTAAAAAAGACTTAACTCTGTAATAAAACTGATGTAATAAATTAGCCTTTTTTTCCCAGCACTGCATACATACCCACATCTCATAGTGAGTGATAGAATCGCCCTTTGGGTGGGTAAGAATACGCCAGACACAAAAACAGGATATAAGGTGGGAAGAGAGAAATGTGAGAGAAAGCAAGACAGAGGAGGAACAAAGGACGTTCAGATACGTAAATGTATGTCACACCGGGAGAGATGCTTTGTAGAACCGTGAGTCAACGCCTGATGAGAAACACACCTCTGATACACTCAACTGTTTTTCACTGAAATTCTGAAAACAGCCGAGATTAATATTCTAATGTACCTAACAGTTGAAGGTAAATATGTTTCTCTCGATTCCCAGCATTACCTATTCATCTCTCCATTTCTTCAGGCAGATAACATTGTTGGTTTATTAATAGCGTCACATTTCACACACACACACACACACACACACACACACACACACAAAGCTGGGTTGTGCGTGTGACAAAGTGAGGGCTCAAGTGTGAATTCCAGCCATGCCTGTCTTTTAGCAGCTTGTGAATTTATGATACAATTAACCCTGGAAGATATGCAGAGCACACTCACTTCACACTCTCTATAACTTTCAGCGTGTGAGTTAAACACACAAATATGCAGAGAAAAACAGGGTCAGCACACATGTTGTGAATTGAGCACGGAGAATATGCACAAACACATGCCCAGCCAGGGATAGACAAACCGTTCACCAAATGATGTCAGACTAAAGGTAGAATTTTTGAAATATTTTTCCTTACATGTGCATGTTTCAAATGATTTGAAGCTCGTTTTCTCGTTGCAGGTCATCCGTGTTTTGTCTGTATTTGTATTAACTGTGTCATTCATGCACCTGATAACTCACATGCATTATTTTAATATCTTTTAGTACCACTTCTCCTCTCTGTCCCGCGCCTGGCGTTCTCATCCCATCCGCGTGGTAAACATCATGGACTGCGGCAGATTAGTTTGACCTGCTGCACCCTCGGGCCTCAGGGGGCCAGGGCACGATGACGGAGGGTCTAAATGTGCGTGTCAGTATTTTTGTGTGTTTATGTACTGCAGCTGGTGCACGCACAGCTACGCTCGTGTGCATGCATCTGTACTTGAATGTGCGTCCCCACGATTGAGACGACCTTGGGTGGGAGTTGGCAGGAGGTCGTGGTGTTAACTTCAGGTCCCACCGACTCCCACCATCTAAACATACCTCCACCCTCAAAGCGGTCAACAACAACCAGTCCAAGATGTTTCGTCTCCACCATAAAGTCATTTAAAACACATCATTGTTCATACTTAGAGTTGGTGAAGGGTGTTTAGTGCCTTGTCAAATATTCATTGCAAGATAATTCAGGGTTTAGGTTACATAAGAGTCATATGCTCATTTTGGGTTAATCTGGCCCCCTGCCACAGCGCAGCGACCATAATTTGGTCAATAACTTTTCCACATTGAATTCTATCCATCATACTATTTGTGATTCCTTCACTGAATTATAGGTTGTAGGAGACATCCAAAACTAACTGCAAGCTATAGAGATAGCTCAAGATGTGACACCAGATGCTCTTTTGTGAGACATGTTTTTGGGTCTAGTGTTATATCCATTCAGTTGCAGCGCTGTTTCCGCATTTAAATATTTAATCATTTACACCTTTATTTTATTTTTAGCTCCATATTTGCTTCCTGCTGCAGACAGTAAAACTATATTCATCCCAGAGGCACAGTTGTATACGACTGTTAGATGACTGATTGCTCTCTGCAAATGAGAATTTTGCACACGTCTGTGTGCATGTTGTCTGTGTGTGCGTATTTGAAATCCTGTCAAAGCATTCAAATCTGTTTCCTCATCAGCCCCAGTGTTACTTAAAGGCAACACAAACTGTAATGTGTTTTTAGCTTTAGGACTTGCTCCTCTGCATAAAAAACTACTGTAAGTCAACTCTAAATCATCCATTGTGTGGTGATCACAGCTGAGTCCTGTGTTAGCGAGGCTCAAGGGTAATTGAGAGCACCAGCAGTGATAATGCCAGTGTACAACGCTGATATGCCAGTTAGGCCATATGCTTTAATTTGTCCTGAGGTTGTTTGTGACTGAGGGAGTTGGGAAGTGTGGTGGTGTTATGTATGTGTGTGTGTGTGTGTGTGTGTGTGTGAGAGAGAGTGTGGGTGGGGAGTATAAACCTTGCAGAACCCAGATGACACTGCTGGAGCCGTTATTTTCCCACAGTGCAATATAAATAGACTGCTAGTGTGGGGTGACGGTGGGCAGGCAGGGGCGCTCAAGGGAGGATCCCATCCACACACAACAGCACATTCCTGTCCACCTGGCCCTGCCAGAGCCGCAGGTCACCTTACAGGAGGTGTTCACACACGCATACACACCCACCTCCTCCTCACACCTTTCCTTCATCACCTGTTTCCTCACCTCTCTGCCAACTCCCCTCTTCTCCTCATCAGGGACTCCTTGGCTGAGGCCTCTACCCACACCACGCTCGGTCACGTCGGCCCTCGCGCTCGCTGACTCTCCACCTTTGACCACTGTGGAACGCCATGACGCACACGTTCGCGCACATACACCATCTTGATTTCTCACACTCACAAAATGCCTGCTTTCCTTGAGGACCCTGAGAACTGCGAAAACACCATAATACTGTGACACATACCATATGTCCAAAGCTACAGGGTATCACCAACTATTGATATCTGCTGGAGGTGGTGATTTAGTTTTTTTTCTTGTTTTGCTTGACGTCTGCAGTGTGACGCTGTTGGCTAACTGATGGAGGTTTACAAAGTCATCCATCAGCTTGACGATCAATCAAATGGCAACCTCAGTGCAATGTTAATGAACTGTAAGGTCACAGTAAATCAGTCTTGAGCGATTACATGCAACTATAAATTCTGTATCTGTGGCTATTCTGCAGTTTAATAGTTTACAATAAAACTCGGGCCAGTAAAAAAAAAAAAACCTTACTCAGGTATGTTTACTTTCTCTTAAAATGATCCCATGTCCAGCCAAGTAAATGATTACACAGATTTAGTGCTGATTTGTGTGCTTCTTTAATTTATGTGTGCATTATCTCCCCCGGTGTTGACATTTGACTCATATAACCTCTAGTTCACACAGGAAAATGAGTTACTGTGATTAAATACTTGGAAACTCTTTTATCAGTTCTGCATCTCTCTGTAAATTAGACACCATGCGGCTTCTTATCTTGATGACCCTGTTCGAATGGCCAAACTTTTCCTGTTGATGCTTGTGTCGAGGAGATCTGAAACTCACCTCATCTGATATGCTCTGATCAATATATATCCATGGATCTTTCAGCCTTTTACAGAGCGTGGACTGCTTCTCTTACAGCAGTTGAAACAAGTCAGTGAAAGGAGGTGATAATCAACCCTAAATATACCCCCTTTAGCTTCCTGTCCCCTAGATCTGCTTACACAGTAAAGATGACATTGGAGAGACGATGCTTCCGGCACAACATGTGCAAAAAGCCCGATGAGGACCCAGGGGGCATCAAAACTTCACACCCGACGCTCGAGGTCCATGAATGCCTCATCTCAGCGAAGCCAGCACAAAATGCCTGCTTGTCAACACTTGTGTTAACTAAACTTGATCTCGGTGAAGCATACATAGATGCATTAAAGGTTAACAGCATGGTTAGCATGACGCTACGGTGCAAAAAGTGTAATTATAAGGATAAAGTGTCTCTGGGGTGCATAGAAACATCCAGAAGCAATGAACCTGCCTCAGTTATATGTACAACTGTTAGCAAATCAGTTGCCACAGCCGGGAAAAGTGAATCAGTCCTTGCCACATCTAATTATAGAAAGGCATCATATATACACTTCATACTGCCTCCGCTGCCTGCCATCCTAGAACGTAAAGGCCGGGTGACTTCTTAAATGACAGGCGCTGATTTGGTTTCCCATGGCTATCACACTGGGGAAAGAAGGCGTGTTTATGGTTAAGGGGAGTGCACAAGAACACACAGACACACACACACTGTCTCTAGTGTAATCAGTCATTAATCTGCCCCCTGAACACCATGTTCTGCAGTATAAATCTACTGGCAGACAGCTGGAGTCACTCTGACTGATGAGCTCCAAATCAGTGTGAAGAGCCCCAACGGTGATGAAAGTGGTTCTCCCACCAGCATGGCAGAGGTCGATGGCTCTGATCCAGGCCGAGTTTTATTACTCCTCTGCGGTATACCTGACCCACAAAAAACTAATACTCGTGCAGCCAAGCCAAAAATGTTCAGTGTTAAAGTCCTGATAACACACCCATTGATTTCCTTTGCTTCCTGGCAGCATTTACAGCTAATTAATCTGGTTTTAAACGTTCAGTTCTACCAGAACTGCAATTATATGACCTTTAGGTGTTTTTGCCATATCAATCTGGAGTTGGGGTTGTCGATGCATTCACACAAAAGTGGTTAAAGGGGATTTAGAGCATCGGTGAGACTGAGCTTTCCCAACACTTTGTTTTCCGATGCTTTATTTTTCTTCGTTGAAACTGTGTCAGGCTTCTGTGTTAGAAGTCTTTCATCTGCGCAATGGCAAAGAGGAACTAATCAGCGTTTTCTGCTCACGAGGCAGATCCACACCCTTTCTCACCCCATGTTTCCTAAACTATATAAGCCCACATCTGGAGTGACATCATTAGGAAAACAGTGCTGCAGACAAAGCGATCCTCTGATGTGATTTATATCACATTACTACTGGATCACATGACCACTGGTTTTACTATGAAATAAGAGATTATCAAAGTGTAATAGGAGAAATTCTGTATTGAATGAATTACCTCACAATCATGTGGAAAAAGACGCAGGGATAACTCAGAAAGCGACGCATCTGCGGCAGTGGATTTATATGTTTTGGTGATAGATAAGAAGAATAAGCAAACACAAGACGTGGTTTATCAACAAAAACAGCATCTGACCAAATGCCTGAACAGCGTTTGTTGTGGTGCCAGCACCTGACGCCCAACCACGCATGGAGAGCAAGAGCTTGACATTGGCCACAGCAACAAAAGCATTGTCAGTACGGACCCCTGAGGAGATCAATTTGCTCCCCCTGTTTCCAGGCCTTTCAGCAGGGTTGAATAGAGGACAGAGGGCCGGTCGCAGCAGCAGGAGGCTCGGCAGTGTTTCTCTAACGGGGTGTAAAGACAAACAAATCACTGGGATGAGACGTGGGCTTGTTATTGTGACGAGCCAGTGATTCACACCTGGATCACTCAGGATGATAAGGGATAATTAGTTTGGGATTACCGTGGTCACTAACAGTTTAGAGAGATTGAGTGAGTGTGCATGAGAGAGAGGGAGTTTAAAGGGCAGCGTTTGAGATACTAAAGCTCACTTTGCTCTAAATGAAACAATGACGTGATTAAAGACGGATCAACTGTTGTGAAATGCTTTTCTTATAAAAAGCCTGCCATCATTATCCAGAGCATGTGATGTCTTTCTTTGACGAGTCAAAAGGTGCTGGAACCAAAACTGTTTTTCATTTTTCCTTCAAAAAATGACTAATTGATTGACTGACTCATTAACTGATTATTTCTGCTCCAGTGATAAAATGATTAATTACAATCTATTCCACTGGCTAGTTATGGTACTGTCTTTCTCTTCTCTTTTTTCAGTGTTTGAATATGACTCCACCCAATTAGTCCCATAAGAACACTTAACATGCAGAATGGAACTAATGCAGTGGGAAAGTGGTGGCTTACCTGAAACCTGCAGGTAGACACAGAAATGGAAAACTCACCTTGATCCACTCACCTGTCTATGCTCAGTCTTCCCTGTCATTCCCAAAATCGTGTATTAGTCTTAAATAACGACATGCATGCAAAGTTAAAATGACTTAGGCGTATGAAACGTATATCTAGGTGGTTTTGAACGTCACTATAAGTCACTATAAGTCATTGTTCACCCACCTTTTTGTCTGCCTCTGCAAAGTCTCTCACAGCCAACAGTCTCGTGGACATAAATTACCTGTAAACTTGAAGGCTCTAGACCTGAGCCCCGGCACACAGCCTGGCTTTAACAATCATAGTACCGAGAAAAAAAAGAAGAAAAAAAAAAACGAGTAGGTGTTAAACATATATCGGGAAAAAACGTGCAGTTCATGGGAGAGAAGAAAAAAAAAAGGCATCACTGAACGGGTTAATTTTGAGTCATACCAGGCTCCGAGACGTAGAAAAATGAGAAAAAAAATTCCTCCGCCGCGCGACGCAGAGAAAGAAAACTTTAACTTCTGCTGTGTTTGTGTGTTGTGTCCGTGGTAAAAAAAAATCACATGCTGAGTAAAGGGTCATCTCTAAAGCGGTGACACACAAATGTGATTTAGATATAAGATTTTAACGAGTTTTTAACCGTCTTTTCAGCCCGACGATAGATCCCCACTGACTTCGGCGGAAGGATATGGGTTTGTGTGTGTTGGCTCGCAGTGACTTCAGTGACTGGTGAACTCCGAGAGGTGGAAGAGTTTTTCGCTGCCGTGTGTCGTTGGTAGAAGTTAGATTTAGGAGTATTTTAAAGGGTTTTTACGGACCGACTTGTTGGACACATGTAAAACACTGCTGAAATGTTTTAATTCGGCACTACACTTAACGTTTTCTTATTTGTGTGTGACCCATTTCCATCGATACTTTTTTTTTTTTTTTTTTTGAGAAGTAACCGTCCCGGAGACAACTCAACTTTGGGCTGGCGACCTTATGTGGATTTTACAGAAAATATGGAGCAGATCCCCGGTTTCTCCTCGGGCAAATCACTAGTCTTTGTCTTCTGCTTCATTCACCTCTCTCTGGGTAAGTCTGTTATTATGATGAAGCCGCATTGTTGTGTCCTAATAATTCATAACTTGTCACGTTGCGTTGCCTCCGCATCAGCGGGACGCGGGGCAGACGTAGCATCTCTGCAGTCACTGCTTGTACACTTGTGTCGGACTAGCTAGGTGAGCTGCTCTGAAAAAGTTAACAGAAAAGGCAAAACCTCCTCCAACAACTAACCTCAGACACATAGCTAACTTCTAGACAAGCTTTTACCTGGAATTTGTGGTGAATGTTTCGTTTCTGCTGCGGTTGCGTCGGAACTGCTGAGGCATTTTACCCAAAACATACGTTAGCTAACGTTGCTTTGATATTACTATAGTATCGTTATGGAGGTTGAGGGTGTCGCTGTTATGCTCACCTTTACTCACATTTGTCTGTCTTTGCTATCACTGTTAATACGTTATGAATACCTAAAGACTCCTGGGTCTTTCTCACATGGTTTAAAAGGCTATAATTTATTGCACACCTCCATAAGTCCCCTAAAACTGAAGATAACGTCACCCTGTGCCTAACATTGTTGAGGTCTGGTGAATATGCACCCTATGGCCTACCGCTGCTGACTGTTCAGGCTGAGCTGAGCTGCACCGCTGCCCAGATGTTGAACAGCAAGAGAAAGAATTCAAAATGGACACTTAACCATGTTTAGACTGCCCTGCTGAATTAACAGAGATGACAGTGGTGAAGGAGTGGATAAGCTGGGAATTTTAGGGCAAATATCTACCACCATAATTATGGTTGTGGAGAGTTTCACGAGGAAACAAACTTATTTTTCCCTTTACAAGACCATGCTCATGTATTGCATGTACAGCACTGCAGCAATTAATGATTATTTTCATTGTCGATTAATCTGTAGATTATTTTCTCCATCAATCGATAAGTTGTTGGGTCTGTAAAATATCAGAAAATTCTGAAATTGTTGATCAGTGTTATGCAAAGACCAACACGAGAACCTCAAGTTTCTTGTTGCGTCCACAACTGGAAGATAATGAGTTTAATGGCATAGAGGAGTAAACAAACCAGTGAACATCTGCATTTAAGAGAATTTGGACTTTTTTTTCTTAAAGAATTACTCAAACTGTTGAATTATCAAAATAGTTGGCATTTAATTTTATAGTGCATTGATGAATTAAGTTAATAGATGAATCGCTGCAGCTCTGATGTACAGCATAATGCTGCACGTTTTTGACCCTGGGTGCTCTTAAATGTGACATAACAGGAGAGAATTGGTATAAAGATTTAGAAATATTTGTGGGACCTAGCTGTACTTGGAAATGATCTTAATCCCTCAAATCCAGCACCTGTGCTGTACATTTGTCATAGAATTGCAAGCAGTGTGTATGTGTATAGTAGATATAGGATGGCTAGTTTACCATCTAGTGCACCTGTCTTTAATTAAGCACCAATTAGTGTCCACTAATTGGAGTCCAACAGCAAGTCCTTAAATAGGTCTTTAGGTCTCGGGTCAGGTCACTGTGGATTGCAAAGGACTCTGAAGAATGAAAGGTTGTTTTGTACAGAAATTCCTGAAAAATTCAAAGTACCTTTGGGCATTGTGGCTCACACGACCACATGGCACCTAAAAGAGTAGAAGAGAGTTGGCTGATGAAGGTCTAGCAGACCAACAGACAATGTCAACTTTAGTTCAGTTGCAATACCAATAAACACAAACAGCATATTGCCTGCTAGGTTCCTAATTAGGTCAAGGTAATTTCCAAAAAACAATACACCTCAAGCCATATTGATTTCACTTATATCATGCCCATTTGTTTTGTAAGTTAAAGTTGTTTACAAAGAGCTGAAGCTTGAGATATAACCAAAAATGCTAAAATAGAGAAAAGTGCATGTAAAAGAAACCAACAACACATTTTACTGACAATATGCATTGCTTTGTTTCTCTGTAACTATGTGCATTTTAGTATGCCATTATGGTAAAGCATTCCACCAAATACAGAAGTCCTTAAACATGGTTAAATTCCTCTGTTGAAGATAACGATGTTTTATCTGTGCCTATTTAAATGGAGGTTCGGTGGGTTAACCCTGATTCTTGTCTCATCCGTGGAATTGAAACATGTAGTCCTGCTATTCTTTCTTCCATATTTTCTTGGACTATACGTGACTTCTGAACAGAGCAGTTACACAAAAGAAGAAAAGACAATGTAAAAGTGCTGCAGGCAGTGCAAGGAGAGGCAGTGGAATGTTGTTGGTGTTTGACATTCCTCCCTCCCTCTCTGTTCACCCTCTTTCTCTTTTCTCACTCGCACACTTTGTGCACCATGATTTTCTTTCCCCTCCCCTTTGCATCCCCACCTATACTTTTTCCCGCTAATGCTAAACTTCCAAGTAGTCGGGACTCTTTGCTTTAATGTGCCACACCACAAGCAACTGTGACCACAGCCTGATCTGTGCAAGGCAGAAGTGGTTTTCCATATGACAGGACGGCACTGTAGAAGGTGTTGTTTACCTTGATGGTATGAGGAAGGTTTGCGGTTTACCTATGCTGCAATAGGCAGCTGTAGCCTGCAGTTTTTTATTTCACAGGTTTGTTATGCTTGATTGCAATAATTGGAACTCATTTGCCTTTTAACGTGAGGCAGCACTAGCTGTATCTTTACCTGACTCTTAGAGCTCCAATGTGGCACATGAGAGTGGATCATAAAAGAGCTGCAATCTGCTAAATATAAAAATGCAAAAGATTATGCTCTGTGCCTCTTCACCTACCTGATCACACATGCCAAGCTGTTCAATTTAGCGCATTGTAGCTCAGTTAGGGAGGAACAGTTTGAATTTACTCCTAAGCAGGGCCACAATATTGCAGGCCACAACAATGATCCCCTGCTGAGAGCGTGCAATGGAAATGCTTATTATAGTCACAACTTTGCATGCCACAGCACGGTTTAAGCATATTATTCCAGAGACAGTGAAAATGTGGCACAGCACATTCCCTGTACTACATTAATCAGCCATTTTTAATTGCCTGAAGTATGTGGTACTGTCTGTATTTTCTTTTTGCTCAGTGTTACCAAGCTCTGATTGCAAAATGTGATGTCAGACACATTCCTAAACTACCTGTAAAAAACATACCAGAGGGTACACTGGCATTTGTCATCAAGTTTTTGTGGTTTATTTTGCTAATTGAGCTGAAAATATTGCTAAAGACAGTTGCTGTATATGATGTCTTGAAAAGATAATACATGATTGTGCATCATGTACTTTTAGGGGCCGTCAAGGCCAATGAAGTCTGTCTATGTTGATGCAGGAACATGGTTAATATTGTCCCACAGTCCAGCTGAATATCAGTCTGCTTCTTGAGGAAGCGTAGCTGGCATCTTTCTAGCACACGACAAAGTGTTATACTGATGGTGTAGGTATGTGGACAGTTGCATATATTTGCCCAGTGCAAACCGTAGACAGCTGACATGCGTGTGTGTATATATTTGCGTGTGTGTATGTATTGCATTGTAGATACAAACTGACAAAGGCCAGCAATTGTGCCGCCCATGGTTTACTTGCATCTGCCCCAAGCTGGTGTGAAATGTGATTTATCTCCACCATGCTTCGCCCTGTGCTCTGAAGACAAAGATATTTATTGAGCTACCCACAACACTGCATTACTTACTGACCACCAGCTCTACCCACTGCCTTGTGGCTGTGTTAATAATACAGTTTAAGACATCTTCTCTGTGACACCCTGCAAGCGTTCCCTTTGGTTTCTGTCAGATCTCTTCTCATCTGCTCCCTCAGGAAGATACTGTGTAGGGCTTTAACTGTGTGGATGATTTGTTACTGCTGAAAATAAATGTTTGTCCATGGTTTGTTGACTTATCGCCAATACCCCCAACTCCTCCACCTCAATGGGGGCTCTGGTGCGGCCATATCCCTTTCAGAATTTGTAATGCGGTCTTTTTGGAGTCTTTGCAAGAAATCCATAATGATAAATCCTACACTGAATGTCTTCTATGATGATTTATCCATTTTTACATGTTGAAAATACTTTATATATTGTTCTTGTGGGCCATCGATCCCGCGATGCCTTGGTTTGAGTTTGTCAACCAATCCCTTTGTGTAATCTCAGGTATGCATGACGTCCTACATCAACATGCACATGAGCTCAGGGGTCACATGGGGTCTGGTCCCAAAAGAGCAGAGTTTGATCAATTAGCCTACTGCGAAATGCTGTTGAGTGCTTTAACGAAAGTCACAAAACATACTCGCTGTAGTCGTCTGAGTTATTGAAAGAACCCAACATGACATGGTGTCAGAAGCGGAGTTACTGTGAGTGCCAACTGTATGGGCATTATCGCCTAGAGAGCTGCGTTTGCTATAAGCTCTTACAGTCTAATCTAAAATCCAACTCCAACTGTTACTTTATTCTTTTCTTTTATGTTTATGTATTATATCTTCGATTGAAAGTTATCTGTAGATATCACAAGTACTCATGCTTTGAAAAAATCAATAATAAACTGACACAAACAAAAGAAATCTTAAGTGATTAGTGACTGAAAGTTTTGTTTTCCTCCAGAAGCCCTTAAACATAGGAAGGAAAACAATGACGATAACAAAACAATGATTAATGACTTTGTTATATTTGATATCACACACCATATTCACTAAAAACCAGCAAAAAAAGAGAAAAAAAATCACAATGATGACGGTAATGAGCTCAACTGCGCATTGGCATCACATGACTGCAGTATTGTGGTCATGTGGTTATCATCACAGCCCCAGTAAGATACTGTGCATTCATCTTTCAGGTTATATTCAGTTCAGCCATCTCCACCCTTTAGATTAGTAGTGTAGTTAAAAAGCCAGGCCTCCGCACATGTTTCGGTCCTGTGCTTGTTGGTTGTAGTGGGAGAGAGTAGTAAATAATGTGTACAACTGTATGACTCAGTGGGTGAAGGTCTGTAGGGCTGTGCACCAGATGTATGTGTGTCTGCATTTCCATGCAAAGACACGCTGCATGTGTGTGCGCCTCTGATGCCATGGCGGCTTAGAATAGTTATAAATTCATGGAGCTACTGTGATTTAAGGTCTTGAAGTTGAAATGCATAGCAAACGAGGTGAAAGTCATAGTTATGGGCCTGTTACCATTTTGCTTCACCGTGCTAATGCAGCACTAATGCCCGCTTGAACAGTTTGCTCTCAGTGACTTTGATCCTCTCATATTAAATAAATGCCAGTCAAAATGTGAATGAAGCTAGGTGCATGCCCTGCATGAACGACATGCACTGTTATTATAGGAGGCGGTGTTTGCTGCTGTGAAGGTCGAGGGGATTACATAGCGTTGTGTCTGCACTGTTGAACAGGTTAGCAAATTAACAGGGAATTACTGCGGCCTGCATTCTTTGGCCAACACAGCCCCGTAATCCAGGGGCATTCAGGCAGGGCGCATGGAGTAATGAACCAAGCAGGGCACATCAGGCAGGAGAAGGAGGCGCGCCTGGGTAACCTACGATGAATGAATTTAGCTGGGACACATGATTATCTGGTTAAAATGCAGAGTTTAACAAAAAACGCTGCCCAGTGCATAGAAATATTGGCACTGGTCAGGCAACAGTCCATCTAGTCCCACTATTTGTCACCGGGTGACAAATAGTGAGCCTGTTGTATAAATACCCCTGCTGTGATTAACTAGGAAAAGGCTGTATAATAAAAATACTAGGGGAGAGGAGAGAGGGAAGTCGTTATGTGTGGCCAAACTAGACTAGCGGAAATTATTCATAATGGTTAACCACCCATATATGTTGGTATGAGGGGGAAAAAAATCTCACATTGAGATATAATGTATGATTGTTGTCATTCTGATGAACTGAACTACATGTGAACTAAAGTAATGCTAACAAGTACAATTTTACTGAACTGTCACAGCATGAGAACTGAAATACACGCTAAAAACACGCTTGACGCAATAGGATGAAAGGGAGTTTGACCTCATAATTCTGCAGACAAGACATTGTATCAATAAATGTGTATGTTATTCACATATTGTCTGTATGAGCATACTTATGGACACAGTCCCGCAAGCTAAATATATTCTAGACTACAGTTTCTGCCATATAAAGTATTTTTGAATGTAACTGAACATGTCTGCACAATAGTTTTGCTTTAATCATAATAAAAAAAAGTTTTGAATCAGAAAAAAAAAAAAAGGATGTGAGTGAGCAAGGGAAAGTCCCACGCTTGTCTTCTCTGGTCTGCTGTCCCTGTTTCTGTCTGTCTGTCTGTCTGTCTGTCTGTCTGTCTGTCTGTCTGTCTCTTTCTCCCCCAACACACACACACACACACACACACACACACACACACACACACACACACACACACACGCACACACACGCACACACACAAACAGAGCCAGCAGGCCGACACTCTGTTTTAGATGAGACTCTCAACTCTTGCAAGTAATTACAACAGAGCGACGGCCGTGTCAGTGTGCAAGTTGCCAGGGTAATTGCTGGGGCTGTCCCAATCAAGATATTTGTCGTGCACTTTATTCTCACTTTTACCAATTTAAGCTTCTGGTTGATTTATGTCTGTTTTACTAATCTGTCAGGTTTCAGTGTTGTAACTTCAGGGCATGGGTCTCTTTTGACAGCTGGTGTGCCTTGAGTCTAATGGGTTACATTAAAGGACATAAAGGATTGGAAATGGATCAGGTTTGCTAAAGCTAATACTGATGCATTTGAAAATGCCTTGATCTGTCCTGAGAAAGATTCAGGACATGAGCTTGAAACATCCCTCGTAATCACACTTTTCTGTTTCTGTTGGCACACATCTGTGTCTTACAGTATGTGACCACCCTCTAAACTGAAGCTGACCTGCGAGACTAAAGCCTTAAAGCCCCTGCTTGGTTCGTCTGCTCGGTTCCTCTGCTGTTTGTGTGGGCCAGTAAAGCTTCCCTCAGGGTAATAGTGCTTAGTTTGAGCCTCATCTCCCTCCTTCCATGCTGAGCTAAGGGTATTTTATTGCGAGTTACCATGGGGACTGTTTGGCCTGCTGGATATAGAGGCTTGTACAGCAATTCCAGGAAATGGGGTTACTTCCTCACTCAGCGCGAACAACTTCCTGCCCTCTGCTGTATGGATGTGTGCCAGTGCTGAGGGACACCCATTCGTGTGCACTCTTTGTCTGTAGTTTCGTAATTACTTCCCCATCTCAATCCTCAACTATTAGCTCAAAGCCCATCTATCTCTCGCCCTCCCTCTTAATACCTCTTTGACAGTCTTTTTTTTTCTTCTCATGACATGGCTGGATCCCTCTAGGGACCCGCTGTGGTGTCAGTGACAAAGCAGTGGCGAATGCTGAGGGAGGAACCAGTGTAATGCCAGCTGAGCACAACAACCCGGCTCCCCCTCTCATTTTTTTCTGTCTTAGCCTCTAAAGGCTGTGAATTTTGCCTTCTTTTCCCTTAAACCTTATTCGCAAGGCTCAGTGTTTTTCAGTATTTACAGATTCTCACAGAAAAATACCCACATTTAAAAAAGGGGAGATTGGTTTTAACTTATTTTAACCTGGAATTTATGTCAGCATGTGTCCAAAAGTAGTTGTGGTTGCTGCCATCCACCACAGTTTACAAAAACCAAGGTCCACTTGCAGTGGGGACAGCTCAGTAAATGCTTCTAGTAATAGAAAGTGAAAACTTAAATGGAGAGAAAAACAAATTAGCTACTTATTATGCACAAGAGCTGTTTTAAAGTTTGTGTAGCTGGAGACCATATTTCTATACAGTAATGTTAGCATTATAAAGTTCCTTCTTATCTAACTTCACAGGGGAAAATTGCACTCAGTTTGCAGGCTAGATAGTTAATCAGCTGCAGCACACTACACGGCCCAGTTAAATGTTGGTGTGGTCCTATTAATAACATGCTGTCTAAAGTACGTATAATGTATACAGTACATTTAATAAACAGGTTATTTTTGACTACAAGAAGAGGTGACTAAATATGATTCCACTTGGGCTTAAATGTTTTTTCTACAGTAGAATAAACAGGTACCATGACATCAAGGTCTTTCCAAAAAATCTGTTTCCATTAGCCTTTATGTATCTGCTCTTTTTTGATATGCCAACTTTTTTTTCATTATTTCGCTTCTGCTCAGCTTTTAAAAGTTGAACATAAAAAGTAGGTGAATGGAAACATACCTATTGCTACTGCTCTAGTGACCCCCCTGATTTTCCATGCAGCAACACAGTGAATAGTTTTCCTTTGCCACGTCTACATACTGAAACGCACAGCAGATCAGAGGGTTCCCCTTCTGTTTGTTAATGTTTTAGTATTCATTGTATACATTTTTATATCTCTTTTGTCTTTGTAACTATGTTTGAAAGGTGCAGTACAAATAACATTATTAATATTGTCATGTTGAGGTCAGTTTGAGAAAAGCATTTTGACATCAGCGTTTAGATTCTCTGTTTTCATTTTGCATAATGGCATCTTAACAGCTACAGCTTCCATCAGCAGGGATCACACACAGCTCTCCTCCCAGTCCCACCAGACTGCAGACACTGTAAATCTCCTGCTTTCGTTCTCCACTTAAACTCCTCTTCCCCCCCATAACCTGTACATGCACACACACTCACACACATAAACAAACACAACACACACAATTGCTAGTGAGTGAGAAAAGCAATGTGGACTTTTCATTAGGAAAATACCCAATAATAGTAGTACTTGGGGTCAGGAAACTGTGTTTTTTCTCAGCTCGCACCATCTGCCTGGAGTTTCACTGTTGACTCTGTCGATTGGGTCTTATCAAGGCTCTCATTCCTGGGAAATGTTTCTGTCCATGGTTCATTGATAGTGAAGTGTGAGAACAGCCAGGTAGAGAGGATACAATGCTGTTGATATGAGTCTGGATCACAACCAGCGCGGTCAGTCATTTGAATGTGTGTGAACATTTTGTTTGTTTTACTGTAGAGAGACTGATCGCTGAAACCTTGTCCAAACTTTCAGTCGGGAAATTGGTGACCTGTATGTCATGGAGTAATTGGTTTGTGCGTGTGTGTTAAAATGGCGTAATAGGAGGCAGGCTGTCCCAAATCTGGTAAGATCATTGCGTCTGGCATTGCGACAGCGTGCATGGGAAGCTCGTCAAACCAGTCGTAGATGACAGCAGCTTTTCCTGTCTCAGCTCTCTTGCCTCCATTCTTTCACTCCTTCTGCCTTTTGCATTAGTCTTCTCATCTCACCCCTCTGCCCCCATTACTTTGTTTTTTGCTGATTTTGCAACTGTCTGCTCGCTGCTCGCTGCTTGCTGCTTTCTGTGGCACACATGCCATAGCCTATGGTGTGTTGCCCAGGTTTACTGTACAGAAATCATATTTGATGTCCTTTTTTGATTTATTTAAAAGAATATTAAACATAATTTTACATAAAATTTTGACAGAAATGTGAACAAAACCAAAAGTGAAAGTACCACTGTATCACAAGTCTAACCACATGTGTGGATTTTCTGCTATCTACGCTGTGTTATGTGCATGATTGTGCATGATTTTCATGTTTTGTTGCAAGTGTGCATATTGTATGTCTGCTCAGTACAGAAATAGTCCCATGAAGACACAATATATTCCGTGGTCTCTGTCCTACAGCTGCAGCTCTACTTACTTTACTTTATTTGAGTGGATGTCTGTGCAGTTGTGCACATGGAGGCATGGTTATGTGCGGCCTTGTTGGGATTATGAATTTCACAGTGGTTTATGTATGGTATCCCCATGTCTAATGGACTATGTCTGTCAGCCTGACTCTAAGGCATTAGTCTGCCGCTGCTCTCTGACCAGACCAGTTCAGAGACTGGACCTTGAACTATGTGTCCAGCTTTTAACACTGCAAAATCATATCGAGGAGAGTTAATAATAGTTAAGAGTCTTCACAAGGACTCCTCCACTTGAGTGATTAACTCACTCACAGTGTGATTAACCTAGGTGCAGGAAGTCACACCATTTCTGAGAGCACTTCCTGTAATGCAATGACTGTTTTGTGAAGACATTATTGGCATTTCTTTGAAATCAGCTGATCTACCCTTAATTTTGTCAAAGACACATGAGACTGTAAATGGAGCAAAATGTAAACATAGCAGCAGTTGTTACAACCACTTCCAATGGTTTATAAGAGCTGTGTTTAATTAATTGCACTCCCTTAACAGTGGGGTCTTTCTTTTGGCTACCGTATCACATTGATGAATAATGAGACTGAGAACACCACTCTGTTGTTTGGCATGTTGGGCTGGCATGATGTGCATGAAGACCACTTGAGAGATGTGTCTCTGGCAGTTTGGAGGCCACACAATAGCTTATGTGTCTGGCTGTGAGTGTTGCATTGGTGGGGAGATAGTTGGACTTTGTTGTCTTCATCAAGGCTCATTTCTGTCTGTCCACCCTATGACCACTGGCTGATTCCAGGGTGGTTTTTCATAGGTCAGATAGGTGGTGAGCCTCCTGCGTTATCTCTGTAAGGAGAAGGTGAGGGGGACAAATCTGAAGACTACTGTGTGGAAGGTGTCCCTCAGAGGACAGGGGAGTGTGCGTGAGGAGGATCTTGCCACCCATGCTAACCAATTTTGAATGAGATTTGAGCAGTGCCAACTTTGAAATTTAGCAGCAATGAAGCACTGCTGGCAAGACTAGAGCTACCCAGCTTGTGAAAAACTTTCTTGTCATCTAAACAGGTTATTTCTGTGATATACATTTTTAGTTTTTTTTTTGGCACCAATCAGGAGGACATCATTATCATGGTGTCTCTGTATGTCTATGTCTAAACACAGTCAAGAACAAGACATGATGGACACTATTAATCAAATGGATTGATTAACAGTGTAGAGTGGGAAACGGGCTAGGAGCAGACATTTTCACTATACAAAACAAATCTGCACATTTGAGGAAACTGACGTTCCTGACACTACTACAACATCTCTCTGTTTTTAGGTGTGAGGATTGTATTTATACACTGTTATATATGGCAGTGCCATCGACACATGTACGGAAATGGTGACACTTAAAATATTTCTGATATTTTGACTGAACATGTAGCAGATGAAACCTTTCTGATTGCCCTGTCTTGTCTCTTGTCTTTTGCAGCTCTGCAGTGTATGGATGATAAGGCGCCATGTGTTAACAACGCTACATGTCTGACCTTTAGCAATGGCACAGAGTACTGCAGGTAAGATTGACATGCTGGGTCTGTAACCAAACACACAGGCTTTTCAGTTTAACTCGTGCTGTCACTACAACACTACTAACAAAAATGAGAACATGGAAATAGAAAGGCCTTATAAGGGGATTTGTGGATGTGAAAGCCAGCGCAGAAATGGGTTTTTAGATCAACCCCAGCCTGTCCACGGGACCATGAGGTTTTGCTCAGGCACGGAAGAGGGAATAAAAGACTGCTCTGTCTGACAAAGTACACCAGTACTGGGAACAATACCAATACACACACTTCCACCTCCAAGATGTTATTTCGGACATTTTGGGGGTTTTGTTACTTACTCTCTTGTTGCTATAAAATTGATAGCTCTAATGTTGCCAATATATTTTACCACTGATTTGTTGTTGCTGAGGGATGTCAAGACAGTGATGAGACATTTTTATTACTTGAGAAAGTAACCTATTCAGTGTAATTTATGAGAAGAAAACAATCTGAATCTTGATTGATTGAATCAAAATGACAAGTTGGCTAATCACTCTCACCACACACGTTAGCGTAGCCTTTTGTTTCTGGGTGCATGCCATGCTGTTGTGGAAACATGAAATAACCTGCAAGTGAGTCTCTTCTACTACCGGTGGTGCAATCAGACCAGTGAGGAAAAGTGCTGTAGTGTAAAGGAGAGCAGTGGCCTATTTGATCTATGCTTTCCACTTTCTGACAGCTTAGCCTGGTTTGTAATTAAGACTGAGCTATCTTTATAATTGCATTGCCACTCCCGAGCCAAATTCCCAACGAAAGCACACCATAGCTGGTTCATGAACCTGATCATATTTCACCAAAAGTGATGTGAATCACGCTGTGTGTCTGTTCCCAGAACTTTTGGAATTTCAACAGTCTGCTACTTCTGTAAATAGGACGAGGAAAGCAACATTCCTTAACTAGTGTTTGACATTCCCTCATTCTAATTGGAGATCAGAGACATTGTACTGCAGGTGCAAAGGGGTCATTGTCTCTGTGTAGTGTGTATGAGCAATATTCTTTTTTACAGATTAGTCAAACAGTTGTATCGCTATAGACAGGATCTAAAAGGCACTAGTGGATGTGATGTGATCTTGGTGCATCTAGTTAAGCACGGCAGCTGCATTATGAACTAGTGAGGTGCAGGTGATGGCTGTGCAGGTTAGGCCAGCAATAAAGATGTGATGATGGCAAGGGTGACCTTTTCAAGGACAGCTCATGACAGACAGCTTTTATGTTGTTTTTATTGCCTTTACAACCATTTAATTACAACTGTGAATAATATGGCACAAAATGATTTTGTATTTATTTTTTTGCACAAGAAAACTATTGATATTTCATTTCTTAGATCTCTTGCTCAGCCACGCTGTCTCCATTCATGGCCATTAAGTCTTCTTATTTTTTTTTCTGAGAATTGAATGACGATAAAAGAAAGGGCTCCTGCCCTGAAGACACGCAGAGAGGAGTCTCTTAGTTTAGAAGAGTCAGCTGACAGAGCGCAGGCCTGCTGTTAGACTGATTAACTAGTCAGTCAATTTTTTCTGCTGTCCACATGAAAAACTGCACATGGACACTCTCATACACACATATGTGCACACAAATAGATATGCTTGCCTCTGTCTGGTCTGTCTGGTCCCATCTGTACTGTGCTGCTAGTCAAAAGGGTGATTGTGTAAAAATCAAATTATGTGTGTCAGCCTATTAAAGGGAGCCGGTTGTAAATAAACAGCCACTTTGGCTGTTTGGCTCAGACCAGCCTAATTATGTCACATGGATCACATCTGGGGTCAGATGGGGAGTTACTTTATAATTAAACAGGCAGTTGATATGGCAGACTTAGATCAGTAAGGCTTCCACTGTGAACAACTGTTACATCTATTTGCTAAGACATTTGAAGGTATTTCTAGTTTACAGTTTGCCAGCCTGTTTTTAATGCAGGAGTTGGAAGTAAGAGCAAAATGTGATCATGTTATTAACTTTTCTCACTTTATGTAATAACAGGAAAAAAAGTTGATACCTTTTTACAGGTGAGGAGTGTATTACTTCTATTTGATATCCGTAAGTCACAGTGGAGACGAGGCTGTGTTTTGATTGGCAACAGAATGAGCCTCTGTGCCTGTTCTCATTCGTCGACTTGCCTCCAGTGTCTCTTCTGCAGAGTTCCCGTACATTCTGGAAACTCTGAAAAACAAAAACCTACTCTAGTAATATGTGCAAGTCTGTGTTTTACATATTATAATTCCTTTTTAGAGACTTTTTGTTTAAGGGAAACTTTTAATATACATATCAGAAGTGTAGACGTTTGCAGAAAAAATTTATTTGAAAAATGGTTTGGAAATTTGTGCTTAGACTGGAAGTTATGTGTCTTATTTTAGATATAAAGGACGTTGTGAAGGAGAATTAATGTACATGGGAGAGGTTGACTCGCTGACTAGTAGGGCAGGGTGCAGAGAAGTCGTCTAACCGGTGACACTGCAAGCCATCAGCCTTGGGTGTGAAAAAAGGTGTGTTTTGTGAGTGTGTCTCTGTATGGATTTGTGCATGTCACAAGTTTGTTTGGTGGGTGCTTGTAACTTAAATCATTACAGAAGGTTTTCATAGGTACTTTCTGATGAGCCGTTAGATAAGAGCACAGAAACACTGGCCTTGTTTGTGGGCCACAGAGGATTCCCGACATGAACATGGAGCCTGACTCACTGAGTTAATACCTGAGCAGTCCAAGCTAGAGACAGGATACACACATTATGTTGTCCAAACCCTATTTTCCTCCAGAACAAGATCTCTTTGTCTGCTGTTGGGCTATGGTGCAAACTGATTAACTCACCCTCCCCAACAATGTCTCTTTTTTCCACTCTTTTTCTCTTGGAGTCACTGTCATGCCTTTTATATTTAAACAACACACAAAAAAAGGTTTCTTAAGAGTGAGGGGAGAGAGTTACTGTGTTGTGCAGACCTGCTGCTTGTTTGATCTGACAGGTAGAATTTGCCTGCAGGGCAGACAGAGGAAGAGAAAGGGCCAAAAGTAAAGAGGATGTCTTTTTTCAGGTAATTTGAGGAGGAATACCCCGGAGCACAACTCCTTACTAATGATGAGAGAGCAGTGAAGGGTGGGGTGGGGGGGTAAGGGTGAAGCGGAGCAGAGAGGAGTGTAATTTCCCTCTTGCTTCGCCTCCTTCATCAAACTGTCGCTCATCCATCCATGCCTCTGTCCCTCCCTCTGCTTCAGGGTTTTAGGTGCCTCTGAACACATCTCTCCAGGCCTCTTAATCCTGCTCCCATAACCCTATTATTGTGGAGATCTTCACCCTTTTGCCTTTATTATAGCCATACCTGCTCCATTTCCCAGTCATATCTGTGTGTTTGTAGGTTTTTTGAGGATCTTTTGCTCTGGCTGTTGTTGTCTATTAGGGTTGGGTGATATGTTAAAATATTGTGGTTTCATCTGGGAGATGTGTGTGAGAGTCAAGTTAATAAATAAATTCATAAAATGTCAAGCATGTAAATAGTCTTACACGTATAGAGTTTCCTTATAAAACAGAAACCGTAAACATTCTGCATTCCAGTGTCTGTCTTTCACTGAAGCTTAATTGCCTTGTTAACTTGTCGTAAAACACACTCCATTCATATTCTACAGAAACAAAATAAAATGGTCTTCGTTTGTCTTTCCACTGTTACAGCAATGAACGGCTCTGGTTTGGTTGAAATAAACCCATAATTCGCCAAGTTAGCTGTGAAAATATTCTGGCTCTACATGTTGTTTTCCCCAATGCCTCTCTCTCCAATTGCTAGCCTCTTTGTGCCACTGGGTTACCTCACAGAACAAGAGTCTGTCACTGAGCAGCAGCAAATTACCAAAATAAAAAAAATAACAAAAATTGCCTAATAAATCGCCCACATAAAGCCAACCGGCAATGGACTCAGCCAATTGCAGATATACTCGTACAGTCAGCCAACCCTATTGCCGATCAGTCTGTTTGTGTCAGCTCGTTACCTCACAGAAAGCTCTGGTGTGATTTCATGTCTACATCAACTCTCAGTCTCATGCCTTAAGGTTAAAAAGGGGCTACAAGAGTAAACAGAGGGAGGGAGGGAACAGACAAAGGAGAAAGATGAGAAGCATGGTGAAGACCAGTCACACCTCCACTCCTCCATGGGAGACACCCACTGTCACAGGCACACACGCGCACACACACTCACCCGCATAGATTTTAACTGGGTTAGGCGTATGATCCCAACTAAAGTCAACAAACCCAAGAAAGAGTAGGAGATTGGAACCCACAGCAGTGATTTCCTGCGCATACTCTCCAAAGACTTATCTCCTTCCCACAGCCCAGCTAACAGCGTCGTAGATGTGGTTGAGACTGGAACCACAATGATAAGAGTTTCTTTGTGTACATGTTAGTGTATGCACCCTGTCTGCGTGTGTGTCTCTAGACAGTCGGGGGCACCTTGAGCCTAGGGCAAGTTCACATGGTGCCATGGAGAGGTCAGGTTCAGTGAACATGTTAGATTGAGCATTTGGAAGATGTAGTTCTCTGTGTCTTATGAGTGTCTTTAAGAGCATAAATGATGAGACAGTTTGACTGTTCATTGGTGGAATCTATGGCTGCAACTAGGAATTATTTTTATAATCAGCTGTTTCGATTCGTGTCTTTAGATTGCTTGTTGTGTTCGACCAACAGCCAGAAGCCCAAAGATAATCAATTTACAGTACAAGCAAGCAAAGAAGCAAATCCTCACATTTGAAAAATCAGGAATGCCATTCATGCTTGATAAATAGCTTCAAAGATTATTCCTACACTGAAGTTGTTGTCAGTTTATTTTCTGTCAATTCAATGATCCTTTCAGCACTAATGCCAACCAACCTGGAGTTGGGTTTGGTCGGCATGGCCTGCCGTCAAAGGTCAGTAGTATCACCATGATAAAAGGCACAGTCACAAAAACAAACAAGCAAACAAACAAGCAAAAGGTGAACCACACAGACATGCGGATGCACACCAGGCTGTTTGGAGATCCGGAGATAAAATCTTGCCCTCAGAAAGAGGAAGCCTTACAAAACAGTGGGGAATGTAGCAACCAGACCATAAACCCACATACAGTAAGGTGACAGCTCTGTCACACATCAAGGATGGCAGCTGGGGTCAAGAGTCCCTCCATTTTGTCACAAGGTCACACATTCTGCACATGCACTGTGACATAAAGGCTCTGAACAGTGTGAGTTTTAGTGCATCTTCAATGCACTACTTTTAGTTATTTGATCATAAACATTTCCCTCTTGGTTGTGCGCCAGTGGGAAGTTCCTTCATTTTGAAATGAAGACATAATAAATGTTGACGAGAAAAAACTATTAGCTGGGAGCAAATCTACTTGGGTGGGCTGCAGCAATAGGTTTGGTTAATGTTAGCAATGCAGTTATGAAGTGACCTTAAGCAGACAGTATACACTGTATCATTTTTTTATTATGAATTTCTAAATCGGTCAGTGGTCGACTATGTATAGTGTAGACCTAGATATGGACCCTTTATAGGCCAGCAGACCTATTGTTGGAGATTCCAGTTTAAACAACCACAGAAACAGGGTAATGACAGAACAGCGTAGAGAGACAGGCAGATGTAGTGCTCAGAGAGAAAATGTGTTGCGTACCACAGCCGCTCAGATGAGTCTTTTTGAACATGTTTTTAAACACAGTCTGAGATTTTACCACATGTCCCTAGTTTGGACTCCACCCTGCTCTGCGCTCCTTTATTCAGTCGACGCTGATGCTTTTCAGTCTGACTGCCTGGCTTCCTTTTCTCTCCGTATGTCTGGCTCTCTTATGACGTTTCTGGGTTTTACTTCCACTTCATTGCGCTCTCTTCACTTCATGCACCTTCCTCTTTTTTTTTATCCTCTTTTTATCTTTTACGCTTTTCTTTCTAATTTTGACACCACTCCCACACCTCCCCCTGCCCACCTCCTCTATCGTGTTATTTTTGCTGCCTCTGCTCTTCTTTGTGAAAATGAGGGGGGGAAAAACTCTACTGAAAAGTAAGGGAGTGGGCAAAAAACCCCTCCAACCCACTGAAACTACTTTTCTACTTACAATTATATTGTAACCAATATATTCATAGTTTCCACCTCCCGGATGTAGAAAAAGCCTATTCTTGTCTGTGGCACTCACTGAGTTATGGGGCCTAAATGGTACACTGACACCAGCCTGCTACTGCCAGACCTATACACACACGACATTTACACTTCAGCAGTACAAGAGAGACATGTGGTAGAACTCACTGTCATTCTGTAGGAGGACAAATAGGCTCATTGGGATGTCTTTATTTCATCAAGGTCATCCTGAAACTGCCATAAGCTCTTCCTTGATATAGTGCTGGGGTTGAGGAGGTGGTGTTTAAGAAACCTTTTTTCATATCTATCAGTATTTAGCATATATAGTCTTTTACATTGATGGCTTATGACAGCTTGTTATCAGAAATGGCAATGGAGACTGCAGATAAGCCTGGAAGGAAGTAGAAAGGGCGAGTCAGCTACCCACAAATGCATCGCTGTTGATCTCTTTCTTCTCTCCTCGACCTTTTAGCTTTAGGTCAGTTCTTGTCCCTGTGGAGACATGGATTGAAGCTTGCTCTGGGGTCCAGGTCAGCTGTAATTTCAGTGCTTACAGCATCAGTGCCTATGTAAGTGAACTGAAGCTCCCATCGTTTGTCGTGTACAGTCATAGCAGCAGGAATTGACGGGATTGCCTGCACAGAAATGGTACCAAAGAAGTCAGTGTGAGCTTTTAGAACAGATAAGGTCACACAGTGGTGCACCTCCCCAGTGAGTTGCATATGAGCACACTCAAACCAATCGACTGGGCTCCACAGTTCACCTTTGAGGTCTAGAAAGGGCTTTCCTGTTTCTGTCACTTCAGGGTTTAGTATGACAGTCAAAGTGCAACTCAACCATCCAGCTTCAGTGACTGAAGAAAGGTTTTGATTTTATGTATGAAGAGTCTGGTCTTGTTAAACACATCCGTTTTAGTATTTTACATATATTTTCCATCCCATGATGTATATCGATGTGTCAGTGCTTTTAACCATATCATAGACTGTAGTTTCCAAACTTAAGCCCTGTTATCTGGATTACTATTTCTCCAGACTTCTGGATCTGATAAGAGGTGCATGCTCAGTCTGAAATGGCAACAGGTCTTTTTAAATTAACTACACCGTCCAACAAAAGCAACTCACTTTTCTTGAAAAGATCTATCAGGCGTCAGTGCCAGTGACGTGTTCTGCACTTGACTTGTGATATCCATCCATGCATGCACACACAGGACTACAGTACAGTGAATAGGCCACCTATGCTCTAGCCAAGCCAGGGAGTGATCCAGGGATTGAAATGTGAGCTCGTTTATGCTCTCCCTCTTTCTCTCTCACACCATTTCTCTGTGATAGCCGCAGGGGGAGACCATGATGGAGTTATTAAGCGACGCTGAGACTAGAATAGTGGCTGGAGGAGGAGGAGGTGGAGGGGTTGTAGTTTAGGAGAGGAAGTTGAAGAGGTAGGAGGAGAGAATTAGCACAAAAGAAAAGAAGAATTAAGGACTGGGGATGGGAGGAGAATGAGAGAGTTGAGGAGCTTGGAACGTAGGAATTAGGAATGAAGGAGGTGAGAGACATAGCATGAGTGGGCGAGAATCAACCCACCCCTCTTTGCTCATTGAAGCCCCCATGGCCAGCCAGGACAGGCAGAGGTCAGCATGAGGTAGAGGAGGAGGAGGAGGAGGGAGAGAACGAAGGAGAGAAGGGGTGCAGAGACACACAGAGAGAGGGAGGGGTGTGCGTGAGATGGGGGCGCTAATGTGAACCAGCTGTAGAAACCTGACACCTCGAGAGTGGGTTAGAAATGAGAGGTGGAGGAGTGAGAAAGAGAGGGAAAGAAGGGCTGCAGGAAATTGCACGGAGAAAGAGAAGGATGGAGAAAAGGGGAGGAAAAAAGTCCTCATGGAGCAAAACAAAGAATCCCATAGATGAATTTGGCTGCAGAAACCCTCTCCTCAGAGTTGTTCATGAAAGTAGATCTGACTGTGTGTGTTAAGGTGTCCATGTGCATTCATCAGCATGCAAGTTCTTCAATGTGTTCTGCAGTGTGTGTGTGTGTGTATTTAAATTTGTCTGAAGAATCACTGCGTTTCCTACGTTGTATACAGCGACATGGTGTCAGTGTGTTGTGTTATTTCTTCCTCAGCTAGATACCACTCCCTGACATTAATGCGAATCATGCACAGCCTTGTCTGTTTGCCTCAGGCTTGAGTGATACAGCCAGAGGCTAATAATGAGCTCCCTATCTGCCACAGAAACCTGAAGGACAGGGTGGTATCGTTTCCCGACGCCATGGCATGGGGTTCTGTTAAGACTGATTAGACAGCAGCGATTGAATTTAATGGAGGTTCTTGTGCATCTTTCCTCTCAACAGTTTGGCATTTTCACAAAAAATCTCAAAGTAGAAAAGAATTGTTGTAGGGTGGTCTGCAGTCACATGACAACTTAATATTATAATACCCCTTTTATCTTTCTTGTGCACATTGAGACTAAGTAAGAAGTTGTATTTCATGCAAAATTATTTACAAATGATTCATTCCAAGGTTAAAAAGCTTGTAACCAGGCTAAACTTTACAACAGAGCACAAGTTTCAAATGTCCTCTCTCTCACTGCAGTGGCTATACTTGACTTTGAAAATGCGTCTCATATTCCCCATAGTTTTACTAGTAAAAATGTGTGAAATGTTCCCAGTGAAATGTAAACCTGGCATTAACCTGGACACGGTGTTCTTTGTGTGACAGCCTGCTAATGTGATGTATGTCACAGGGCAGAGGGCCATGTCATTGCTCCTTGAGAGGGGGTGGAGAGGTTGTCCAGGAGAAAAAAGAGCAGTCCTAATTCCCAGGATGGCGGTCTTGTTGTGATATCATGGCCAGGCTGTGTTTGTGTTTAGAGAGGAGGGACATTGTGATGTGTAGGCTTGTGTTTTAGGGGTGTGTAGGGAGTTGCAATGCAGACATTCTGATACAGGGAAGAGGGAAGTGAGTAGGTATGAAATCTGTATCTGCTTTAAACATCACACATCACTAATCTACCATCTGGTTTGTCTGTTTGACAGTACCACAAGTATGAGGATTTTTAGAGAGTATTTTTAGTGACATAAACTACGTATTTAAAAGATAAGACTCGTGATATTCTCTTTTTCTGTAGCTGTCAAAAAAATCCACAAAAAGACCAGAGGGCCCTGTGAAATCAGCTTCATTTTTTCCAGATTTCATTTAATTTTTTCTATATACTGTGTTTGTGGCTAATCATGTGGCGGATGAATAAAATTTCATCACTATGAAAATATTCAAAATTTAATGAATATCAATGAATTTGATGCAACACACCAAAGCGTGATTTTTTTTAATCTAACGGATCCTCTGCAGGACAACCTCCATATGGAGCCTGAACATATCGGCGAAGTGGGTGTGATGGATCCTCTCTCATGTTCAGGGACTGCTCCTCCTTGTTTAAAATGCTTGACCAGAAACGGACGTAGCTTTTTAATTTTTCCCAACAGAATATCTGACTACGCCCATACAGCCACAAGGTCTTCAACGAACGTGCGTCTTGGATGTGCCGATATGGTTGCACTTCTGAAAGTTTGTTGAAATGATGAGTTCTGGCTGTAGCACTGCCTCTCTCTCACTGAGTGTGCAGCATAGTTTTTTTCTCTGTTCACTGGCCTTAAGTGCTGTTTTGGCAATTTCTGCCTAATTCAGCCTTTTACGGTTCATTCCAATTTTATTATCAAGTTCTGTTTTCTGCGTCATGGAAATCATAGGGTATAATCTCAGTAATCTAAGCAAGTTCTACTAACTGAAGTAAACTGTGAATCTGTTGGGGACTGTTTTGAGCAGTGACTTTTGGTGCTTTTAAGTGCAGTGTTTCTGATTTGTTTTTAGACATTGGTATGACATATCAGATTTTGGCTGCATAAAAACATATTGCTCAATGTTATGGTGTTCATGCATTTGAGTGTTTTTTTGTTGATTTGTGTACATGTCATTGCATTTGATATACTTAATATTTGCAAACCAAATGCTAGTCTGAGTGGGAATTTGTTTCCAGATGTTGTTTGTCATATTTGAAGAGACACTGGGTGACTCACACATTTCACAGATGTGATTGATCTGCGAGTCTTCTGCATGGCATGATTCATGACTCTCCTACTTTCCCATGCGCTCACAACCTAATCTTCAAGCTGCTTTGGGGTGGAGCGGCCAATAATAAACAAACGTTACTAAGCGTGAGACTGAATTTCAAATAATTCCCATCTCCACCGTTTCCTCTCAGTTTTATACGGCTCGTAACACTGATCTCTGATTCTTCTCTCTTATGTTTTTACATGCCAGAGGTCTGTTTATTTGCGAAATAATCTGGAATGGCAATGAAAGATGTTATTCATTTGTCTGTGTATGTGTATGTGTGTGCTGGTTACTATGTGGTGTACCTCTCCTCTGTTATTATGTTACCTGAGCCCCTCTGGGGAGGCAGGTTTAGAGGCCTGTGAGAAAGGCAGCAGGTCGCTCTGTCACCGACAGTCCCCAGACAGTGTGTCTGCCATGTGCCATGCACATGCCGATAGTGGACGAAAATAGCATATGCAGGAAGTTACCTGACAATCAGCTTTTTTGCTCAGTAACAAAATAACACCTCTGACCAAATACTGTCACACATAGAGAAGTGGTGGGCGAAAGTGGGAGGGACTACAAAAAAACAGAGGAATAGAAAGTGACGAAGGGCCGTCTCTGATGAGATCCCTGGTGGACGTGTTGTGTAATATTGTAATTTCCTCCCCACTGCTCAGCATGAGACTGAATCACTTTGCTGAAGAAAAAAGAGAGAAATCAAAGGGAAAGGGTGATGAATAAGCAGAGGAAAGGTGTCGCAGACACAGTACGTAGACCAAATATGGTCAAAACACGACAGAGAAGTCTTTCAGTCATACAGTTTACAGTTGTTTGTGAGCACCTTGCAGTTGTCAAGATAAGTTCCTTACCTGTACTGTGGACACATTTATGTAGGTTATGACTTTATTTATCTGCTGGCACAAGTATTGTTGATTTATTACATTACCTGAAAAATTACTGGTGCTTTCCACTTGTTGTTTTTAGTTTCTGCAGGCTTCAGTCAACAACTTCCAGATGACTCCATCTCACATCCTTCCACTTTTTAGCTTCTTCTTTGCCATCATTGACCCCAGTTTAGCCCTTCCACCAAGCTCAGCTTCCCCCTTTTCTCTTACAAGGTTTATGAGTTAACAGCTCTGGGTTCAGAGCAGTTTGCATCGGGAATTGTAGGATTTGTGGTTCAGTTCTGGCCTTGTCTTGACAGCATGTCAATATGTTTGCATGTGTGGGCGTTCCTGACATACATAGGCAACTTTCAAGGACACATTTCAGACTAAAGATCAGTTAATTGGCTCCAAAAAGCTCCATCCCTAATTTGGACAGTGGTTAAGGCTAGTGTTAGGGGTAGGCAAGTAGTAGTTATTGTTAGGATAAGGGTTAGTCTCCAGGAAATGAATCTAAGTTTGTGTAAGTGACATAATTAAATGTATGTGTGTGTGCGAGCGCGTGCATGTGCATGCATGTGTGCACTGTCCAGCATCAGGCCTTGTGCTGTAAGGAGCTTCATATCACTCTTGGGATAGAGGCACCAAGTAAATGCAGACCATTAAACATTTACCATATAGTTTAATGGCTGAAGTGATAACAACTAGTTTCTTTTCATGCACAACCACACATTTTGCTCATACTCCTGCTTAGGCTTGTGGTTCCCCACATACTGTTATTTAGATCACCAAATAGCAGTGGAAAGACTGTGTATTAGACAGCAGTGTCTACCTGTGCCGGGTCATTTGTTTCTTTGATGTGTGTGTGTGTGTGTGCGTGTGTGTGTATGTACTACAGGACTTTTTTGCAGATGTCAATGCTGCTGTCTGATGTGGTGCATGACGTGCACCTGACTGAAACTCGTTCTTTTGTTTTGCGTGTTTGCCTTTCTGCCAGGCGCCTACACATATACATATTTGTCTTTTTGAGTAACTCATCTTTCAGCTTTATTGTCTGTATTGAGGGGTGATTAAATTTAAATCCTTCTGTGTGCCTTTTGCATTCTCCATCACTGATTTCTGTTTTTTTTTGTGTGTGTGTCCAGGTGTGCACCAGGCTTTCTGGGTGAATACTGCCACCATAAGGACCCGTGTCAACCTGGCTACTGCCTGAATGGAGGGAACTGCTCTGTGTCCATGTCAGCTGGTGTACCTGTACCGGGCAGCGCCACATGCACCTGTCCTCTTGGCTATACCGGACAGCATTGCCAAACTCCCCAGAACTCCACCTGTTACCCCAACAACCCCTGTGCCAACAGAGGTGTCTGCACTCTGCTGTCCCTCGACAAATACAAGTGCGAGTGTGCCAGAGGATGGGCAGGTGAGATACTGTTAACTCACCTCACAGGAGTCTGCCACGAGGGGAGAGACATTTATCACAAGACCAATCATTTCTTTTTTATTTTAGACATTCTGAATGCAAATACACTTGCTAACAGTGAAGCCTAACTCTTCTCCTGAATGTTTTTGAAAGCAGGTCATTTTAAGCAATGATCTCCACCAAAGTTGTTTTGGCCCTGCTTTTTCTGTCTGTCGGGGGGATCTCTCAAAACTTTTACAGAGATAAATGAAATTCAATGAAAAGTTAGACCATGAGTCAATGAGTGGCTTCTTGCTGTGATTGTGCGTCAGTATGTATGTGTATGTTGATGCATTCATGAATTCAGAAGGTGATAAAAAAAAAAAAAAATCTTTTATTAAAATAACCAAATTTATAGGTTTGTGCGGTAACTGCTAATACGTTTTAAACAGTATACAACCAACATAAGAAGTGTTTGAGTTAACTACAAATACATACCTGTCATTGCATATTGCTTCCCTGCATGTATTTAAGCCATATTTCTCCTTAAATAGTTAAACTGATGAGTGGCACACAGGATAGCCAAATCACTAATGCTCAGCTCTTCCTCTTCATTCCCAGGGCCACGATGTGAGCATGAGGACAGCTGTCTATCTAGTCCCTGTGCCAACGGTGGAAAGTGCAGTTCTCTGTCTGGTGGTAGCTACACATGTTCCTGTCCTCCTGGCTACACAGGTCCTCGCTGCCTTAATGACACAAATGAATGTGCTGCCACACCCTCTATATGCCAGAACGAAGGAGTATGCGTCAACAATCCTGGCTCTTACAAGTGAGAATCTAGTTTTTAACAACCATATGTGAAATAAGTCAGGGAGATTACCTGGAATACGACTGCAAAGTGTGTGTATGTGTTTATATTGTCTATAAAACTGAATTCTTACAGAATAGGTGTTTTCTGTCAAGACTGAATGAAACCAAATGTATAAAATGGACTCTGTCATTGCTTCAGATGTATCTGTGCCCCGGGGTTTACTGGCAGACACTGTGAAAGCTCGTACATTCCTTGCTCACCTTCACCATGCCTCAACGGAGGCACCTGCCACCAGAACTCCGAAACCAGCTACTCGTGCCACTGCCTTCCAGGTATTTGAATTAGGAAAAGCCTACACCTAAACTAATACCACGTTTGGTAAAATAACAAGCTACGCACCAACTGAGATAAGAGAGATAGAGAGAGTGGCAGACAGAGGGAAAGCAGTAAGGTTCTTTGAAAGGTTTGAGCAATTGAAATTTAAGTGAAGAAATGAATGAATGGAAAAGAAAACAGTGTAACTACCGTTATCTATGAATGAATGTGGCTTTGAGTTTCTGTATTGTTACATTATTTTGTTTGAGGTGTAAACAGTCTGATCCTGTTGGCTGTGTTGTATTACACACACTGTGCTGTTAGTCTGCCACAGTTAGCAAAGTAGACACAACAAATACACACACACACACACACACACACACACACACACACACACACACACACTCACACTCTCACACTCTCAGCTGCTGTTCATACACTACCTGTCCAGGACATGCCATAATACTTATGTACACCAGAGAATATCATAGAACATCTTATGCATTTGATGGACATGTAATTAAAACAATGAACAATTAATCATGAAATTAATGTCTCTTTCTTTCATTTGCACCAGGTTTCAATGGGACTAACTGTGAGAACAACATTGACGACTGCCCCGGTCATCAGTGTGCTAATGGGGGAACCTGTATGGACGGAGTCAACACCTACAACTGCCAGTGCCCTCCAGAGTGGACTGGTAAGGGTTTTGTGTGTGCCATTGTTGCTTATGTGTTCCTGTGACCACTATTACACCCAGACTGAACAAACACTGAGGCACACACTGCAAATGAGCCTCAATACCTAAAATTTCGATGCAATATAATCGTCTTGGTTAGTCTTTATTATTTTCGGGTGAGCAGTTGAGTGCACCAGTTGAGCAGTAAGGTGGAATAAATGTTTGTGCTGTGCTCAATGATATATAACTTTCATATTGTCTGTTTTGATGTTATACTTCTCGCCATTCTTCTGTACTGATTAGTCGTCCTACAGAAACCCATTCTTCACACAAGTGTCTGTGCTAACACACTTGTGTGGCATATTAACTTGATTTATGTACATTTTTCCTTCGTCTGCCTGTCCACCTCTCTGCCTCTCCACAGGCCAGCACTGTACAGAAGATGTGAACGAGTGTCGCCTGCAGCCAAACACTTGCCAGAACGGAGGTACCTGCAGCAACCTGATCGGCAGCTATGTCTGTGTGTGCGTTAATGGGTGGAGTGGGCCCGACTGCTCTGAGAACATCGATGACTGTGCTACAGCGGCATGCAGCGCTGGCTCCACATGCATCGACCGTGTTGCGTCTTTTGTCTGTCTCTGCCCCCACGGAAAGACAGGTAGGCCACTAGTGAGAAACCACATGTGCACGTTTTTATACCAAGTGTTAAAATGCATTCGGCTGATAGCTGCAAAATAAGACAAAATGAGATAAAAGACAAACGGAAATGCTGTTAGACTGTTATACTTCAATACTTCCTGTTAGATATTGTTGATGAAAAGGCACTGGGTATGATTTGTGTCAAAAGTCAAAAACACAAATTTTTAGCAGAGAACAGACTTGTATTTCCAGACGACTGATTAGTGACACATTCTTGTATTTGGATTAAGCCTTGTTAAACCTCACCCCAGTACCAAATTTCCATTGAGTTTGCTTTTCTCTGAACTCAGTATAACACTGGGAATTCTTCACTCATTCCTTGTCAACATGGTGTCCCTTTCAGGTCTGCTCTGCCATAGAGATGACGCCTGTATCAGTAACCCCTGTAGAGAGGGCTCTCAGTGTGACACCAACCCCATCAGTGGCATGTTCAACTGTAACTGTCCTCCTGGATATGTAGGCAGCACCTGCAACATCGACAGAGACGAATGCAGCATTGGTGAGAAAAAAAGTTCTAGACACACATAACGCGAATCTCTGCCTCTGATCTGTTCTGCTCAATCATGCCTCGTTCCTCTTCGTCCCCAGGTACAAACCCTTGTGAACATGGTGGTCAGTGTGTGAACACCGACGGCTCCTTCACCTGTAACTGTGTTCGGGGTTACGCTGGGCCGCGCTGTGAACAAGATGTCAACGAGTGTGCTTCAAACCCCTGCCAGAACGATGGCACATGTCTGGATCGCATCGGGGATTACACCTGCATCTGCATGCCCGGTACATTCCTGCAGAAATCATGAATTACCTTACATTTTAATCATTTTTATCTTATTAAGTGTAGCATTTGAAATTGTCAGTGTTTGTGAGTGTCAGTCTTTTGCAGTCAGGAAAAGGTGCAGTGAATAACAGTGAGGAAAACTCCACCAAAGCTTCACAATCAAAACAAATATTTGCATGTGAATCCAAAGATCTGTAGTGATGGATACTAATTTTGAATTCAATTGTGCTTTTTTAATATTCTGCGAACAAATGGGACAAAAAACACGACTTCCTTGGTGGAGTTTTTATTGTGGCAGCTGACACGACTAGGTTCAAATGAAACTGCTTAGAAACTGCAAAGGGATGGGATTAAAAGAAAGAAGAAATGATTAAAATTTGTCTCTCGTCATGCATGCAGGATTTGAGGGGACTCACTGCGAAATAGAGGTGAATGAATGTCTCAGCTCCCCCTGTCTGAACCAGGGTAAATGTCTGGACCAGGTCAGCCGCTTTGTCTGCGAGTGCCCAGCAGGTTAGTACACATGAAGCTATATTTTCTTTGAAGTGACTTATGAAGTCCTGCCTGTTTAAAGCTGTTTTTAAATGATTGTTGTTGTGCATTCTGTTTTCAGGCTTCAGTGGGGAAATGTGCCAGATAGACATAGATGAGTGTTCCAGCACGCCCTGTTTAAATGGAGCCAAGTGTATCGACCGACCCAATGGATATGATTGTGAATGTGCTGAAGGTAAAAGGGAACAACCATGTTGAGTTGAAGTAAAGGCAACATTGTAATTCTAATGCATTGGGCCTGCACTGCTATAAAAACAAGGGAAACTGTAGACTGCATGACATTAAACCCCATCTGACCTAGAAAATAATCTGATGCAATAGCCTGTGTTATTTTTCTAAGAAGAAATTTCCTCCTCCAGGCTTCACCGGTCTGCTATGCGAGGAGAACATCAATGACTGTGTACCAGAGCCATGCCACCATGGTTTGTGTAGAGATGGCATTGCCACCTTCTCCTGTGAGTGTTATCCTGGATACACAGGCTCCATCTGTAATATCCAGGTCCAGGAGTGCCACAGCAACCCTTGTCAGAACCGTGGACGCTGCATTGACCTGGTCAATGCCTACCAGTGTAACTGCCCACCGGGAACCACAGGTTGGTACTTGGTGTGCTACAACATGAATTACCTGTATAGTTAATTATAGTTTATTCTTCAAGTGTCATTCACCATGGAGCACGTGAATGATGCAAGCAGCTGCACAACTGTGATGTTTGGGGGCAGCCTTATTAACTGAGAAAAACTCCTTGCATGGCCGAGTATGAGGGGTTTCAGCCACTTTCTCCTCCAAATAGTCACTTCTTTGCAAGGTTTTAAACAAAGCTCTGCTCTGCTTGACGCCTGATTCCTGTAGTAGCCATACAGACTGAACCATAAACATTACATTGTATGAGTTCAAGTTCACTGAATTATAAATTATCTCCCCAGTCTTATTTTGAAAGAATCTGTTCTAAATAATTAATAGTTAATCTTCTTACCGGTGTAAGAGCAGAGGTAACGGCTTGAATGTAAAGACCTCCAACCCCCACATCTCGAGCTTCCTGTATAGCTTTCGACATACAGTAAAGTGTAGAGTGCTCTGTCTGTGTGTATGTGCGCATGTGTGTGTGTCGCAGTCACAAGTCTGGGTTGAGCGGTGCTAACCCGCGTTGCTCTGTGGATTAGCAGGCTCAGTTCAGTATGTTGTACCAGCCTGAGGCCTGGTACTGAGGTCTGTACTGTCCTCACTTTTCCAAAACTGGTGTCAGGTCACCCTGTCAGGTATCACTTTCTGGTTTCGTGCCCTGACTTCCCCTCCTCTGACATGCCTCTCTGTCTAGTTTTCTCTTTATACCTTCCTCTGTCTTTCTGTTTCCTCTCTCTTGCTCTTCTCCTACTTTTAACAGTTGTGCCTCTAATGTTATTCTGGTAGCTTTCGAACTTAATATGTCATACTTGAGTGGTAGCAGGCCTCTGCTGTATTAAATGTCTGTCTGGGTTTTCTGTTAACATTTATTGCTGAGTCCTGAACTCCATTTTTATGGAGTCTTACTCCCTCTGGTGGTGAATCAGTTAACTGTCATATTTTATAACAGCCACTTGATCTCCATCTCTAGTGGAACTCCTTAATCACTTCACCCAAAAGGATGTGATTGGGTGCCTTTTGATGTGCTCCTTTTAAATCTCAGTGAACATTTTACAGGCAGATGAAATGTTAAATTAAATAACCTGACTGTTGTTATTCTATATGAGTTTGTCATTGTATTTTTTTCTGCTCAGGGGTGAACTGTGAAATCAATGAAGACGACTGTGCCAGCAACCCCTGTGAGTACGGAGAGTGCCAGGATGGCATTAACGAGTACAAATGCGTGTGCGCCCCTGGATATGCAGGTATGTTTTGTTGGATACACCATTGAAGTCAACATGATAACAATATAAAGTGTTTCAGAAATGAATAAATTAATAAATATTTATAACACTGCAACCTAAGATTTGGATGCTGTTCCTGAAATCAACACAGAAATCAAGTGGGTGCTTTTCTTACAACTGATTGCCTCTGACTTGCTCTCTAACAGGAGTTAAATGTGATGTGGACATCAATGAGTGTAACTCAAACCCGTGTATGAGTGGGGGGACCTGTGTGGACAGGGTCAACGGGTTCCACTGCCTGTGCCCACCCAGCACCCACGGCCCTCTGTGCCTCTCTGGGACCGACCACTGTGCTCCTCAGCCTTGTGTGCATGGAGACTGTATTGAACAGCAACACGGGTACGTTAATCTTCTACTGCTACTCATGTTCTGAGATCCATCTGTCCTTATCTAATCCAGTGCTTGAATATGGGAAGGAATGTAGCATTAGAGGGAACTTTAAAAGCTCCATAAGGTAACCCTGCCTTGCTTTCCAAATTTGGCCCTTGCACAACATTAAAACCTGCAGTATCTGTGCAACTTCTTATATATAGTACTAGAACAATCCAAGTATTAATCACTCTCGTACTGCTGGAACTGATGCTGCAGACAGCCTGCTGCTATTTGTTACTACGTGGCTAAATTCCACAAATTTAAACGTATGCGGGCCTTTGTTTTGTTTAAAGCTACCGTTGTGAGTGTGAAGCTGGCTGGGTGGGACAACACTGTGAGCAGGAAAAGGATGAGTGCCAGCCCAGTCCGTGCCAAAATGGTGGCACCTGTGTGGACCGACATAATGGCTACACCTGTCAGTGTCAACCTGGATTCAGAGGTAATTATTATTATTATCAGTATTATTATTGTCGCTGTTATATTATTATCTAAGTCCTACTTAGTGATCAGTGGAAGAAATGGCACGGAAGTATTTGAATCACCCTTCCTCTCTCATTAGGTGTGAACTGTGAGAAGAACATCGATGAGTGTGCATCCGGGCCCTGTCTGAACAATGGCATTTGTATAGATGGAGTCAACAGTTACACCTGCCAGTGCAGTCCTCTGTTCACAGGTTAGTGATGGCACATTTCCAACACATCAACGCCCCCTCGCTAACATGCAATAGCAGCCATTGTAGGGGCTGCTGAATGTCATTTTAACACAATTTCTGATTATTGATATTGTGTGCAATGTCAAAACAGGTAAACACTGTGAGGTGGAACAGGTCCCCTGTGCCTCTCAGCCATGTGAGATGGGAGGAGTGTGTCGTCCATCTGCAGACTACACCTCTTACACCTGTCAGTGCCCCGCTGGCTGGCAAGGTATGTGTGTGTGATTGTGTTTGTGTAGATGTGAGACATGTGTGAGTGCCTGAGAGCAAAGTCAGATCTATTATTATGTATTATAGCTAGATCGATACCGTACTAATATCTGTTTGTTCACAATTGTGTAGGTACACGCTGCAGCGAGGATGTGAATGAATGCAAAAAGAACCCTTGCAAAAACGGTGGTCATTGCATGAACAGCCAGGGCAGCTACACGTGCAAATGTCAACCTGGATACAGTGGACACAACTGTCAGACAGACATTGACGACTGCTCACCCAGTAAGTTTCACTTTAACTAATTCAGTCACTTAATCAGCACCTCTGTATTCATCATGACTGTGTATGATAACACCTTTGTAATATTTGGCATATCATTGGAGACTAAAAATGTCCCAAGCACCACTAGAAAGCAGCTTAGAAAATCCCCTGAGATACTGAGTTACACATGGGCATCAGCCTGTACTCGATGTAAAAATATCTGAGACAAACAAACTCAATGTTTTTTACTTTTATGATTTCGGCCAGACTGCTGGTGGATTACTCCTGATAACACTGGCTGCTATTTAAGTAGAATACTTGTTCTTTGAAAGCTTCTCATCCCTATCTCTTCCCCCTCTGTAGACCTGTGTCTGAATGGAGGCTCGTGTGTGGATGATGTTGGGAGCTTCTCCTGCGACTGCCGCCCGGGTTTCGAAGGGGAGCGCTGTGAGACTGAGGTAGACGAGTGCGCCAGCCAGCCCTGCAGGAACGGTGCCATCTGCAGGGATTACGTCAATAGCTTTGTGTGTGAGTGCAGACCAGGCTTTGATGGAATCCTGTGTGAACACAACATCCTCGAATGCACTCAGAGGTGAGCCAGCATTTTATTACCATGCTTAATTGTTCTGTTCTGCTGCAGTGAATTCTTCCTGGATTATGTCTACTGCATATCCTCCAATGACTTGACGGAATGATGATTTAGTCTAAAAACAAATGTCCAATCTGAGTAAAAGCAGACATGAAGTTGAACTTCAAGACTGGGCCCGTACTGTACCTTTGAAGCATGTCTTAGCACTCTAGACGGAAGGACAGATTAATCAGTTTTCTTTATCTCCATCCCTCCAGCTCCTGTCTGAATAATGGGACTTGCATTGATGACATCAACACCTTCTCTTGCCGTTGTCGTCCTGGGTTTTATGGGATATTCTGCGAGTACGAGCACAATGAGTGCGACTCTCAGCCCTGTAAGAATGGAGGCACTTGCACTGATGGCCTGGGCACCTACCGCTGCACCTGCCCTGTAGGATACAATGGACAGAACTGCCAGGTAAACTGCCTTTGTCTCACTCCAATAGTGTCTGGATGAGCTGTAGCTGTAACATTTACAGCCAAAGTTAACTCTCTTCTTTTATTTCGTTTTTGTGTACAGAATTACGTGAACCTGTGCAGCCAGGTGCGCTGTCTCAACGGCGGCTCCTGTTCTCAGACAGGAGCAACCTCCTGGACCTGCCACTGTCCGTTACAATGGACGGGACTTTACTGTGACGTCCCCAAAGAGTCCTGCCAGGACTTTGCTGCCAAGAAGGGTGAGGAACTACTTCCTGTTGTATTGTTTCCTCAGCAACCAACATTGCATTGTTTATAATTAGGAGAAGGGCAGGTATCATCCCTGTTACAGCAATGATGAACTTCTGTTTCTGTTAGACGGTGAATAAGTCACCACGTGGGAAAAGTTGCATCTGAGTGAAATAAACATTTAGATATTGTTCTGTAGCCTGTTTCATCAGACAAAATCTTTGCAGTTTGCAGCAATGATTTATGTTCATATTCTTAATTTACTATATGTGCCTCCTTTACCAAATTGTTACAGGTGTGGAAGTGGAAAATGTGTGTGAGAACGCCGGGCGGTGCGTGAATGTGGGTAATTCCCACAAGTGTGAGTGCCAGCCAGGATACACGGGCAGCTACTGTAAAGAGATGGTGGACGAATGCAAGTCAAACCCTTGCCGAAATGGAGCTACATGCAAGGACTATCAGGGCACCTATGAGTGTATAGTAAGTAACATCTCAGCTGTTCAGATTTCATGTTTTGTGTTATTTGCCCACTTGCAACAACATTCCTAAAGCATGCAATGAGCTGACCTTTGTCTCTTGTTACATTGCTCCAGTGTAAACCAGGCTACCAGGGGGTGAACTGTGAGTATGACGTTGATGAATGCCACTCTAAGCCCTGCCTCAACGGAGGAACCTGTATTAACCTCATCAACCGATTCACCTGCGCCTGCCCACCTGGAACACAAGGTAAGTCTGCATATTTTGCCATCTCAGTCAAGTGAAACATTGGATTGGTCGGGGCAAAAAACAACATCTTCTGTAAGCCCCCAGTAATTCTCACAGAGGGAAATAAAGTCAGATGTGTGGCGTTATTTGTATAAAAGTAAAAAATAGTCTCATATGCTCATGTGATTACCCTGAGATGCCTCTGAAAATAGTATTAAGAGCTCATAAAATGTTATCTTGAAAAAGATTTTTTATTTGACTTGATTCATGCGGTAATATCCATCTCTTCTTTGCTCTGTAGGGCTCCAGTGTGAAGTGAATGTGGATGACTGTGCCCCTAAGCAAGGCTCCTGGGAACCTCGCTGCCTGAATGGAGGACAGTGTGTGGACGGTGTGGGCCGTTACACGTGCTCCTGCCCTCCAGGGTTCGTTGGAGAACACTGTGAGGGGGATCTCAATGAATGCCTGTCTGGACCCTGCCAGTCCCCCGGCAGCCTCGACTGCGTGCAGCTGGTCAACGATTACCAGTGTCGCTGTCGCCTCGGATACACAGGTACAATAATATCAGCTGCTCAAACAGACACAGCGTATGTTAGAATACCAGGAAACTGTTAGCGGTTTTGTGTACAGTTTTCGTAATTAATCCTCTCTCTTTTCCCTGGCCTTGTTTCTCCAGGTCGTCATTGTGAGTCCATGGTGGATCTGTGTCTGTCTAAGCCGTGTCACAACAGTGGCATCTGCTCTATGAACATGAGCTCAGTACATGGCTACACCTGCTCCTGTTTACCGGTAAGTTACTCTAATGTCAGCCCTTGTCATCTTGACAGCATGAGTCAGCATCATTTCAGTGACTTCTCTTTATGTGCTCACGTCTTGAACACAGCGTTTTTTATTTATTTGTCATTGAAAACAGGCTTCACAGTCGTTTTTTTTTGCTTTCTAGTAATTTGATCACGAGCAGTCTAATGTTATACTTTAGAGTTGCTGTGCCCGCCCTGCTTTCAGTTAGCTATTGGCGTGCCTCGTACACACATGGCTTTGCTTTTAGTTCTGTGTTCATGTTTTTGCTCTTATGCCACAAAGTTCACAGTGTGAACCAGGTGCAAAGTGCCTTGTTTGAAGGCAGAATGTCATGGCCGGCAGTGGTGTGGCAGGACTGTCAGGCGTTGTTACAATTTATCAACCCACGCAAAAAAATAATCACAATCCACTATTTTCTTGATATACTCTCATTATTATGTAAGCTGCCATTTTCCAGTTATATTCTTATTAGTCTATTGGCTAACGTGCATTAATTGTATACAAACACACCATGTGACCTCAGAATATTATGAAAATGCACAGGTGGCAGTGTTTTCCTTTCCTTTTCTCTCATACTAGAACGTCAGTCTTTTCACACTCATTGCCTGTTTTCCTCTCCACTAACCTCTTGCTCCCTCTCTTATTCTTATGCTTGCTTCAGAAGGCCACGCCATGGCTCAGGTATAGTAGACAAGCAGCAGATGTGTAGGAGCCTAGGTGTAGTTATAGTAATTTGTTTCATGAAACGTCAGCTGCAGTGTTTTTTGTGCATCTAAATCAATATATTAAAATTCAGCAACATCTCATGTTTTACAGGGCTTTACTGGGTTCAACTGTGGCGAAATAGAAGGATACAGTTGTTTAAAGCTACGATGCCAGAACGGTGGGCGCTGTGTGGAGACCACAGTTGGCCACCTGTACTGCCAGTGCCAGCCAGGCTTCAGTGGGCCTCACTGTGAGAATGCTCAGAGGTGTCCGTGGACCTGCCAAAATGGAGGAACCTGCGTCAAAGACCCATCCAACCCATACCAGTACAGCTGCCGCTGTCCCATGCACTTCTCTGGACGATACTGTGAAAACAAACTACTCATCCCAGGCCGGTCAGCCTGCCCTTATCTGCAGTGTGAGCTGCATTCAGGAGATAAAGTTTGTGACGATCAGTGTAACAACCATGAATGTCAGTGGGATGGAGGAGACTGCTCGCTCAACTGGCAGCAGCCGTGGCTTAACTGCACTGCCAGTGTCCCCTGCTGGGATCTCTTTAAGAATGGGCAATGTGATAAGGAGTGTGACAACCCTGGGTGCCTCTTTGACAGCTTTGAGTGCCAGGAGATCCCACCGGCCTCTTGCAAGTATGTGACCCCTCCTCTTTATTTTGCCATTGCTGCAGAACCTTTAAAGCCCAAAATGTTGTGAAGCCAAAAAACCAAACTCCCATCCTCCTCATATTGTGTATTTTCAGGTATGACAAGTACTGCGCAGACCACTATGGTAATGGTATTTGTGACCAGAGCTGCTACACGGAGGCTTGTGGCTGGGATGGCCTGGACTGTTCTTCTGACACTCCAGCCAAACTGGTGAATGGCACACTGGTTATCGTGGTCCGGCTGCAGCCCGAGGAGCTGCTTGGAGACTTGAGGGGTTTCTTGCGCTCCCTGGGAGCCCTGCTGCACACCAACCTGCAGGTGAAGCTGGATGACAATAAGAAACCAATGGTGTACCCTTACTTTGGGGTGGACGAGGAGCACGGACGACAAGTACAGAGGAGAAGAAGCAAGCGGGAGCTGCAGAGGGAGGTTATTGGGTAAGGACAGTTTATGATGGGATACTCGCCTAATTTTTTTCAAGCTGCCATATAATGCTGAGTAGCACAAAATTGATCACCGGTTAACTGTGTGTCACTGACTGTTTTTCTTTTTCATGTTTGTCTGCGCAGATCTGTGGTGTACCTGGAAATCGATAACCGGGAATGTTCCCAGACCTCTGTGGACTGTTTCTCCAACGCTGACGAGGCCGCATCCTTCATCGCAGCAGCACACATCAAGGCTGAACTGCCTTACCCTCTAGTGTCTGTTAACAGTAGTAAGTTATTCAGCAGCTAATGGAATTTAACTGGTTTGTTTTTAGGTAAAAACCTAAATCAAATGAAGACAAAACAACTGTTGATGCGGGCTTGTCTTTGTATCCTCCAGGTTACCCGCTCATTCCAATCAAGCAGTCGATCTTACCGTGGTTGGTCGGACTTGCAGTGGTTATTATTCTGCTTATCCTGGTGCTGGGGGTCCTCGCAGCCAAGAGGAAGCATAAACATGGTGTCCTGTGGCTCCCTGACGGCTTCTTGGCCAACAAAAATGACAAGAGGAGAGAGCCTGTCGGACAGGACGACTTTGACATGAAGTGAGTGGATATAAAAGATTAATGATAATAAGTAATTGGTGAGACGTCATATCATAGTGAAATACAGATGATCTAGGGGAAATGTGGGCAGAGACAGTGGATAAGTATCCCTCCTATGGTTATGAAACCTTTGTGTAAGATACTGTACGTTAAGTAACTGGAACAACACCATGGCATCAGTAGAAGAAAGTGGTTGTACTGGCCAGCTCCCAGCGATCAATACTGGTGTTGGAGTGTGAAACAGAGCTGGAACGTAACATGTATTCTATGTCCTGGAATACATGTTATAATAGAAGCAGAATGAAATGTTACTTTCACTTAGATTTCATGTTATTTTTTCCTCATATCAGGAATTTCAAGACCCAGGATGGAGCCATGATTGATGGAGGTCAGAGTCAGAGATGGCTGGAAGACGAAGTCCCATCCAAGAAACCAAGAGTAAGTGAATTGAGACAGAAAAAAAAGAATGGCTCAAATAAAGCTGATGGATGGGAGTAGTTTAAATTAAATTGGGCAAGGAATGTTTGGAACATGAGGAACGGTTTTTGGTTGTTGTGAAACGTTGTTTCAAGTTCTGTTGCTCGTTATAGACCGAAGACAAACCCTTGCTGCCCATCGCTATGGATGGAGGCGTTGACCGGAGGGAGTGGACCCTGCAGCATCGCAAGGCCGCCGACATCACCCTCACTCCCCCACAGGCCGACCTGGATGCTGACTGTCTGGATGTTAACGTGAAGGGACCCGGTGAGAAAAATGCACTTCTTGACATCTTGATCTGATTGATTTTCAATCATTTCTTCAATACTGAATTTCACCTCTCTCAGATGGCTTCACCCCACTGATGTTGGCATCGCTGCGTAACGGTGGAGGCCCAGACTGCAGCCTGCACGGAGAAGAGGAGGAAGAGAGCGGAGGAGATGAACCAGGGCCGAGTGTCATTTCAGACCTGATTGCTCAGGGTGCTTCTTTGATGGCGCAGACCGACCGAACGGGAGAAACGGCGCTCCACCTGGCTGCCCGCTATGCCAGGGCGGACGCTGCTAAGAGACTGCTGGACGCTGGAGCTGATCCCAACGCCCACGACAACATGGGCAGAACTCCGCTACATGCTGCCGTGGCGGCTGATGCCCAGGGAGTCTTCCAGGTGAGACGGCTGTCCAATCAGATCAGCCAGAACAACTTTTTTTATGTTGTCGGTCACGTATTCTTCATATCTCGTGCGTCTGTATCTTTGTCGTCTCTCAGATTCTGATCCGTAATCGTGCAACCGAGCTGGATGCCCGCATGAATGATGGCACTACACCACTGATCCTGGCAGCCAGGCTCGCTGTGGAGGGCATGGTGGAAGAACTGATCCACTGCCACGCTGACATCAATGCTGTCGACGACCACGGTCAGCAAGCTTTCCATATATTTACTCTCCCTGTGGAATGACTTATTCTTGTAATGGAAGCCTGGTGTATGAATCACAGCATGTCATGTCCACACTTATTTGGATTACAATAATCCTCATATTGAAACTACAGAATACGTATGAGGAATCATGCTGGTCAGTAAGCATGACAGGCCTCTGGATTAGATCCATCCATGCAAATCTGAAGTGTTCATGGTAGTACGCTGTCATGCTTCAGTGCTTCACAGTCTGGTTGGACAGTAACGCTTAAAGACTTGAGGAGCTCTGGTTAGTAGCAGAGTTATGAAAATTGCAATAACTTCATTCTGGTTAACATGGATGTTTTTCTTTGTCTCTTCTCACTGTCCTACCATTTCAGGCAAATCTGCTCTGCACTGGGCAGCTGCAGTTAATAATGTGGAGGCAACTCTTGTGCTTTTGAAGAATGGAGCCAACCGTGACATGCAAGACAATAAGGTCGGTTCTTGTGTTTTCATTTGTGCTATTTCAAACCGTTGTTCTTTAGTTTGTGTGCTTGCTATGAAGACTGTGTATACAGTAGTGTAACAGTAATAAAAAGTCTAACAAAATCTTTACAAACAAAGGTACTTTACTACTTAAGTCACCCATTACAAAACTATTTAAGTGAAAAGTGCACTGACCCACATATGTAAAAAGTTGCATTTAATGACTGTTATTCAGAGCTTTACTTGTTCTGAGATGCACAAATTAAATTGAGAGTCCACTCATCAAAATGCCCAAAGAAACCTCTGAAATCATCCCTGTATAGTCTAATGTGTTCATGTGCTTTATGACATTTATGTTTGTATCACACATATGATTCATTGCTGCGTTTTCTTTCAGGAGGAGACGCCGCTGTTTCTTGCAGCCAGAGAAGGCAGCTTTGAGGCGGCTCAGGTTCTCCTCGACCACTACTCCAACCGCGACATCACCGACCACCTGGATCGGTTGCCTCGCGATACGGCTCAAGAGCGTATGCATCATGACATCGTGCGCTTGTTGGACCAGTACAATCTGGTTCACAGTCCACACAATGGGCCTAACCACATGGGTGGAGGAGGAAATTCTTCTGTTATGTGCGGGGCGAATGGAGCGGGTTTCATCGGCATGCGCCCGGGCCCGCAGGGCAAGAAGAGCAGGCGGGGCGGAGGTGGAGCGAAGGTGGGAGGTGTTGGTGGGGGAGCTAAAGAGCTGAAAGACATGAAGGCGAAGAGAAGAAAGAAGCCTGCTGGAGGAGAGGGGTCAGGCGTGGGTGCTGGAGTGGGAGGAGGAAGTGGAGGAGGTGCAGGGGGAGGAAGCGCGAATGGCGTCAAGGCAGCAGGACTTCCAGAGAGCTCTGTCACCATGTCACCTGTTGACTCCCTGGAATCGCCGCACTCGTACACAGGCGACGTGTCCGGCGCCGTCTCCACCACGGCAAACTCGCCTCCCCTCCTGAGCAGCCCGACCTCCAGACCCATGCTGCCCCCTGTCAGCCACATGCTGGGACAGCAGCAGGGCTGGGTGGGCATGACCAAGCACGGCTACAGCGGCCACATGTTCGGCCTCGTGCCGCACCAGATGGGAGGATCTCACCCTGGCATGGGCCAACACCACAGCCAGGGCCCGATGATGACCCCCATGAATGTCACCATGAGCAGAGAGCAGCTGCCGCCCATTGTCACGTTCCAGATGATGGCCCCCGGGGGAGGCCAGGCCATGCTGAAGCAGCCACAGCCGGGACAGGTACAGGTCACACAGTCCCAGGGGCAGAACCAGAATCAGGGCCACTCCCAGCAGGGGCCAGGCCACCTCCACTGCTCCCAGAGTATGATCTACCAGATGCCTGAGCAGATGAGCATGGCGCACGGGCTCCCCCACACCCTGCAGCACCCCCACACCGTCAGCCACGGAGGCCATGGGGCCATCGAGGGCCAGTCACGGCAGCTGCCCTCTTATCCGCCCATGCAGAGCCCCGTGGATAAGTACCCCACACCGCCCTCCCAGCACAGCTACACCACCGCCGGCTCAGAGGGCACCACCCCCGGCCACTCTGCCCACCCACCAAGCGAGCACCCATATCTCACCCCTTCACCCGAGTCCCCAGACCCCTGGTCGTCCTCTTCGCCACACTCCAACTCGGACTGGTCTGACGTCACCACCAGCCCCACCCCTCTGGGGAACCCCCACCACGCACTGCCGTCTTCACACCACACACACATTCCAGAGCAGGTGCAGCTGCAGCCGCAGTCGCAACAGATGCAGCAGGCCTCTCAACAGCCTCAGCTCGGAAACATGCAGGTGTTTGCGTAGGCCGGCCAGAGGAAAGCATGAACAGACTGACTTTGGGGGCTCTGTGTAGTTAAATAACAACACATAGTAACTCATACAATGCTTTTCTCACTTCTCTCGTTAATTCTCTTTGTTTGTTCTTCATTATAATAATCTGTCACCTCCCCTTCTTTGTTTTCTTCTCTTTTTTGCACTTAAGAAAAACTGTGTGTATAGTTCCTAAAACGTTGTTGAGTATTACCAGCTAGAAAGCAAAAGTTCTGAATACCAAAAAAAAAAAAAAAAAAAGCGTGGACCTTGGCCGCCCGTCACGAGCTGAAGTCAACGTTCCGTGTAGTGCCTTCGATCCCAGCTGAGCATCCTCTGCTCTCTGTTGGCCAAGACTTTTCTTTTTGGCCCTTGGCACCCAAACACAAACTGTTTATTGAGGGATCATCGAGGAACTGCCGACCAGATGGCGGCCGGCTGGTATTGCATCAGAAAAACAGACTGCTCAGATGGACACTGAGACGGGTCAGAGGACGCTCTGCATCGATGTCATCTGCTCTTGAGGACATTGTTACTTCGTTCTGCTATATGCTATCCTTATTTTTGTTTAATGTGATAAGCCTGCCAATACTAACTCCTCGTCGAAACCATTCATTCTACTTTTGTAATACGATGGGTCACATTCAGTTGATGCTTTAAGTCAGCAAAACTACCTTGCTGTTGCCTTATTGTTTTTTTTTTACTCGTGCGTTTTTTATCAGCTAAAGGGGGAATTTCATGGAATGCTGTTGCATGACTACAAAGATGAATAAAATTACAGATTATATAGAAATGCACACAGATGCATCATTTTACTAAATAGCTCTACTCTTGTGAGAACAAGGGTTAAATGTATTTACTGCATTGATTACAATTGATAGATATTAGTGCTTCCTATCAAACATCTGAACATTCAGTAAATGCAGTTTTTACTTGCACGCTGCAGGTGCAGTGAGAACACAGTGTATTACCCGTGTTTTGAAGGTAGTTCCTGTTACAGAAATACAAAAAGCGTTGATTTGAAAACCAAATCAGAGTTGGTTTGGGTGCAGTTACATTGTGTCTCGCCGCAGACTGCACTTCACGTGTTGTTGAGGGATTCATTCAGAAGCTTGACAAACTTTATGCAAATACATACATTAGTTTTAGTATGTTATGATGAAATGTACATAGACTTACAGCACATTCTGCTTGTTGTTACTGAGTCCGGTTTGGCAGAGACGTGTTGTCGACTTCTGTTTTTTTATACCAATTCTGTTCGCACTTCTCGAATGATTCTGAATGTTACAGAGGTGCATGTTTTTACCGTTTAAACCGCCTCTTTTTAAACTGTTTCTCTTCCAAAATCATTTAACCAGTTTTGCCTTTTGCTTAACTACAATCAGTGTATCTGTGCACCTTTTTTTTTTTTTTTTTTTTTTTTTAAATTGTCATGATTCACAAACCAAGTCTGGAGGTGAGTGACGTTCAATAAAGTATTTTTTATTTGTCTGCCTTCGTAAAGTTGATGTTGATCGTGGCTTTGTGGGACTGCTCTGTAGACACAGACAATCATTCGCCGTTTTATTTTTGACATTTCAAAAAGGAACATCCGCGTCTCTAAGACCAAATTCTTCTTTTTTTCCTGCCAAAAATTTACATCTTGTCCATTTTTTTGTCAGCCGTTGCCCTCGTTTCAGTTCGTGTTGTGATTCTTTTGTCGAGTTGGACGCACAGCACGCACATCTGATCACAAGAAATGTTACCACTGCAATCATGTTCAATAAATCTTACCCTGTACCTTTTTCTCTGTACTTGATAATGTCCCTGCAGTTTCACAAAACACAAGTACTGTACATTGAGGTGTCAGTCAGCGTTTTTCATAAAGAACTGAGCATGTCGGTTCCCGTTCATATGCAAGGCCATGTGTCTATGTTCTGTATATAAAATGTTTTTTTATTGTACTTTCCTCTGTTAACCAAATAACCTATAATATACATGCCATATGAAGTAGTTGTCACCGTGTTTGTATAAGGTAGAAGAACTAAAACTGATGATAAAATAAGTTGTCTGTTGCAAAAAAAAAAACCAAATGATCAACCAAATGTGCTTATTGAAATAAAGCCCAGATCTTCATAGATTTTTGCACTTCTGTCTTTTTTTTAAGTATGATGTGTTTTTGTCAACAGGTTCAGACAGCGCTGGAGTTTGAAATCGTTTGAGTCTGACACAGACGAGTACAGAATTCAGACTTCTATATATAGATACACACACACACACACCAGATGAGTATAGGTGTGCGTATGCATGCCAATCAATCATCAAAGTTTTTTTTTTTCCATGTTTTTAATGCCTATTTTATAAATGTTTACGTTTTTTTTCTGTATCCTCCTGCCATGTAAAATTAGTATGTTAAGGTCAGTGGTTGTATTTTCTACAGTACAATGTGAATATATTGATAAGAATGAAACAGTAATTTTAAAAAAATACATTACTACAGTAGTGTGTAGAAACAATGTTTTTTTTTTTGTGGTTTCATTGAATTACTTGACACAGAGATGCTTGATGCTGGATCTTCCAAAAAATAAAATATTTGGTGAGAATTTGGCTATAAATATGTAATTATTCGTCGTCTTTTGTTCTTCTGTTATTTCTGTAAAGGAAATACCTTTGAAATCACCTTGAACGCTTCATTTCACAGTTTAAAATAAATATGAGTGGCGCAGTGTGTAGTCTGTCCGGCAGGAGGCGCTGGTTCGCGCAGGAAGCCGTGACGCAAGACGAGGAAGAAATCTGTACACGGAAGTCATCCAGGATCTTAGTTGTATGAGATTTCTTTCTATCGGTAGACTTTCTCGTAACAGTTTACTCTTTTCTGTGACTGTTAGCGCGCCGTAATGTCACTAAACGATGGGACAGTCGGTGTGGAAACGCTGAGAGGATAATGTGCGGTTTTCAGGGAGCATTTGTATCCAGCGCGGGTCAATGGACGCCAGGACGTGAAGTGCTGCTGTTTTGACAGCTGGGTTGAGCCTCCAGTACCTGGTCTGCCTGCTTGACAGAGAGCTGCTGAGAGCAGACAAAACCCGAGGTTTAATCCTAAAAGGGGCTTTATTTTGTGTAGAGGCGAATATCTACACCAGTGAAGTTGCTTTTAAAGCGCCATTGAGGGAAAGACAGAAAGGTGAGCCACTCTGTCTCATTCGTGTCTGTCTGTGAGTAAAAGCCTCGTTCACCTGCTGAAAGCCTTCTTTTTGTGTGTCCAGCTTCCTACCGACCAGCAGACATGGCCTCACCCCGGCTGAAGTACGTCTCTCTGGGCGTGCTGGTGTTCCAGACCACCTCGCTGGTGCTCACCATGCGGTACTCCCGCACCCTGCAGGCCGAGGGCCCGCGGTACCTGGCCTCCTCGGCCGTGGTGGTGGCTGAGGTCCTGAAGATCCTCAGCTGCATGCTGCTCGTCCTCAAGGAGCACAGTGAGCGCACCTGAACGCAATCACATTCACATCACAGGGGTGCCACGAAGCCTTCATTTTCCTTAGATTCACCTGGTCTAATCTTTTTATTCATTTATTGTGAGGCCTATAAAGCGTCAGAGACTCACAGCAGAGGTTAATGTGATCACTTGTTTAGATAACCAACAGTCCAATACACTGAAAACTGCATTAATGTGGATTAAAAGCAGAGAAAAGCAACAAAACCTCACACCTGAGAAGCTGGAACCAGCTTGTTTGTCGACTTAATCAATGAATTTATTTCTCCTTTGAGCGCAAACTATGAAAAATGATTTGGATTTTGATACAACATGAAAAAAATAGTTAAAATCTAACAAGCTTGAGACCAGTGAAATACTAAAATCCAGATCTGACTATTGTCTGAAACTTTTTGATGATAGCGTTGATAAAAGAGCTGATTTTGATATTGATGAGAAACCATTTCTAGTTTTCTACAAAACTTTTTTTCATTGAATCAGAAGTTCTGACATGTTCGATGTTGTCTAAACATCAGCAGCCGCTCCAGAACTTTGCCTAAATAGAAAATACATCTCAGCAACATAATGATTGAAATCCCAAACTGTCTGATCAAAGAATGAGTAAAAAGAGTGTCAGAGTTTGGTACTTGAAAGTGCCACGGACATATTTATGGTAACAAATAGTGCTGAGGCGCAATAATTCAGGCTGAAAATAGCTCTTATGCTGTCACTGACCCCCTATTCTCTCACGGAGGAATCAGGTTTGTCAGGTTGCTTCGGGTTGTTTCTTTGAGTTACGCCTGTCCTACTGCCTGACGCAACAGAAGCAGGTTTATTGAATTATCTGTAAAACCAGGAAGCCCCTCAGGTCTGGATCCTGTCCCAATAACTGATCTTGTTCCAACAGTCATCATCAAAGTTATCAGATAAATCAGTCAACTGTGGTCTGACTTTGCCTTCATTCCTCAGGTTACAGCATGCGAGCTCTGAACAGCATCCTGCGGCAGGAAATTATCCACAAACCCATCGAAACGCTGAAGCTGGCGATCCCCTCGGGGATCTACACGCTGCAGAACAACCTGCTGTACGTCGCCTTGTCCAACCTGGACGCAGCCACCTACCAGGTACAGCAGAGGGCGGGTTGTGTCTGGAGGCCGTGTGACATCCTCGTTCAGGGATTATTTACCTTTTTCCCCACTTTGTCTCCATCAGGTGACGTACCAGCTGAAGATCCTGACCACGGCGCTGTTCTCGGTATCGATGCTGGGCCGCAGGCTGGGCATCTACCAGTGGATCTCGTTGCTGATTCTCATGACCGGAGTGACTCTCGTGCAGGTCCGGTGCAGCTTCTTGTCTGTTTGGTAGCTGTAGAAATGAAAAATCTCACACCCTGTCTGTGGTTCCTGGGTGTCCGTTCGAGCTGCTGCTTTTTAAAGAGCCGTGTATTCCACCGATGATCAGAGTAAAAGTTCACGTAAATGGATTGTATGAACGACAGCGGAGACATGATCGGCTGGGTGAAAGTCTTTGTTTTTAAGAGGAGACGGGATGAGATGCAAGCTAACAAATCTCTGCTCGGGCTAAAAAAATAAGATCCCACAGCTAAGCGTCCTCCAATGAGCGAGAATACGTTTGCATTCTTTATTCAGTCATGTCTGAGAACATGTATCGATAACTGGAGTCGACCAAGAGAAAAATAATCTGCAGCTCTTTTGGTGATGGATTAATCGTTTTAATCAAAGATGGAGGGAAAAAAAAGCCAAAACATTCTCCCGTTCCAGCCTCTCAAAATTGAGGATGTGATGTTTTTTATATCACTATCGACTAAATATCTTTGGATTTTTCACTGTTGCAATCAAGACTTTTAAGATGTCACCTTCTGGGAAGCTGTAATGGGCATTTTTAACATTTTATAGGCTAATGATTGATAAAGGAACCAGATTAATTAGTGATCAAACTAATCATGAGTAAGTTTCAGCTCTTCTGGTGTGAGGTGGCCAAAGGTTGTTCAACTACGACACTGAACACAGAATCACAAACAAGATCGTTCCGCTCGCCTGATAATCAGACTGAACTGCCATGTTGTTTTTGTTTCATCATTTTTATTCAGAGGTCTACATTTTGTATTTTTTACAGTTTTTCGGCTGGTGTTTCTTCCTCGGAGCAGCCGTGTTTGCAGAGAGGATGTTACCGTAGTCTGAGGGACGTGATCTACTCGGTTAATGTTGTTACATACGCCACAGTTTGCTAGTGGGACCTTTCTCTCTGATTAGCGGCCGTGGAGCAGGGAGCCAGGAAAGATTTGTGGGCAAACTTCGCTTGAATTGATCACATTCAGGAGGCAGAATAAGCTTGTGAAATAACTCAGAGCCATCGACTAACCGCTCGCCCGAATCTTAGTGATTCTCAGCGTGTTCCCTCTCCGTCTCTGCGCTCAGGTTGCTTTTTAAGTCTGCACTCGTTTGCTGAACCCCGTCTGCCCAGAATCCCACAGAAAGCCTAAATCCATCTTGTTAGTGTCTTTTAAATCAAAGAGGAGAGAGATTGCGGCCAATTCTGCAGCTGTCACTTTGCCTGATGAAGCGTTTACTCAGCTGCGTTTTGGGAATGTTTCGTTTAGCTTTAATGATTGCGTGATCTTTAATTTCTTCCAGTGGCCAAATACAGACGAGAAACTCTTACTCTGAGAGGGAGTCCTGTGGCTGTGTGAAGGTTCGATAAATAAACCTAAATAATGAGGCCTGAACCGGAACATTGAATAAATATTGGCTGCCAGTGGTTACAAGGGATGTGCTGATGAATGATGAAGTGTTGACTGTTGTGATATCACCTCCTCCTCCTTCTTGGCAAAACAAAGAAAATGCCCAGTCAGTTGGTATTACGCTGGATGTGATCTTAATATTGGCAGAGCACTCAGACAGAAGCACAATAGAGGAGGAGGAGGAGGAGGAGGACGTGAAGATGCACCTTCAGAAATCTGCAGGATCAGACGGGTACAGACATTTACTCCCGAACTGCGCAACCAGGCTGTTTATCCATGACGCCTCCTGAAGGCTCAAACAGCAGATCATCACATCCGATATGATATTAACACACAGCCAAAGCACCCACCTACAAGCGAACGAACGAGCTGAAAAGTCAGCATGAATCCACTGAGATAATTGGCCAGTTTTTGCGTTAATGCAGCTCCTCGTGTTCACCGTTCGTTCTCAAGGTTTGTGCTGTTAGTTCTCACTCGGCAGGCTTTGTTTTGGCGTCGGTGTAGAGGTGGAAGGCAAACAGCCTCTCGCTCCAGAATGAAAAAGTGCTGTGGCTACAATACTTTTTTTTTTTTTTTTTGCATTAACACCCATTTTCCTGCTTACTGCAGCACATAACGCAGGAGTTCACGCTCTGCAGCATTTTTACAACTCGGCAAAGTTGTGAAGATGCCTTTGTGTGAATTTCAGGTACCCAGCATCAGAATTCAGAGAGAGATGAGCGATTGTGAACCTTTATTCAGGCCTCATTAAGTACGTACATGTGGACGTTTCATCAGCATTTGGATATTTATTCATTAGAAAACACGTGAGAACATCCCTCAATTCTAAAAAAGTTGGGACGCTGTGTAAAACCTAAATAAAACAGAATATAACCATTTGCAAACAAGCTGTGGGAAATGTTCCTGAGCACATGCAGTGACGGAGGATGCACCTTTCAGACCCATCATGACACTGTCACCTGTTACCAATGAGCCTGATTACCTGTGGAACAATCCAAACAGGTGAGCACTCATCAGCTCTCTCAGTCTTTTGTTGCTCCCGTTCAAACCTGTTTGAAACATGTTGCTGCATGGAATTCAGAATAAGCAGATATTTACAAAAGTCAGTGAAGCTGATGAGGTCACACTTTGAATATATTGTCTTTGTACTGTTTTCAATTGAGTACATGCCAAAAAGCATTAGAAATGATCACATTCTGTTTTTATGTTTTAAGGGGCATGCAAACTTTTCTGGACTCTTATGATCTGAGCTGTTTGTTTTGCGTCCTCTTATATTGACACACCGGGGGTGCAGTTTCCTTTTGCAGAGCTTAAAGAAATAGTTTGACATTTTGGGAAATGTCTTTCTTGGCGAGAGCTAAATAAGAAAATCAAAACCACTCTCATGTCTTTCCCTTAAATACTAGGCTACAGCTAGAAGAAGGGTTAGTTTAGCTTAGCACAAAGACTGGAAACAGGGGGAAACAGCTAACCTGGTTTGGTCCAGCAGCTCCAAAACTCACTAATCACCATGTTATTTCTCACTTGTTTTATCCATAAAAATAGTTTGCACCCGTCCACGTCTTGCTGAGGCCGTCTCTTAAATCAGTTGCAGTGGTTTTATATTTTGACTTTACTTGTTTTTTACTTCAGGCCCACTAACTAGCATTCAACCATGTCTTGCAGTCTTCCTCAGTGGATTGAAAGATCTAATCAATACTAGTAATTGGACCTTGAATTAGGCGTTTTTTTTTTTCCTTTTTAGCCAAACTTCTGTTTCCAAGATCAAGACTGAACTTTGAAGCTCAAGCTTTATTATAATCCAAGTGCTTCTCTTGTGTGTGCAGTGGCCCTCAGAGTCCACGGTGGTCCCAGAGAAGGAGGCCCTCTCTGCAGGCTCCCAGTTTGTTGGCGTGGCAGCGGTTCTGGTGGCGTGCTGCTCCAGTGGATTCGCCGGCGTCTACTTTGAGAAGATCCTAAAGGAGAGCAAGCAGAGCGTCTGGGTCCGGAACATCCAGCTCGGTCAGTATTCATCGATCAGTTGAATCGATCGGCTGCCCGGTCGGGCTCGAACAGGACAATGTGCATGTAAAATGTAATTCAACGCAGCGAAAAGTAACGTTAAAGTTCCATTTGATGGATGCTGATCCATCAGCAGAGGAACGATGTGAGGAAAACAGATTGAAAAAGGCACCTTCATGTTTCTGGAGTGTGTGTGTGTGTGTGTGTGTGTGTGGACAGTTTCCTTTCTTCCCTGCTCAGAGAGCCAGCTGGGCTCTTTACCTCCGATATGTTTCTGTTAAGATGAATGTTCCTGTCTAGTTTATTTTTACCCCGGAGCGTGTGAGGCATGTGTTAAGTCTCCTGCGATTCCTGGTGTGAGCTTGGAGCTTTTTCACCTGCTTTAAATGTTGGAGCCCAAACCTGCAGCAAGAGCAGTGAAGGAGAGGCTGGGCTTATTTTGCTGTTGTTGTTAGCGGCTGTTAAAGTGATCCAAGAAAATATGAAATTAAGGAAATTAGGAATTAGTGTTGATCCAGCAACAATTTGAAGATGCCACTTTAGGCTCTTTCAAAGGTTTAATCAATAATTTTACAACAATTAACATGTGGAAACACATAAAATGACACTGAGAAGTAGTTGGAGGGCAGGCTGGAGCAAGATGTTAATGAATTAGTTTGATGTTTTTGGGGAAAGCACTGATTTGATTTCTTGCTGACAGTTGGATGAGAAGATCGATGCTTGTACACTAAATAGAAAGCGAGAGCCAAGAGAGCGTCAACACAACTTTCGCTTAGTTTAGCATGAAGACTGGAAAGAAGGAGGGGGACAGTTAGTCTGTAGGTAACAAAATCCAACTTCAGCCCCTTTAAAACTCACGAATGAACACATTATGGCTTATTTAATCCTTACAGAAGGTCAGTTTGCAGTTTTATGCTTATGTGTTAAACTCTTTCTCAGTCAGGCGCAGGACTGACAAATGTTAGCATTAGCTGTCAGCTAGTTAGCAACCAATCCAGTCTATGTACAGCATGCTTTTGTGTGTTTGTGTGCCAGCACAGCCTCTGACTGATCCCAGAACAGTTTTTTTAAACTCCATTTTCCTCTTGTCTCTGTACTTCACAACTGTATTTAAATCCTCAATCACAAAATCTTTACTAAAGTTATTGAGGGACACATCCTTGCACGACCTTGTTTGCTGACTTTATATGAAATCTCGCATCTAAATTCACCTCTGAACCACAGACTGTGTAAAACACGGGTGTGGTCTCCATGATGTCACTCATAAGTGTCTCATAGGTGAAGCTCAGTGATGTCGTGGCGGTGCCTGACTCCTGGCTAATCCAAAGTTACGCAAAGGTGGAGCTGAGATGGAGCTGATAGAAGCCTGGTTGTTGAGTCCTAGTGTCTTCCTGTCCCTCAGAGTGACCATGCTCATGATTATGCATAACTTTAAGGCCAAAAATAAAATTCAAACAAGTGAGTTATAGAAAAAATTCACCCCCATAATGTTGTCATGAACAGGGAATTTAGCTTTAGAGACTAAAACTGCACCAGGCTGTAAGCACTTCTGCTGTAAATTGGGCGTTTTAATATGGGGGATTGACTCATTTTTGGAGTCAGCCTCAAGTGGCCATTAGAGGTACTGCAGCTTTCTGCACTTTGCTTGGTTGCTGCTTGCTCTGAACACATCTGAATCTCTTTCTTTAGCTGAATCACGACAGTTTAGTGCTGTTCTGCTCAGACTTCAGATCTTCAGCTCACTCGTTTACTCCGTGTGTGTTTCCAGGGATGTTTGGCTTTGTGTTTGGCCTCTTTGGGATGCTGGCCTACGATGGAGAGAGGGTGAAGGAGTCGGGGATGTTCCAGGGATACAACACGGTCACCTGGACTGTCGTGGCGCTGCAGGTAACGCTCGCTCCACAGCCAGCGATTCAGTGTGTTTCCCACCAAAGCTGTCACATGTGTAGCCCGGCCTCTGGGGTGACGGACCCTTTAGTCCGTGGACCAGACTCCCTGTCGGCCCGCACAGGTCACGCCTCCGTCCATCTGTGTCTGTGTGTTTGTTGTTTCTCCAGGCGCTGGGTGGTCTGGTCATAGCGGCGGTCATCAAGTATGCAGACAACATCCTCAAGGGCTTTGCTACATCGCTCTCCATCATCCTGTCAACTCTTATATCGTACTTCTGGCTGCAGGACTTCGACCCCACAAGGTAGAGGACACAGTCACTTCCCCTCCTCCTGTCTGCACTTCTTTACCTTTATTTTCCTTCCCGCAATCACGTTTTCAAGCTGACCGTGTCGTCTGCTGTCGTCCACAGCGTGTTCTTCCTGGGGGCCGTTTTGGTCATCGTGGCCACTTTCCTGTACGGCTACGAAGGCAAGCCGCCCCCCAACCCCAGCAGGGCATAGGACACTCACGGCTGACACTGCAGCAGCAGTAGGAGGTCCTGTTGGAGCGTCAGGACGTGGAGGGGAAAGGAGGACAGAGGGCTGGAGGAAAAGAAGGGGAAAGGTCTTTATCATATGTTGTGATCACGGGAAGGAGGAGACAGAAAAAGGGGAGCAGGAAGGGAGGAGGTAAGCAGGTTGGGAGCGGAGGGACAGGGAGAGACGGTTCAAACAAAAAGCAAGCACAACGCTGTGATGGGTCTCACACACCAAAAGTGCCTCAGCTGAGAAGGGCGACCAGTGTTTCCAGTCACCGCTGTAGAGATAATCCTGGCCGCCGCACCTTTAGTTCTCCACGGGACCGACTGATTGTTTTCATTAAGAGCCTGTTTGACTGCCAGTCACTGTTACTGCCACATCGATCACACTTTGACACTAAAGCAGGGATACTCAGCTTACTTCGCCCCGCGGGGCCGCTTCTGCAAAATGACCAAGATAAGACGAATCAACATTAAAAGCTCTCTGACATTTTCAAATTAAATGACTTATTCACTAAACTAACAAATCAGATCTTTTACTGCATTTTTTACTGCAGTCAGTTTTTTTGCATCTTTTACTGCACTAAAACTGAGTTTAGTTGTAAATGCTTTGGTTAGATTTCAAAGTTTATACAACATTAAACAGCTGGAATCCATCCTGCAGTCACTCCATAGACATAAACTGCTTCCACCTGTGACAGAATCAGAAGCATATTTAAGCTATTTTAGTGTGAAACACGTTTATGGGAGCAGAGTGATCCTCATTTCTGCATCACTTCGGCTCCTCTTCAGTTGTTTCCCCTGCAGAGTCCACCGGGCACGGCTGTGTCACGTTCCACTTTTGATTCCACCAGAAGCCCCGCGGGGCGTTTCAGAAGCGGCTCTCCGCTGAAAATACGCGCCTGGTCTGTGTTTGACGGACGCCACGTCAAACTGCTCAGAGCAGATCGAGCCAGACCGGAAGTCAGACACAGGAACCGCTCAGCGAATCCAGTACATTTTCAGAATAAAACATCCACTACCAACCATATATCAATAATAAATACAGTTAAAACAGACCAAAAAAGAAAGGACTTACCTGAGGTGGAAGCACAAACGTTCATGATAAAGTACCAAATCAACAGAACTGGGCAGGCTTCACTTCTGAAACGCTCCCAGTGGACTCTGAAGCCCTGCAGACGACAGAACAAAACCACATCGCAGCCAGAACGCCACGCAGCCGTGCCAGGTGGAATCTAGCTGTCGCTGTCTGATCCTGCTGCACTTTGCACAGCCTGAAAGGCCATCAGCCTTCTGTGTGTGTGTGTGTGCTGACAGCCTAATTTATCCCAACATACAAACAGGCATATCTGTCCCTCCGCACAGCCCAGAATTGGTATAAAAAGGCAAAAAATTCCCAGCGTGAATGGATTTATTGTCACTGTGAATTAGAAAATGGTCGGCGGGCCACCCGGCACCCTATCGTGGGCCAAATTTGGCCTGTGGGCCGTAAGTTGAGTATCACTGCACAGAAGTATTGAAGAGGCAGATGGGCAGGAGTTTCTAAAGCTTCTTCACAACCGTGTTTTTTAGATTTGGTGTGGGCTTGTTCACCTCAGAGCTGCTGTATTTAAGGCTCTTTCTTGTACCACTTTGAGCTGAAAGCACATTTCAACCCATTTTTTTTCCCTGAAACGAGCCTTCCCAGGTCCCGGTCGACTCTGAGGCTGTGTACAGTACCGCACGGCATGACGGTCACGCTCAGTTCGGGGTCACGGTTGGGGTTCAAGCCTGGAACAGAGTCGGGATTCGTACTCAGCCTTAGAGGCCCGATCGGCCTGGGAGGCAAAACTCGGGGCAAAAAACTCACAGTCAATGCACCGAGAGCCTTTAGACTATGGTAGCTGAAGTGACCATAACTCGTTTTTGTTTCCTTAATTACGGCGCTCGTTTTGGGTTTTGTCCAGCTATTTTTGGAAACAGTTTTTGTTGCCAGGCAACATATAGTCGCTGGGATGTCTTTGATAACATATAGAGCGTGTCTCAGCGGCAGAGCTGTTTTCGTGTATGACTCTGGTCCGCGTGTGTCTGCTGGAGTTTAACATTTGACAGTAATCTGGGTGTATGAATAAAATGCGACAGGAATAAACTAATCTGACACTTGAGAAATGCTGTTCTGAGCTGTAACAGGTTCTCGTTCAAGGTGAAACGGACGGTTTAATATGTGCTGAAGGTTATTTTGTGCAACTTGAAATTACGTTAACCTCGGGTGTAAATAATCGCGCCGTTTAAATTGTGATCTATACATCTAAATGAATTGTCTGTTTAACTTATTCATCCATTAATCAGGCGTTTACATGACTTTTCAAAGCCACTGATTACGAACACCCAGCTCCTCACGTCCTGTGCTCCTGTAACAATACGTTCTGTTGATTCTGTGGCACAGTAATCAGAAAATTACTGAATGTGGTCCAGCTAAGTCTGAACTGTTGATGCTCACAGATACACAGAGAGTCATTTTGGATTGTACGGTTTGACTGGTGTTTTTCTTCTGGAACTACTTTTATTTTTCTTGGGAGAAAGCGGGTAAAATTAATAACTTTATTATTTTAATTACCAGTATGTGAATCTTTTATAAAAGAACAATGTTTCCTTTAACGTCCCTGAATGTGTCTTTGTGTTGAATTCACAGTTTATCTCCTTTCCTGCACTAAGACGCTCACACACACACACACACACACACACACACACACACACACACACACACACACACACAGCTTCAACTGCTAAAATCCAATCAAAAGGCATCTCAATCTCCTCCCCTGACGGCTGATTCTAGATTCATTTCAGCGCAGTTGCAAGTCTAGTTTAATTTAATTCTTGGCACATCGCCTCAGAACTGCAAACAACATGAATAAATTCACACCTTGATATTTTTGGCATTTGTTTTAATGAGTTTAAAAACACTGCATGCAAAAGCCAGACAGTCTGAGAGAAAGGACTGTAACACGCCAGAGTTTCACGTCCTCCTTATAATAACACTGTAAAACACCAGAACCCAGACATGTTAAACCAAAAGCTGCATCAGACTCCGGTCGATCAGCAGAACAAGTAGGAATTAACAAGTCAAGCTCCCCTTAAAGGGCCAACGCTCCGCTCTGCCCTCGAGTCCTCAGGCACATCTGTTACTGTAAAAGACACGTGAGGCCCTGTGACCTCCTGGTCAAGTATAAACGTATGTTTTCATTAACGCTATATTTTAATATAGGGGCATCGTGTGAAAAAGGTTTCCGCTCTGTTTCGCCCTAAAAAAGCCTCAGTCCTCTGAATAAAATCGCAGACCAGTAAGCGTCAGCTGCTTTGATTCTCCAGTTAAAAGTGCTGCTCTAGATGTTTCCCTTGATTGTCGACGTGGGCTCTCGCGTGCTGTTTGCCTCACAAGCTGCTCCTGTGTCATGGCTACAATAGGCATGTTGTTAAGGTATCCGCTGTCCACGCCTTCTATATGATGAGTGGGTTGCAGGGCGTGCAACGCACAGGCAGAGCGCTCGGCGATCACGGCTTTAGTGTCGTTCTAGATGAGGTGTGTTTATGTGTGTGCGTGCGAAGGCTCGTTCGGTTTGCACCAGGAGTAATGAGCAGCATGGGTAAGATAACGTGGTTACATCCTCCGCCTCTCTTCATCTCTGTCTCCTCTGGACCAGCTCAGCACTTCAGCTTGACCTGTTTCACTGGCCCACTCAGCGCGTACCAACAGAAATACAGCATATAGACCCGCCTGGAAAACAGTGAGCAACGTCTTCAACACGAGTGTGACATGTTCAGAGTCGGTAGGCTGCACTCTGCTTTTCCATTTGCAGTCGTGAATCTTCATTAAAAACACATCTTACAAAAGATCAGAATGGCACAAGAGATTGTACGACGTACAAAAACCAAACCAAATACTGCTTCAAAGGGTCCGTTCACCCAAATGACAACAAAACGCACATTTTCTGTCTGAATCCAGCCTTGTAGATAGTTTCACTTTTAATTCTGCAGGTTTTAAAAAATCTGTCCATGTGATGTCAGCCTCCACCCAAGCTAATTTTTCATCAGAAATACACTCTGGCATGGCTCTGGATGGGGATCAGTCCACTGCTTTGGTCCTGATTGAATGTTACTGAAGGACTTTCATGCATATTCATGGTTCCTTGACGATATGTATCCTAATTACTTTGGCAGTTCCTCTGCTTTTCCTCCAGCATGAGGTGGACATTTTTGGTTTTTAGTAAAATGGTCATGACGTTTGGCTCAGATATCTGTGGCGTCCAGAGGATTTTGGTAATCAACTGATTGTTAAGTCATTGTTTTAGTTTGTCCTGTACTTTGGTTAATGACCAAACACCAGCATGTTAGCGTCGTCCTGAGCTCGTCAGTGTTGGTGCAGCCTCACAGAGCTGCTGTCACGGCTGCAGGCTCTTGCTTAAATGCTGTTTTTCAAAGCGAAGAGGAAATTACATTCATTCGTTTCACCACTCTGACAGATATTTCAAAACTTGGGACAGAGAAAATACCCCAAATCTTTACGGCTAAATACAAGCTGGGAGTAAGTTAGAAGCTACGTTTTGTTGTAATTTAGGCAAACGGATTCTTTACGTCCTCTAACATAAATACAGCCCTCCTTCAATACAACCTTTAACAACATAAACTGACTGGATTAAGACGTGTCGTAGCTCTGCTTCTCTCGCAGAGGACAAACAGAAGACAGACTCATTTTATGACTCGTAAAATACAGTAACCTTGCTTCTTCACCTCACAAATCTGATCAGATGGGACAGGGGAAGGCAGAATGATGTTCTGACTGTAGAAGGCTGTCATCAACTCAGGCATCGCTGGCTTTCAAAAGGCAGGGAGCGAGAAGCTCTGCAGCTTGGACGAACTGGCCATTTGTGTTTGAACAAAAAAAGAGAAGAAAATCCTGCTGCAGGGCTTCATTTAAGATTCATCTCAGCACACAAATTGCGTGCATGTCACCGAATCCAAGCTGTGATTTCAACATTTTCTGTGATATGTAAAAAAAAAAACAACGAAGAAGTAGCTCTGAGGATGCGTGTATGTCGGCAATCTTTCTGTTTATACCCTTTCTGTAGCATAATCACAAATGAGGCCCCTGGTGTGTGTGTGTGTGTATGTGTGTGTGTGTATGTGAGGCAGTCTGGTGTGACAAAGCAGCAAGCCCGGACCCAACCCTGGGGCTCCATTATAGAAAACACACAAACACATACACACACGCCTGCACACCCACACTCACATCATCTCTAAAAGCACATCATCCAGTAACGTCTCAGCTGGTATTATAGTTATCTCTGTCCGTAATGGATAAACCCCACAGCGCTGTCGTCCTCCTCGGACCTGTTTGACACATAAACACCAACACCTTTCCTTGGCTGCACTCTTACACAGCACTTTACTGTACAGTAACAGAGCAGGCCAGTATTACGTCATCATTAAGGCTGAAGAACCTTTTTAAACAGGGTCAGTATTTAGGCTTGATCACTTCTTTCTGGGCCTGAGTAGCTACAGTACAGGTTTGCGTTACATCCCAGCACTGATGGCGGGTTTTCAAAGTTAGCTTCGTTCAGCTGTGCCGGGCCGGAGTGAAGGCCTGGACGCCCAGCAGCTCGACAGCACCAGAAGGAGAGACCAACATACTTTCTGGATTGTCAAAGGCAGCGGTGGGGAATTAAGGCAGTTGTCCCCTCAAGATTTTAATCGCAAAAAGGCTGCAACTCTGATTTGTGCCATTGACAGTTCAAGCCTGCTTACAGATCTTCGTTTTGTCTGGTTTTTGTCTTTTCATCTGATAATCTTGTCAGCCGTTTCATTGCAGAAGTGGCCCACTATGATATGATGTAACAAACGGCCAATCAGATGCTCTCGGAGCTCTACTTGGGTGGTATGACGACAAGCGGAGGACCTCTCCTCGGCCTCCACATCAGAACCTGGGCGTCGTTGGCGTTGGGCCTCCCCATGGCGTTAGGAGGGATGGGCTCCATGCGGGTCAGCACACGAGGCTGGTCCTGGTGCACCCGGCCCACCAGCCTGGCCCTGGAGCCCAGAGGCAGGGATGGATCCACCAATATGTCGACCCTCATCCTCCACTTGATGGTGTGGAGCAGGATCTTTTCCCTGGACGTGGTGTTGAGCGCCACCAGCCAGGTGGTGAAGCTCTGGTCCCTTTTGATGTTAGTCAGTAAGGGTGTGTTGGATTCACTGACCGGCACAGCCCAGGTGACGCTGGGGTAAAAATTGTCATTCATGCTGACGATGAAACGCGATGGCTTGGAGGTGGGGCCCACGATGGTGACCGTCTCTGTTGTGTTTCCGTACCAGGGGTAGCTCACGCCGTCTGAGTCGCTGATGGCCCTCACCAGACCTTCTCGTAGCTGAGGCAGCTCCCAGCTCGACCTGAGAGGAGGCAGACAGTATGAGACTGGAAGCAAGGAGAGTTCTGGGTGACTGTGAGCCTTTCGTCTAAAGGACTCATATGGTGACATTTTATGCTTTTACCACTATGAACAAACCCCACGAAAAGACCAAAACTAAGATTTTCAACTGCTGTTAAGTTGCTTTTTAAAGGCCTGATCCCTTTCACAGTGCAGAGATTAGTCAATCAACACAAAATATATGACTATTTTATTAAGTAATTAGCAATATTATTAATAATTTTGGTCATTTATCAGACAAAATAGCCAAACATGTTTTGGCTTCTCCAATGTGTGTTGTTTTGCCAAATCAAGCAATTCAAAGATGTCATCTTGTCATTTCTTAACCTCTTTTTTTTTTTTTAAACGTTTTTAAGGCTAAATTGTTAATTGAAAAAAATAACTGACAGATTAATTGATAAAGACAATGATCAGTAGTGTCAGCTCAACTTTCACAGCACAAAACTGTTTATATCATCAATAATAAATGAACTGCCTGTCACTTTGGGAGTTCCACTTCTTTGGATTTCGGTGATTTTTTTTTTTTTTTTTAATTCACATTTGGATAAAAGGTTGTTGCATACTTGTTTGCCTGAGATATTAAAAGTGGTGAGTTTCTGTTGACAAGGAAAACAACAGAAGTAACAGGATCATTGAAAATTTTTATCCAGACACAAGCTTGCAATGAGACGACAGCCGGCTGTAAATGATATCAAGTGGTTCAGTGTGTCAGTGGATTAACATGATCTCTTTGTTGAGCCCATCAGTTTTTGTCATCTGGTGGCCCCCTTCCATCTATTTGTTGTGCTTTCATGACCAATCTGATGACAAGACACCCTAAGCCCCCTACACCCACCCACTCCCTAAACCCAGGGGGATTAAACACCCCCTCACATATGCCCTCCAGATAATGTGTGTGTGTGTGTGTGTGTGTGTGTGTGTGTGTGTGTGTGTGTGTGTGTGTGTGTGTGTGTGTGTGTGTCGTGGGGGTGTGGGGGAGGACATGTCTCCGTGGGCACAATTTGAGTGTGAGAGCATCAACTGTTGTTTAACTCCTTTAATAGCAGCTTTTCTATTTAGGTGCCAAAGTCACAGGAACAGAATCTGTCGGTGGGCGTTTGAATGAAGGAGGCTGACGAGCACAGTTAACCTGCTGCGTGCACAAATGCTCCTCTATGTAACTCAGCGTGATGCACACAGCACATTATTGCACAGAGTGTGTGTACGAGCATGCATGCTGAAAGCCTCGCGCAGACTAGACGCACGCGCACAGGTTTTTGTTTTTTTTTTCTATCTGAAAGCACGTCACGGGGGTGTAATGGGGACGCAGGTGACAGAGGTGTGAACTCACATGCCGACGTCTCCATAGGTGTTGTAAAATTCCATCTGGGTGCACGCCTGGATCCAGCCCACCACCCATGTCTCATTGCGCGGAATAGGGGGCATCACAATCCGCGCCGAGGCTTTGAAATAGGGCGTCTTGTACCGAAGCACTATGGGCGAGTTCTCCTCGATGACAGTCGGGCAGTGGTCTATGGTGGCGGACAGGTCGTACACCACGATGTTCTCTCGTTTGATGCGTGACTTGTTACAGGCTATGCTCTGGATGCAGCCCATGGCTGTGCAGGTAAAGGTGATGGTCAGGAGCAGCCAAGAGAGCCTGACAGGCCTGTGGAACAGCACTGCTGACCGGGACTCGACCAGTATCAACACTATGAGGCCGTGCATCAGATGAAGCTGTAAGGCAAAGGTGGGTGCTACCACGCTGTAGGCCCAGATCAGAATCACAATAAGGCTTCAGTGAGATCACAGGAGCGGGGGGACAGCTGGGTCCAGTGGGACCAGGATCCAGGTTCAGTCCCTCTGTGTCAGCAGGCACCCGCCCTGCTGTCGTACGGGCACATCAACCCGCTCCAGGGGCGCTGCTCCGTGGCTAACCCCGTGCTCTGACCTCCCTGGAGGCAGCAAGCCACAAGAGAAAGTACCCTGCAGGGATTAATAAAGTATCACATGAATTTTTGATTGAGGTGTGATTGTTTCCTCTCCACTCAAACAGTGCGCACTGTTTCCGCGCGCCCTCTCCCCACGGATCCGACCCGTCTGCGCTCCTGCTCGAACCCCTGCCCCTAACCTTTGATCCTCTTCCTTCTTCCCCGAGATGTCATGTCATAAGAGGCGTCGGGGGACCGGCGGACACCGGAGCGCCGGCAGGGGGACCCGGTGGTCGGGCGGCGAGGCTTGTTGATGCGGCACTGCACATGAGATGCTGCTGCTGCCTTTAACCCGAGCGGCGGCGTTACTGTCCGTCATGCCTGTCGATTCGACGGGAGGGAAACCCGGTGAAACAAACAAAACCTGCGAGTCCGAGCATCTGTGATGGGGGAGAAGAAAAAAAAAACGCTTCCTCTTGCAGAGTTAGACGACACGGGCGGGTTGTTTCCGATCAAAACAAGGGAGGCAATCAGCTGCAAGTAAACCGGCTGTCCACATCTGTCACCGGCTGATGAAACGATGGCATTACGGCTAAAAAAAACCAAAAAACCAAAAAAACAAAAATCAGATAAACAGTGTCACAGTAGCCGTGCAGCGCAGCGTCCGCCGCTCGGCATCCTCATTTGCTGAAAGCTGCATGGCTGAGTGTCGCTGTTCAGCCTGCGTGGTGCTGAAGATGCTGAATGGACCAATGAACGGCAGAGGGAGACTGAAGGCGTAGGAGTGCCCGCGTCTGCACAATAGTAGCTTTACGACCTCTTTCCTCCATATTGGAATAATGCTTTCTAATCGCATAAACACAAAGCAGACGAGGCTCAGATGAGCCTCCAGTGGACGGGCTGTAATTCTTATTAATGGGGCTCCAAGAGAAGAAGCAACAGGTTTATTCTTTGCTCTCAGGGATTATTTTTGGACGTATTTAGTCCAGATGTTGTGCTTATTAAACATCACTCCATCTATGATTGTTAATACATTGTAATAATAAATCCTCTGGAGTTAAATATAAAGAGATGGGGGTGTTTCTAATTGTGCAGAGACACATTTGATTGGTTAGTGGCAGTCAGCTGCTGGAAGCATTATGCCATTTTTCAAAATAAAACCGTCAGAGTCTTGCCAAAACAATCACATGCTACATTAGACAATGTTCCAGTGCATGGTCCTCCTCAGCAGGGGGAGTTTGGCCAGCTAACCTGGAGCTATAAAAAATGTTCTCCTCCACGCTGCCCTGAAAGTTGAGATACAGAAAAGAAAAGCTCAAGATACTGAAAGCTACAGCTACCAAGTGGAGCTTGCTGCGAGGCTGTTTTGTCAGCTGCTGTTTCCCTGGTCAAAAATTAACTTCTTCCTCCTGTTCTGTAAATAAAAGACCCCTCTGTATTTACAGGCGTCAGATACTCTGATGACCTAAGACAAGCCTATTTACAGCACCTATCTTGTTTTCAGTGACATAGGTTATGACAAGACAATTAAATGGCTTTGCTGGACAAATGTTGACTTGTCTTTTAATTGCATACGTCAGTAATAGAATGAACAACAGCTTCAGACTGCTGAACACTTTACAGCCAACCAGCAGCTTATACACTCCATAGCTGACATAAACACACACACACATATATATTTATTGCTATTTTGTGCATATGTGCATGTTTATATCTATAAATGTACCATTTTTGATGTTTTCATTCTGATATACTGTATGCATTTTATTGGACATACTTTTATTGCACTTAGGTTTTTGATGCAGGAGTCACCAAATATATTTAATGTTTTAATGCCTTTGTATGATGGTTTTGTGTCCCTTTCTATTTCTTTCTTTAAAAAAAAAAAAAAAAATATGGTCGATCATATTAATTATTAATTATTAACTTTTATTTTTACCAGACACTCTTTGTCTACATTGTGAATTAAATTTGTGTAATTAAGCTCTATTACGCTTTAAAACTCTCATACTGCTCTGGAATCATGAACAGCAACTCCCACAAATGTAGGAACGTTCAGCATCATCGTACAGGAAAATATGATTACAAATGTAGCTCTAAGGTCGATAATAAACACGAAATATAAACAGTGAGTTAACAAGGTTTTAATTGTCCGTTACTGTATGAGAACGTTTATTCTGAAAACCAACGGAAATAGGCTGTGCTGTCGTCACTTCCTTGTAGCAGTAGCAGAAAGGCAGCTGATTCACTTCACAGGAGAGAAACAACGTCCTGTTTTTCTAGAAAATATAGACATGTCGCTGTTATAAACTCTGGAAACTCAGCGACAGCAGTTCCTGGCAGGTCACCATGGTGAGTTTCTGACTGTTATCCTGCAGTTAAATGTCTGAGAGGCTCAAAACCGATACTTCCACATGTGCTAAGCTAATGCTAATGCTAATGCTAACTTCACGAGTGTAGCTGAAGTTGTATTGTTGTTAGCAGACTCAGTGGGCTGTTTGTTACTTCAAAACATTCATTTTAAGCTTTTATTTAATTTACTTGCAGCAGTTGTCAAATTTCTATAAATAAAGTTTTTTTGTAGATGGTTAAATCATTTAACCCGTGACATGTCAGAAATCACAGCTCTTACTGCTGAAACTGCTTAGTCTCTTTCAAGACCAAAACATGATTACTCCGTTATAATATCGATACAAATCTTTGCAAAACCTAATATTTTTCAACCGTATTTCATCTTTGAAGTGTTGTACTCTCTTAATTTTCTCAGCTCTGCATGTTATGTGTTAACTTTCTTCTCCCTGTAGGTCCCTGCAGACTTTAAAGCCCTCATCCAGAGGTTTTACCACCTTCAGTCTGAGCGGGTAGAGACGTATCAGCTCTTTGAAGAGTGAGTTTGGATCCAGTAACGACTAACACTGCTGTTCAGTTTCTGTATACGGCTGCACATACCTCCACAATCACATTTCTTCCTGTCTCCAGCCATCATTGCTCTTGATCTCTTGTTGTTTTTCCTGCTGACTGCCTTCCAGAGGACATGAGGCCTACTTGAGGACAGGGCCCCATTATGACTTCGACCACTACAGGCAGCTGGTCCATGAGATAACACAGGCCTTCAACGGCATCTCCAAGGAAGTGCTGGAGATCAAGGGGAGGCTGCACCACGAGTTTGACAGGCCAGACCTTTCTGAGCACATCGAGAAGCTGCAGAGCAAAGAGAAGCAGAAACTTGAACTGGTCAGTAAACACACTCGATGTGGATTTTGTATGGAGTCCAAGAGACAGCAGTGGACAAGATAAGAAAAATTTTTATAATGCAAAGTGTGTATATACATTATTTTTCACCAATGTACACTGGTTGTCCTACATGTAGAAGGTAAATGTGATATAATCAGCTGATTTATAGCTGTAGACTAATGATAAATAGACACCAACATCTTAGTACAGATAAGCTAAAGAGACTTGTAAAAGGTCGTGATTGATTATTTATCTGGATATTTGGAAGAAGAAATAATAAGGATAATTAATTAGTCAATCCAGAAACAGACAAAATTAATATATGATTTCTAAATAAAAAAAGAAAATTGTCAAATCCAACCGACTGAATAAAAAGCTAAATTCACAAACAGGACAGTGTTTAAATGGAGAATCATTCCCTCAGTTTGCATTTTGATTTCTTTGGTTTTAAGTAAAAAGCAGTTAAATGTGATCTATGTCGTGGAGGACTGATTCTTTCATTTGAAACTTTCTAAGTTATTTTTAGTTCTCAACTTTTGTTCAGTGTTTGGTACATTTCCACAGTTTCACCACAAGGAGGCAGAGTTCTTATGCAAATACACTTTTTTACCACTGTCATATGAAGGACCCTCAGACACTCAAGCAGTTTCTTTGCTTCTGACACATTTTTCACAGTAGTGTCATGGATAGAAGAACAACTCAAAAATGTCTTATGTGCAGTATAACGCAGCTGTAATGCCATAAGTCATAAAAAAAATGCAAGTTGAATTTCTTTGATAATCTAGTTTGCAAAATTGAAAAAAGAAATCTATATATACAAAATTTTTGCAAGTGTAACCAATGTAGGAAAAGAAAGGCGGGGCGGGGGGTCTCCACATGATATACGTGTTGAAATATTTACAAGGCCTGAAGTTCAGTCGACTGTTCACTGAATTGTTGTCACGTGACGTTGTGTTTCACGTCTCAGCGTAGACACTCATGGCTTCCCAGGTGCATCAAGGTACGCAGAGTTTAATGTTTTTTTACAGACTCTGAGCAGTGCAAATGATCAATTTATGGCCAAAATTGAAATGAGCCCTGTAAAATGAAGTGAACTTGCTGAAATGTCACTTTGAGCTTAGATTTGGTTCGTAGCATGATTTGTTTAAGGACTGTCAGAAGTTTGAAAATTCAGTGATAAATTATGTCGCACAGTTTCTGGCTGTGATAAATGGTGCAATTTTGTTTTTTTTCTTTTAAAGAAAGACTCTCAAACCTGCTGGATGGTTGTGGGATCCAGAGGATTCACCGATTATTTTTATTCTGGCAGCTCAGGTCTTAAATATTTTAAGCACCACGTGTGGAGGAAAAGTGATGAGATTATTTGGGGCTTTTTGTGCCGACTTGACAGCAAACCGTAATTTCAGTTGAATGAAAATCATTCACTGTGCTACAGTGTTTCTCAAGTGGAAAGCTGCAGTCCGCCTGTGACGCTCATCCTGATGGGACAGGCAGTTTGAGCGAGTCTGGTGTTAAAACGTTAACAGTTTGGTGCTTCCCACATGTCACATGTCTGGTATTCAGAGGTGATGTGCAGCACTTTTGTATGAAGTTTTACGCTCCTTTTATAATATTCACTTCCTTTCTGCCAGTAACATCATAAAGCTCCTATTATCTTCAAGTCCATCCTGTGTCTCCTCTCCATCCTCCACTGATGAATGCTTTGCATAAATCTGATGCCCCTTCTCCACAGACAGCCAAGCTGCAGCTGGCCAGGCAGCGGGCCCAGGATCACCCGGAGGATGAAAACTGTCAAGAGGAGATTCAGGAGATCAAGCACGAGTAAGAGCAGCTATTACGTCCCCTCTGTTTGCTGCGTTAGCTCCCTGCTGACCCATCCTCTCACTCACAATCAACCTGCTGTCGGCTGCAGAACTTCCTGTTTCCTACTAATTTAGCAGACCTTTGTTACCACTGTAATGTCATAAAACTGTCAGAGATATTCAGTGATGTGCTGTAACACAATTTGTTTCCTTATCCAGGATCATCAAGAACAAAGAGGCTCTGAGTGAGATCATGCAGGACTTTAAGTATGACTCTGAGGAGTGTGATTGACAGGTGGCTCCCAGGAGGCCTGCAGCCTCCCTCTCACATCACCACCGACAGATCATCCCTCCTCTGCTGCAACTTCCGTCATTGACTCCTCAGCTGCACTTATTGATCCACCCCCTCGGCCCCACCCTGCTGGCCGCTGCAGTCTTATTCCACCCAGGGGGGCTTTTCACTTTCTGCGTGTTTCTCTCTGTCGTCATGCGCTTGTGTTAACACATGCATCAGCTAGACGAAAAAAGAAAGGAACAACAACTTGTGTTCATACTATGAAGAAATGTGTAAATAATAAGGTTAAATAACTCATCTTTGTTTACTTTATGAATGTATTTTTAAATTAAAAAAAGCCACTTTCCAAGTCGAGTTTTACTTTTGACTGTTTTATACATTATACACAGTATTTGTCAGAGGCGTTATTGGTGCGGTAAAATAATATAACTTAGTCAAAAATATTCCTTATATATGCAGTTATACAAATACAAATCATATGAAAATGTCTTCAAATAGTCTACAAAGTCTATATACATTTTACACATGGTGAGGTCTTACTACAATTACTGATACAGCAACACATGCTGCAGTTTAGGAATAACTGAATTAGACTACATGAATGATATGAGACAACATTTTAGAGATTACTGTGTTTAAGCAGCTCATTAGTTCACTGAACTAGAACTGCAACAATAATTCGCCTGCTATTTTAGTAAAATACTAAAAACATCCGCTGGTTCCATCTTCTTAGTTGTGAGTGTATAATTTGCCCTGCTTCATATAATTTTAAATGGAATATTTCTGGGTTTTGCACAGTTGGTCAGACAAAGGACTTGAATGCGTCACATTGGCCTTTAGGAAATGACTATTTTTCACTGTTTTCTAAGAAACTAATCAGCAGATTAACCAATAATGAAGACAGTCGTTAATTGCAGCCCTACACTGTACTCATTATTTCAAACAGTAACAGAAGCAGAGCTAACTGTCCTAAAGGGATCATCAATCATGGGCATCTCACATATTCAGATTTGCTTGGAGAAAACATTACAAGCTTTACAAAAGCACTTTGAAAACGTTGCCTGACCTGGAACAGTAGGTTTAGGGTTGCGCACTTTGTTCTGTTACAGTAACTTCCCAGACTACAACTGCAGTTACTGAGGATCTAAATACTTATGTTTGTGCGAACAGATCTGACAGACAGATTTGGCCGGCGGAAATGGCAGAACAAGGCGGCATTGTCTCACTCCATTTATCTTCCACCCGGGATCTTTAAAGTCAAGCCGAGGCTGTATGACCACACACTGCAGTGTCCCTCAGGCTGAGGGCGTTGGACCTCTCACACAGCTGGGACCTTCGGGGCCGGTTATCTGTCAGTGTTTCTTGATGCTGTTCCTGAATTGAATGCCACGGTGCTGCCCAGCGGCGGCGGCGGCGCTATGAATTATCGTCTTGTAGAATCTGAAAAGACAAAAGCAGATGGTTCACGCAGGGATAATTCAACGAGAGAAACCATGTAATTTACAATCATCACCATAATTGCTCTGTCTGGCTGCCACTTTTCTCTCATCCCCCCCCTCTCATTGCATCACCTCTTTCTCATTCTCTGCATATCGCTCCATGGACCCCCTGCTACCTCCCTCTCAAGGTAATCAATGGGAACCTGTCACGGCTTGTGAAAAAAGACATTATTCAGGAGACAGCGTGTGCCCTATAAAGCACAAAAACCCAGAGACCCGGAGAACTAATTGAGTCAGGTGGAGTGAAGGTCCCTGTGACTTCGAGGGCTGAGCAGCAGAGGATGTGGCTGAAAGTATCTCCTCACAAAGTCACATAAACACACAGACGACAGCGGGTCTCTGTGCCATTTGGCCTGAGTTATGTTGGTGGAAGGGGCTCCTCACGCCAGGAGAAAACACAAAGGGAACACATTACAGCGGGGCTGTTAATTACATGTCCATGTTCCTTCCTCTTTGTTGTGGTCATCAGCTGAAGATCAGAACTCTACATTGTTAAAATACGTAATAAAATCAGAGTGCATGTCTACTTTTATGCTCCCACTTCTGGGCCAGGAAAGTCAAAACCGCACATTTCACCTGATCATAAAATACGGGCTGAAACTTCACAGAGCCAGTTCAAGAGAAATCAGTCCTCTGTGTGTTTGTAAAAAATGCTGACCGCATGGCATAACAAAGGCAGGGTCAGAAATTCAGCTCGGGACTTCAATGCAGCAGCGGCTGTTTGTGTTTGTGAGAGCGGCTCGGCTGGGATCATGAAGCGAGACAGAGGGAGAGATTCTGCTTACCTACCTGGTTGCGCGTTTTGTGCGTCTTCTGCAGCCACACCCTCCACTGATCGTACAGTTTGATTGACATGCCGCTGCAGCCGTATGCGTGCTTGCGGACCCAACCGAAGAACTGCTTGAGTTCCCGCCGCAGGGTGGAGTTCTGCTGACCAGGCTTGGGATCACACGAGCCGCTCTGCAGCCGCTCTGGGAGGAGGGGAGGAGGGGGGAAGGAGGAGAGACAAAGGAGAGAGTGAAGGAAGGAGGAGGGAGGATGAGAGAACAGCATCAAGGTTATAGTTAGGGCAAGTGCTCGTGCATGGTGGTGTATGGATGCTCACTGTGTAATGTGTCAGCACAGATGTGACTGATATGTTTTTGCCGCTTTTTCAGAAACTATGAATTCATGCAGTTTTCAGCAAAGATGAAAATAAATGTCAACTGAAAACTCATACAAAAAGATGAAAACACAGTGAAACAGATACTGTTAGATTTTGAGCTGAAAGTTAATTAATGTTTGCCAGGTTTTCATTTTCATGTTGTTGTTGTTGTTTGTACACTGGAGAGCAGCACTGATGCTGAATGGATGAACACTGTGAAATAAAGAAAATTGAATTGTTTTTTTAACAGCCTGGCTCCGGGTCCGGACAGAAATATCTTTACAACTACTGGAAGGATTGCCGTAAACCTTTGGACACACGTTCATGTTCAAAACAGGATCGAGTGCAATAAATTTAATTATCCCAATTTCTCAACGAGCACCAAATTTCTATTTGTCTGATACTTTAGTTTATGACCAAATACCTGCAAAACTAGTGACATTCCCATCAGCTACTTTGTATTTAGTGCTAATTAGCAAATGTTAGCAATGATGACGTACTAAACTAAGATGGTGATCATGGTAAACATAACACCTGCTAAACATCATGTTAGCATTATCACTGTGAGCATGTTAGCATGCTGATGCTAGCATTTAGCTCGAAGCACCACTCCTTTGTGATTATGGTAAATTTTAGCTTTTAAGCATCAGCGTGTTAGCATTGTTACTAAGCATATTAGCATGCTGATGTCAGCATGTAGCTCAAAGCACCGATGCTTAGGGACCATGGTAAATTTTAGCATCTGAGCATTAGCAATCTAGCCGTGTCATTTTGTGCTTGTTAGCATTTAGCTCAAAGCACCACAGCTTGGTGACCAAAGTAAAATCTGTCCTTTGAGTATCAGCATGTTAGCACTATCATTGTGAGTGTTAGCATGCTGATGTTAGCATTTAGCTCAAAGCATCGCTGTGCTTCAGTAGAGCCTCACAGAGATGCCAGCATGGCAGCAGACCTCTCTACTACAGAGGCTTCTAGTAAAAACACAACAGCTCAGTGAACATTTCTGATGATTCACGTGGCTTAATATCACATACAGAAATAAATGTTTCTCAGTTTAACGTCCCAAACTGTGGAGGTGATATAGCATACTTGGCTTTCTGGGGAGGAAAGGCTACTGAAAGTCATGAGTCTGCTGCAGACAAGTCTTTATGGCAAACAACAGAGCACGATAACGACTTCCTCCCTCTGGGGAGTAAATACCGCATGACCAGTGTAACTCATTATCTGCTCCTCCTGCTCCCAAACCTGCTTCCACTCAAGCTTTATAGGCCCTGTGTGTGCCGCCGACAGACAACCAGCTTTTTAACTTGATCAATCTTTGAAGCCGACGACCGAAATCTATCAAATGTCCCCCTGGCTCTTTGCAGTTCCTTCTAATCCTCTGCTGCGAGATCTCTATCAAGGTATCTAGCCTATTGATGTCTGGTTTCTCCTGGGTCACATGCGGTTTGGATCTGTTTGTTCAGGATGTTGAAACAAGGATAAGGACATTGTTTTCCTGGCTTTAATTGGCGATGAAAGGTTGATTATTAGAAAGGAACGAATGATCAAGATTTGTGGGCATCACAGATGTTTGGGAAGCATTTTTAAAGCCATTTCAGTTGAGACTGACTACAAAAGTTCTGCTTTTAAACACTTGGTGAATTTTGTAGTGAATGTCCTAAAACACAGGCACTGCCTCCTTCATATCGTCATATGTGCTCACCACTGCTGGGTGTGGAGGCGGCGGCCGGATGGCTCCAGTCGCTCCAGATGCCGGCCTTCCTGGAGCCATAGATGCCCACTGGATTGCACCTCACCTGGACGAAATAGACGGTCCTGGGCTGGAGGCCGGCCAGCCGACACGACGTCTGGTTACCTACATCATCCACCACCTGTGAGAGGGAACAAAATGACAGAGAGGACGTAATGAGAGGAGTCGAAACTTTGTTCTGCTTTCATTTTGAATGTAGTCTGGCTTCAAATATATTTTAACTGTATTTGCTTAATCCTCTCACTCAATAGTAAAGAATTCAAAGACATTCGGTATGCACCTACGCAGCACCAAGAAGCTGTGGGCAGAAAACATCAAAGAAGCTGTTTGAAGGAATGACGGCTTCTAAAAAAGCTCCACTACGGCACTTCTGAATCAAAGCCGGCCTTCAAAAATGTACCAGCAAAGAATTACCAGCAGTCAAGGCTTTCACATTTGTACTCTTTGCTATATAATGAAACACACATGCAGCAGGGCCAACTTTTCTGCTCATCATTTAATTGATCAGTCAGTGCTGCAGCGCCTCAGAGGTGTCTCAGCTGCAGAGGAATGGGGTCTAGGCTAGTCTGCAGGCATGTGTGAGAGAGTGTGAGGACCACCTTCCATTTAGTGCTGTCCTCCAGTCTGTAGCGGATCTGATATTTGGCCTGAAACAGGACGTCCTTGAGCTCGGGGGGGCTGGCCCAGCGGACCGTCAGCTGGTCCTCGAGGTCGCCAACACGACTCACCTGCACGTTGGCAGGAGGGTCTGTGGTCACTGCACGGACAAGGACAAGTGTTCAAAAGTTTGTGCACAGCAGATGTACAGTATGTAGGGCAAGGATACAGGATGCAAGAGGTTTGAATGACCTCTGGAGAGAGATTACATTATATTACAACACTGAGGGCAGACAGATGTCATGTCTCATCATGGTCAGGTTGATCAGTGCTGAACCAGCCAGCTGCCATCTGTCTCATATACACGTTCAAATGAGTCCTTATTTATTTATTTATTTATTTATATGTTGTTAAGTTTCCTTAAATTGGAAAGAAAGTGCAACAAAGTCAGTCAACATTCATCAGTACGATCAAGTCTTTGTTCCTTGGTGTCTTTCTGTTACTGTATACAGTATTTTATTGATTTATAGTTTCTGTTAATTCTTCTCGCCAAAGGATCTTTATTTTCTGAAAACAAGGAATGAAAACAGGAAAAAGTTCAGTTTGTAAAATCTATCATGAAAATAACAGCTGAAAACTTGAAAAATACAGAAAAGTGTAAAAACAGGAAGTGTGAGTATCATTCAAATACATTTGTGATCAAGTATTTAGTGATATAAAATTATTCTGAAATATGTCACTGTGAGTACTTTTGGTACTTTAAATATATTTTGATGCCAATACTTTTGTGCTTTTCCTGAAGTAAAAATTTAAATGCATGACTTTTACCTGTATTTTTACATTGTGCTATTGTTATTTTCACTTAAGATCTGAGTACTTCTCCCACCTTTGCATACTGGTGATCCAAAGATGACAGAAAGTATTTTCCAGAGGTCCCGTCAGTCTTATCTAATATGTATAGACGTTCCTGACTTTCCTTTAGATTAATGATTTAAATGTTTACATTTGAATATGTAACAACTGACATGACAAAAGTGTCCTCCTCCCATCCAGACTGGCTCGCAGGCTTCGCATCAGGTCAGTCTGCACTTCCTCAGTCAGAACTAAACAAAACATTTTACCTTCTGCAATAAAGGACGCAAATGAAGTGCTTTGAAGGAGAGAAAGACGGAGGGAAAGATAAAGGGGACGGCAGCACGAGAGCGAAGAAAGGAACTTATTAAAGAACGTATTAAACGTCTTGTAAAAGCGTTTCCTGCTGGTAACCTTCAGCTTCGTACATCCTCCACGGCTGGCGTGTGACGCTGATGTAGTTCATTTGTTCTATTGCATTCAGCTCAAGAGAGAGAGGAACATCAGGCCAGAACAGACGCTCTCCCGCTTCTTGTTTATTGAAGCGGTACAATGCATCATACATGTGGTAACATTCATCTCTTCCAACCCACTCACAGCTCCAAGTTATCTGCTCCTCAGTGTGCAGCGAGGATGAATGGAGGAAGAGGATGCTCGGTCACGAATGATAAACACTGCTTTCATAATGTGGCACTCGCTGGAGGTCACAACACTACGCTACCGCAACAGCGCTGGAGAAATACCTGCTATCGCTCGTACATCAGAACCTGAACTTCTCATTGGGAAACCTGTGAAACCATTATCTGAGGTGTAAGCACATGATGTCCAGTTAACTTTTACAGGAAAACAGTTTATCTGTGCAACCTGAACATATAATGTTGTTACAGGTCGAAGGGAGCGAACCATAATAATGAATCTCTTCTGCTCCACAGAAGTGTGTTAGCCATAAGTAGGAGATCTGCAGACAAAGAAATGCCAGAGCGAGAAAGGGAAAGGAAAGGAAAGGAAAGGAAAGAAAAGGAAAGGAAAGGAAAGGAAAGGAAAGGAAAGGAAAGGAAAGGAAAGGAAAAGACAGGAAGCTGTTGTGTTACTTAACCTCCAGGAGCCAAATCAGGAAAAATATCATCAAAAAGTTAATTTACCCACCTACATCAAGGATGTCCAGGGTGGTGATGTCAGAGGTGGCAGAGCCCAGCTGATTGGCTGCCTCCACCCAGATCTCATACGGGGTGAAGAGGGCGAGGTTGCGGGGGATGTGGCAGGAGTAACGCTGCTTCCCTGCGCTGTCGTTTTCACACTCCGTCTCTCTCCCGTACCACCTGGACAGAAACACAGTGACCAAAATAAAGTCTGCCGTCTGTTTCTGAAAAGGCGGACTGTTTTTTTTTTTTTAACCTTCAGTTCTGTAGAAACACACTGCAGCCTCTCACGGGACGATAAACTGTTCTGATGCACGAACGCATCTATTCTCGTCTACCTGAGTTCTGCTGGACGAGGCGATCACCTGTGAGCTGCAGCAGGTCTGAGGCGCTCACCTCAACTTGTACTTGAGGGTGTATTTGGTTCGGATGTGGGTCTCACCACGCCCCCCTGGGCTCCACTTGCAGCTCAAGTCCTTGGTGTTACGGGACCAACACGTTAAATTAACTGGTTTTTCTGGAGGCACTGGAGAGAGAAACAAAGAACAATGAAAAAGTTTAAAGAAAGAAACCGAAATCAAGTACAAAGCTCGAGTGAAGTCAAAGAAAACATTTCATTTTAATTAAATCTGATTCACTCCATCAAGTCAACGCATTCAAAAAGCATCAGATTATAATCAGAAGAGCTTTCATGTGAGACTAAAAACTTCTCAACAAACATGGGTTCTGTGAGTCTTATGAAGTTTCATAAACTTTATATTAAGATGCCCAAAATAGACAAACAGCAGATCAACAGCTGTGTCCAACAGAGGTTCTGACTACTCGTGCTATTGATTATGATTTTGAATAACTGCTGAGAGGGGAAACATGCAAACACATCATAATCCACAGCACAACATATTCATATAGGGTTTGTGCGTCCTTGTATGTGGATTTCTGGATATTTGGATTAATTCCAAGCAGTGTTAAAGTCAGTTAGTTAGACAGAAAAGTCTCCACTTACTGCCCACATAGAGACATGAACCAGCCAGGACGTGTCCATCTGCTCCGTGACACACCAGGTTGTCTCCAGACTGCTGCTGGGAGCCGTTGAGGTTGTGGACGGTGACACTCAGCGTGTCGGGGCTCACCACGCTGTAGGTGCTGCTGGACAGACACATCCCGTTCAGAGTCCAGTACAGCGTGCTGGAGTGGAGGCCGAGCTCTGGGCTCAGCGTGCACGTGGCTGTCAGGCTGGAGCCGATGCGCAGGACGGGATCCTGAGGGGAGATCACTGCGACATCTGGGTGTTGGACGGACGGAGACACACACGGTCGGTTTCCGTTATGTTTGGGGACATTACGTAGACTTCCATTCATTTCCTGGAGACACTTAACCCGAGTCTTCATCCCAGCATTTGATGAGTTACGTTGATGATGACTTAAATGAATAAATAATCGTATAAAATAATTAAATTTTCTTTCAGTGGTTTATTGACTAATTATTGAATGTAAATTCGCTTTAGTTGTTTCTGTGATTTCACTCTTTTTTGATGGTTTTGCAGCCTGTGTGCTACTGTTTTATTGAGTTATGCCTGATGAAGGTTAATGGCCAAAACATTACTTCTTCCAAACATTTAGTGGTGCCTGTGAGCAGAAGCCCACTACTTATTTTACACGATTTGATTCCAGATGCAGCGAATACACAAACTACTTTCATTAGCTTCCATATATTTCTTGAAATGTAAATGTCAGCGAAGCCATAAAAAAAATCTAGTAAACTTGCTAATATTGTTTTTCTTTCTTTTTTTACATTTTAGGTTTTTAGCTCCGTCCCCATTAATTTGACTCTCCTCAGTAACATGCATTAGGTCCTGGGCAGCTCTTACTCTGTACAGTTTGATTTGTTTAAGTGTTGAACAAACTGTTTCCACATTTCTTGCCAAGCCAAAGAAAACTTTGTGTTTGTGTGAGGAGGAGGAGTGCAGCAGCAGCAGCAGCAGCAGCAGCAGCAGCAGCAGCAGCAGCAGCAGCAGCAGCAGCACTGCACCACAACAGAGCAGGAGCTCAGCACATATTTATGACCCAGTAATGAAGTGGATTTATGGAGCCTCTGTAGGCTCAGTCAGAAAGGTCACCCTGGTTTGTCGGTGAAATCCTTGAATGCTTTTCCATACCGTGACCCCTCTTAGACTTCAGGTTTGCTGTTATGATTGATGCCCATGAGAAACCCTCTGCAGTGCTTTTGAATGTTGCCACCAGGCTCCTTCTTCACAGAGATACGAGGATTAATGTGCAGAGTTTTATTAACCGTGCTCCACGTGGGCGGTGGACAATATGTGGCACTCCGCTGCTTCTAGCCTCACCAGCCTCAGTGGCATCTAACAATCAGACATGTACAGAGATGAAAAGCACACGAGAGGAGTGACACACATAAAGAGGCTGCTTCCAGATCATTTTCCTGCAACTGGAGTCAGCGTCTTTCTTGCATCTCCTTCATGCGAACGCGCCGACGAACACTGTTTATTTCAATTTGTCTCATCAGCTCCATCACCACCGTGTCTAATAGGTCTCGTTGTCAGTCTAATCCACCATTAGGTACACAATCACATCTAATGATTACTCCCATATTAATGTGGTGTCACTGCATCAGGAATTATTTTAGTGGAAAATGCAACAATTAGACTATTATTTTTGTTTTTGTTGACACGATTGTTTATTACAGTGCAATCTAATAAAAAGTTTCACAAAGACAAGTTTGTTAACCCTAACCCTTCCCAAAACGCAGACAAGTTTATTTTTAGCTGAGTTATGTGGGAATTATGATTGTTTTTCTCCTTTCTCGTGTTTTTCTTGTCACCATCTTTGATGTTTATGTCTCACAGTTGTCAAATTGAAATAAAGACACACAAAAGAACAGAATCATTATCACAAATTATAATTAAAACAATGGATATTGGCTGATATATGTACAGTATAGAGCTGCAGCACTTAATTAGTTGTCAACTACTTTGACCATTGAATAATCAGTTTGAGTCATCTTTTAAGAAAAAAAAGGGAAAAAAAATTCTCTGATTCCAGCTTCTTAAAAGTGAATCATTTCTGTAAACTGAATATCTTTGGGTTGTGCACACAAGGAGACATTTGAGGCTGTGAGAAACAACAGATCGCCTTCTTCTAATGAGGAAAATCTGTCTTCTCTGGTTACCTTTTATAGTGATTGTAGGTGGGGTGGTACTAACACCTGGGCAGGTGGAAAAAAAAAAAAAAGTCACCGTTTGTGCTGATTATACACAACTAATCTATGAGGTGAGCTGGTTTTGTCGGTTTGGAGCCTCCACACAGCAGCAGCTCACTCTGTAAACACTGACAGAATCTGCAGGTAACGACGGAAACTCGCTTCCGTCGATCAGGTGGTGTCAATAAAGTTTGGTACTTACGAGTCGAGGACAACACATGAGGAGCAAGGAGGAGGAACATGCAGGAGAACATGGTTCTTTCCGCTGCGCTTCCCTGCGTCCTTTTCTCGTTTCCGGGACGTGGAGAGCAGACAGGGAGGTCAACCTGGAGCAGCTTCACTCCGCAGCGGCTCCTCAGAGGAAGTCTGCAGACCGAAGTGAGTGAAGGCTGAAGTTTGCTTCCTCTTCAGCTCCTCAGTGACTCCGCTGCTGCTGCAGAAACACTCAGGTTCACACCGTTTGCTCCTCCCTTCTTTCCCCCACAGCCACAAGTCATTAGTGCTCCTCAACTTGTCTCCTCCCTGACAGACAGAGACACACACACACACACACACACACACACACACACACACACACACACACACACACTCAGGAAATTCAGAGTAAGTAAGCGGAGTTGAGTTTGCACATCACAAACTTTCTGTGCTTTTCATTGTTTTATCATTTAGGACCTGTGATTGGCTGCTTCAGGTGAGGTCGTGACGTCTTGTGTGAAACTTCCAGGTAGGTGTGAAATGAATACAATTAGACAAGAAACATCAATGTCTGTATGAAAGGAATACTATTTTCTCAAAATATAATATAATATAATATAATAAAGCGGTGGAATGTAACTAAGTACATTTACTCAAGTACTGTACTCAAGAGCAATTTCAAGTTACTTGCACTATTTTATGCAACTTCTACTTCTCCTCCAATACAGTACACAAGGCGATTACAGTTACTTATATTACAACTTTACATACGATATTTGAACTGCGGTCATGTATCAGTACAATAAATCTAATATTATTTAACAATTTAAGTCCAAAATGCAACGTTCTGCATAATGAGTACTTTTACTTAGGGTTAGGGTTAGTAGTACTCATGTTCTGTTACTTAAAGTTTTGAATCTTGTACTTTTAGTGTTGTAGCCTATTGCTGAGAACTGCTCATGCGTATTTATGATAAGAGGCATTCAGTGTAATAGTCCTTTAATGTTCAGTATTCAGTGTGACAGTCATCATCGTTGTTGTCATATTAAAATATTATTTTAAGCACTTTAACAAGAAAAGTTGCAGAGTGCATCACAAATAAACCATCAAACAGACAAAGAAACCATTTGGACTCTAAACTCACTCTACTGGTTTTTATGTTGTTGGCTCCTCACATAATCTGTCCTCAGCTGATCTATGCTGTGGCCCTCACGTGCTCGAGCAGGACCCTCACAATCAGCTAATAATTGTGCCATTGATTGTGTATGTGTCAGTATTCAGCCACCGGCCCATCTGTCTGCTCTGTGCAAGACATCTGCCAGCCGAAACTCGCCCTTATCAACGATCTGCCACATATTTATGAATGTCATCACTGCCACATTGTGCACTGCGGTGAAGGCTGCTCTGCAGGTTGTGCGTGTGTATGTGTGTGTTTGCAGGGGGGCAGCTTGTGCGTGATGATGATGATGATGATGCGCGTGACGCCACGGGCAGAAGCAGATCAGCGGAGCAGACAGGACCCGGGCTGAGGCAGCAGCAGCAGCAGAAGCAGCAGCATCCGCACCAACAGCGCCGCCACAAAAACGGAGCTCAGTGCTGCTGGAAGCTCGACTCTCCGCTCCTCTTCTCCAGGGTTTGAGATGCTCCGGCTCGGCGGCAGGATGTGCGGCTTGTCGGCCCTGCTCTCGGTGCTTCTTGCTGGGCTCGCGGCGGCGTCCTCGGACCTGTTTGACAACCAACTGGGCGACATCAATTACTGCAAAAAGCAATGCCAGCTCACCATCAAAAACAAAAGCCCCGCTAAAGTAAGTTATTCTTGTATGCTGTAGCGTAGGCTGCCTCTGCAGAAAGCGCATTATCAGCAGCGAGGTGACAGCTACAGCCTGCTGTCCGACATTTCAGCGCCTGCAACGATGCACAGACAAACACATTAAACCCGGCATGGAAAAAAAGGCATCTATCTTTACACGAAAAATATAATATAAACGCGTTTTGGTCTGTGCGTAATTGCAGGTTTGCTCCGGTTTTTCGATGCATCCTCTCTTGGATGCTACGTCGCACAATTGGGCCGAAAATGGATGCAGCTCATTTTCTTCTGCATCTTAAAGGCTCGTCCAAGAAGTGAACTGCATCCAGGCAGCTCATCTAAGACGTAATTGCAACAAGCTGCGCCAATTATTGTCTGAATTTCTGAATCCGCAATTAAGGTCGGTGAGGCCAGACGTATCGTACGCAGGTTACGGAGGATCAGTGAGACTATTGTGAAGCATGAAGCAGTTATCCTTCACCGACAGTTTACACAGCTCTCTGCTGCTCAAACAAGGCCAGACTGGATCCTAACAGGACGGTAGGTGATGGCAGGGAATTACAGGAGTTTCTGTGGTTATGAGCCTTGCTTAGATTTTCAGTGTCGGATGTTTTTCCTCCCACCTCCTCCTCCTCCTCCTCCTCCTCTGCTGCCTTCAGGTGTGGTTCAGGCGTCCTGTAGGGCAGCAGGAGTAGAGCTGCAAAGCGGATCACAGTCACCTGGTTTGAAGATTGTGACTGAAAACAGGCAGCTTTTGCATATGTGTCGAGTTCCCTGCTGGATGATAACTACAGGGATGTTGAATAAGCAGTCGACTTTAAACTGTTAGGCAGAGCTTCGTGGTTTGGGATAAGCACCCCTCTCTGCGTCCTGTGAATAAACAGGGAAATGCAGTGAAGATGATGACAAGTGGAAGGCTTTAAAAAACCGGTCATGGTTTTTTTTGTCTCTCCTGTTCCCAGAGAGGTCACTAGAGGGCGCCGTTTCCCCATTTGAAGCCGAGAATTAAGGCATTATGACCAAAGGGACTACAGTAATGTGCAGCTTCCTTTCTCACCGCCTCATTTTCTTGCACAAGTTTTATGCAACTGGCTCATTATCACCAGTTTTCTTTTACAGTGACTGATTATGACAGGCTATAATAGAGCAGCTGCAGCGTGTCATTAAGAGATACCATAACCCATCTCTCTGACATATTTTCTAACAAGGTTATGTTGAGTTTATCCAAGAGTGCTGGAGACATCTCTAATTTTGCACACACCCCCCCTCCTCGCCTCTTCTCTCTGTCTGGCTGGTAGGACTCCATAATGAACGCCTGTCACCGTGGCTGTCGCCTCTACTCCATCTGTCAGTTTGTCAATGGCAACGCCGGCTTCAATACCAGCAGGGAGGAGTGTCAGGGAGGTGAGTCAGTGTGTCAATCTGTCTGTTGGGCTGTTTGAATGAGTTTGCTGGTCTTAGTCTTGCTTGACGGAGGCCTCAGCCTTCGATATGTGGTGTCAAAGCAGAAGACGTGAATCCTCATGAAAATACAATTTGCATCGTGCAGTTGAACCCAGGTGTACTTAGTGCAGCATAATGTGCAGGTTCAACTTCTTACTCACAGTAATTTCTACCTGAATTGTGTATTAAAACCCTGAAGCAATGAGTCCTTTCGACAAGACAGGGAAGTAAATATATATCCATCACTCACTCTATTCTACTTAAAGGTAACTGTGGTCTCCTTTGAGTAGAAACCAAATGTAAGATAATTTCAGGTGGAATCAAACATTTAGATAAATTCTTAGACAAAAGCAGGTTGAAGCCACACTGCTTTCACACGCCTTTCCGGTCTGACATCTCTTAAACATTAAAATGTCGAACACGGCCGGGCTAAATATTGCACTGTTTCCTAAAAGCTGGCAGGCTCAGTGGGTATTTTCTGTGTGGTTGAGGCTGTTCGGCCTGTTTGAACTGCTGTATTGGAAATCAATGATGTGATTTGCCATCCAGACAGCAGATGCCCCATCGCCCCCTGTTTCAATAACGGCAACGTGGAGTGAATCGCCTCCACAGGGGCCAACAGATACATCTCGCTTGCATCTTTATCTTTCTTCCCACATAAACAGCCTGCACCTGATTTATTTCTTCTTGTCTCCTACCCAGCTGACTGTAGTGCGGCATGCCCACTCACTTTTGTGCTTCTTTTTTTCTTTTCACTCCTTCATCTGCACTCTCAACCCCTTGTTCTTCTCTTTCTTTCATGCTTCACAACTGTCCCTCCTTCCCTTTCTCTCCCTCTCCAGCCTGCCAGGAGGCATATATCAAGCTGCTGGAGCAGGACGCCTGCAGCACCGGCTGTGCCAGCCAACCCTCTGAACCCGAGATCAAGAGGAGGAAGGTGAGAAAGCTCTGCAGTCAATGGCTGCACGCGTAAATACTGAAAAGCAGGTATAAAGGCCAAAGTGACACTGGGCGTCTGAAGATTGATATCACTACCGAGAACTCAAGCGTGTGCTTATACTGAAACACATTGGCAGTCAGTACTCGTAATAGAGTGTCCTGCTCTCTCTGGCAGCTCAGAGCCATGACTCTCCGCCCTAAGCCCCCCTCTGTGATGGAGGCCGTGTCCAGTTGGTGCAATGACATCGTCAGCTCTGCCCAGAGCTTCATCTCCTCCACCTGGACCTTCTACCTGCAGGCTGATGACGGCAAGGTGGTGGTTTTTCAGGTAGGACCCGACTCAGTGGGCGGGCAGACTTTGCATTTTGGGCTTCCATCATTCTCGTGCCTCACAAACAGCATTTACCTCTGATCCGTCCATTCTGTGTTTAATGCTAAGACATAAATGGTTAACGGTTCCGGAAAAGTTTCTGCGCTGTTTTAGCAATTTATACAACCCAGTTGTTTTTAAACCTAAACCTAGTTCCTAAAAACACATCCCATCGAGCAAATCTGCTCGATGGGATGTGTTTTTGTGTTTCTGGCAGCAGCAGTTGGTTGTTAATAATTAATAGAAGAAAAACTTTGTAGTTGGGGTTCCTGTGGCTCAACTGAAGAAGAAAAATGGGCCACAGTGTAGATGGAAGCACCTACGTTGTCCCCAAACTTAATTCCCAGAAATTGAAGAAAACAGGCCGACAGGCAGGTTTTCAGCGCATTTCAGGATGAGTCCTCTTCCTGTTTTGGCTGAACACACTTCATACCCAATCTAATCAGTGAACAAATGCAAAGAGACACACAGAATGCATCACTTCTGCATTTTTCTACAGTCTCCTCTGCTGCATGAGTAAGAAGTAATTTAAGAATCACGTGGTGGCTAATATTCAGTGTGCAAGGCCTTTTTTTATTTCACTACACAGCTGAAAACTGTCAGTCTGAATATCTGCACACAGTTGAATCTTTAAGTACTTTCTTGCAACAGACACAGACAAATGAAATCTCCATAAATATTAAAATGAATATCTGCAAAGCTTTTTCATGTCGTATGTTTTTAATTGGAGGTTAAAAGCCAACCAGTGGACCTTTATAGATTATTAGCTGAGCTAACCTCTGCTTCCTGTTACGATAGTGAAATATCTCCTCTGCTTCACGCTGCTGTGGAGTTTGGTCGGCTGCCAGAATAACTCACAGCCCATTTTAGAGTCAGTGCTTCTGTGAAGGTTGAGTGAGCAAGGGCACACAGCAGGGTGGGGACAAGGTGGGTGAATTCATTCATTTCAGCACTTTAATTGTTTGTAAATGTCCTTTTAAATTATGTCACATGCCCTCAGCACCATGCATATTTGATGACCGGCAGGGCGAGCTGTGGTGAAGTTTGCCTCAGGACGGAAACATGCTGCAAGATTTAAAAGAGAGTGGACGGCACTAAAGAATAAAGTTCTGGCCGTGACAAATAAAAATTCACAAGTTATTCCTGGAGCTGACAGACTCATTGTTCATGCAGCAGCGTGATGACCATCAGCAGGGAGGTGCATTTTGGTCCTGGTGGTTTGTCCGACTGTTGAGGAACAGCTTCACTGCTGATGAACCGCATACAGTGACTCTCTGTCACCTCATGTGTATTTTCCTGCTGATCTGGATCCAGATACAGATCAGTCTCGGGAACCATTAGCTGATGATGATTTAACCTTGAACCAACTTGAATTTCAAATTTAACAACTTGAGACTGTGGCTAATTTCTATACACAGACACCTGCATGCGAATGTAGATAAATAAAAAAGCTAAATTGTCATCAGATGATAGCTGACGGGTTCAAAGATTCAAAGTCTTCCGCCTCTTTTTTTTACCTGTAAAGCCCGCTCAAATGTGATTGTTCAGTACTGCTTGGACGACAAACGCACACCAGATATCTGCAGTTATAGAGATTAGAAGCAGATTAAACATTTGCCGGCGTTTTCTATTATTGAAACAGCAAATTTAGATGTTTGAAGTATGATCCCTTCGAGGTTGTTCTATTCAAACTTGAACATACTGCTAAGATCACTTCCATGAACTACCTATACATTAAAGCTATAATAAGATTTGGTCCGTCTAACCACCAGACTACCCGACCATATCCTCCAAATTTCCAAAACTGGTTAGAAACCTGCATCCTTGTCAGGGGTTTTCCTGTTTGGATAATGTCACTGTGATGACATTTTTAGCCCCATAATTAAAGGGCTCAGTGGCAAATGATAGTATTTATGCACCGTAACCCATATAGAAGAGCTTCTGTGTAACAGAGGAGTCTTTTATATGCTGAAATTCACTATTAGGTAGAAGAAGCTGCTTGCAGACTGACCCCATATAGAGATGCAGCAGCCACAGAACGTGAAATTACCAACATTTCTTTCGGACTTGGTGATGGATGTTTGCTCTTTATGGCAGTGACATGCGGGCTGAAGCGGCGAGGGGAAGCCAGGCTCCACGGGGCTGTGAGAAGACTGTCAGGCCTGTGTTTAGTGGGCAGCTGGCAAACCGCCACCAACTTGACAGATTGACTCTCAGAGTGTTGAAACAACAGAAAAAGTCCAGCTAAGTTGAGGGACAGCAGAGGGGGAAAACAAGCCAACGCTGCCTGCAATATAAATGATGTGGATGTCCGTAATGAGCTGTCTACATACATCCATCTGTGTGCTCATATGTGTGTTTGTGTGACTTCAGGTTATAGGAATAACTAGTTGTGTGCAGCCTCGAGCATCATAAAAGGACAGCTACCAGTTCGCAGTCAGGGGCAGCAGTTAGCTCGGATTATAAGGGTGGAGTAAAGTCACTCTTAGGCCGCAACGGAGGTTTCTCTCCAGGGAAGGAAAAAAGAAAGAAAGGTTGTAATCATGAGGAAATATTGGTAAAACACAGCCCTTTAGTTCAGTCATTCCCTTCACACAACTCCCTTGTTATTTTGACCAATCAGCCCATGATAGCGCGACAGTGTGAGAGCGTTTGGGACAAAAGTGAGTCGATTAAAGACTTCCTCCAGCCGAGCTGCGGTTCTGCTAGCGAGCTGCCCCGCAGAACAAATTGAACTGGGCGTAAGGCTGAATACAAAGAGAGAAATCCCTACTCCCATTTCTTCTTGACAATTGCATTAGTCATTCCCCCCGAATGAATTTAAAGAAACAAAACCCCCGAACAGAACAGAACAGACAGGACCAGTGAAATTACAGTGTTTGAAGGAAGCGTGACTCTGACTTATGCTGCACTGAAATGGAAGTCAGAGTGTTTTCTCAGCTTAGTTTACTCATCCAGGCACAGTTAAGTGACATTAAGTGACTTGAGCATGACGTACAGTATGCATGTATGAAAAGGCTGGCAATATTATATTTTAAATTTGTTTTAATTATTGTTGATAAATGTCGCTAAAAATACTTTCTGACCTTCCTATTGTCTGTTGCGCTTAGCGACAAGCACATTAATTACTACTGAAGACATAAATCTTTAAAAATAGGTCTCAGTAATTTCCTAAAACAGCTGCACGCTTTAGGTTTTAGCCAACATTGGTCGAACAGGAGTAAATGTGCATTTGTTTGGGACTATTTTCAGAGGTGGATTAATACACATTTGATGCGCTAATGAGTATTTATGGTGGCAGGAGGAAGTCAAAACAATCTAAATGTTCATTTTAAGATGTGGCTCACTGATTTGCAGTGGAGCTTCATGGCACAGAGTAAGAAGCTGTGCTGTCAATTCTCGTTCGCTGGATCAAGTTATTGTTGGTTTTGGCCTTTTCATGAGTTTTGTTGACAGTAACAGAAATGCAGAATATCACCAGACTTTAAGTCCTTTAAGCCTGAAACATTTGTCTTTCAGTCTGGGGCACTAAATCCGTTCCATACTGCGTGTTGTTTTCGTCTTTTGTACACATTTTCCGTTTCCTGTGACATTTCACAGCTAATGGAAATATAAAAAAATAGAATCAAATGACCACATGGGGGCACTGTAATTAAAGTTCAGATTTTAAGACTCCAGATTAAAGGCTAGAATTAGTTCAGTCTACACAAAATATTAGCCAGATCGACAATATAGGTCTTTTTATATTAATTTATCAACCGTCAAAAGCTACGAAAACAGACTGTGTCCTGTGTCCAAATCAACTGAAACCCTGTCTGTTTATGACCGAGACATTTCTGAACCCCTCTTTCTTTCTTTCTTTCTTTCTTTCTTTCTTTCTTTCTTTCTGAAGCCAGAGCACCTTTTGCATTCCCCCTCATAATGCATGACAGATGCAGATCAGGCTCCGCTCGTTCTGATGGTTAGATCTCTTCAGTGTGCAGCCAATGAGAATCACCCCCCTCGCATCTACCCTCGTCTCCTCAAACCCTTACACTGGCGCTGCATCTGGTTTCAATGCACTTTGTCAGAAAACACTGCTCGCTAGGGGTAATAAACGGGGTTGTGAAATAAGCTTTTTAACGGAAGAGGTTTGAGGGAATGTAAGTGTTTTGGAGGCAGACTAACCGGCCACGTCCCCACGGTCAGCTACAGTTGGTGGTTTTGTTATTCTGGACAAGTGATGGAAATCGTCCAGCAGATAAAGAATCAACTATTTCCAAAGTAAAGTAATGAGAATAAATGAAGCTGAGGAGGAATTTAGTTGGTGTAAGACACAGCAAGAGGTTTCAAAGTCCATTGATCCACTTAGTGTCAAAATCGATATATACTGGGAGGTTGACACTACTGCAGTGGGATATACCGTACTCCTCTAAATACTTGTGTATGTGTGTTGTTGCTGGGGCCGGCGATGGTATTGTTACAACCGACTACAGCTGCTGTTGTAGTGGAGGCAGGGTCAGCGGTGGGGAACCAAAATCCTCTTTTAATGAGTTCTCCAGGGGAACCAGAAACAGTGTGCACATAATGAAACACACAACAGTGCAAATGCTGACAGCAGGCTGTGTGCATATGTGTGCAGCAGTTGTTTTAAAAGCCATTTTTCAGCTCAGTTCAGTCCCAGTTCAAGAGGTTTAACTTAACTGATCTGGGTGTGTGAGAGACAGGCAGGCAGTGTGAGTGAGCGGGAACAAAGGGTGGAAATCATTAGTTTCAAGGCAGTTTGATGAAGTTATACAACATACTGAATGTTCAGAATGAGATAAAACAGCCATTTTGCTGGTGTGCTTGATTATGATTTGGGAGATGTCTTTTCACTGAACAGAAGAGTGAATTCAGATTCAAACGTTAATTAAAATGTGTATTATCAGACTGCAGCGTTCTACCTTTGTTGTCACCTTTAGCTGATGTTTATTGTTTTCAACGCACATTTCTTCATTTTTTTAATATAACTTGGCCACCTCACCCTGACCTGTCATGCTAAAGGTTGAGAAAACTGCATTCCAGCTCCAGCAGGCCTGTAGACGTTAGCCGATCTTGACCTCTGACCTTTCAGTGGAGCAAGCAAAAAGAGCGTTTTTGGTTTCAGCTAAGCATCAAATGTTAATGCTTTACATCGAGTCAACTTTTGATAATGATATTAAAATAAAATTCGGTGACTGTCAGCTGGGTGTTACATTTAAATCAACTATATATTAGATCTTTTCTACAGCTCACTTCATTTTAATTTTCGTTCTACGCTTCAAATGTGTCGGGCATCAGGAGGAGATTAACCTAGCTTCGCATAAAGACTAGAAGTGGCTAGCCTGATTTTGTCAAAAGGTATCAAAATCCAGCTACCAGCACCTTTAAAGCTCAATAATCAGCAACTAAATCCACAGCGTGTCGTTTTTACATTCAAATATTTGTCTAGCTGTTCCCCCTTGCTTCCAGTCTTTATGCTAAGCTAGGCTAATCGGCTCTAGCTCCACAGTTACCGTACAGACATGAAAGTAGTATCAATTTTCTGATTTGAATCTTGGAAAGAAAGCCTATTTTCCAAACTGTTTCTTTAAAGCTCACTGTTAAGTTTCTCATTTCTCATATTTGATTCATCTACTGTGGTATTTCTCTCTGTTCGCTGGAGCTTCCCAGCCAACTATTCTTAGTTGCAGCTCCTCTGTGGTCTGACCTCTCGCTCTGCTAAACAGATCCTTTCCTGTCAGATCTGCTGGTGAATTACGGGGGTATAATTGCTGCCATGATGGCTGACTGTCTTTGTTGTTGTTGTTTATATCTCCTCAGAGCCAGCCAGAGATGGAGTACTCTCTGCCCGAGCTGCAGGCTCCTCGATCCAACGTGGCGGACAAACCCTGGCCTCAGGTCCACTCTCACACCCAGAGGCCCCATGGTGAGAACATGCACGCAACACACACACCGCACATGCACACATTTATCTGTGCACGTTGCTGCAATATCCCCCCCCATTTGGCAGGTGTGAGGGGACATGGCGAGAGGGGAGCATCCAAAGCAGGAGGCAAAGGGAAGCACCCTGTCCAGCACACGGACGACCCCACAGCTGAGCACGACTTCCTCGGCTGCATGTCCAGGTGAGCTGGAGTTACCCTGTGGAGAGTTGAAGAGTGAGATGGGAGAGCTAATGTGTTCCGCATAAAATACAGTTTCTCAGCCTGATCCTTCCTTACAAGCGGTTTATTGTCAGCATGAAAATCAGCTTGCAGAGAGTCCATCACAGCGCACATCATGGCTTTGATTATTGCCGGTCTTATAATATCATTGCGCTGTGATGTATGCGGTCCACATCAATCTACACGTTCAGCTGAATCACCTCGTGATGATATATCTTCCGCAAAAACAGAGGTAGACGTGATGGATTGAGATGCATCCGCTGAGATGACTCAATGTTTCCTGTCTCTGGAAGATAATTATAATACCATACTGACAGTAAGGAGGGAGACAGGGATTTAAAGCAGTAGTAGTAGTAGTAGTTGCATTGTCATATCTCTCATATTGAAAGTGCATTTTCACACATTTAGTTACACTGGATCGAGAACTATTTGATGTTTAGTTCCTCTGTATTTCTACCCCTCTCTAGTCTCATCCACAAACTCTTGTCTCCTTCTTTTTGCGTCTCTTTTTTTCGTTCTTCAGACGTTCAGGCCTTCCACGGTGGATTTTGGCGGCCTGTCTCTTCCTGTCCATCATGGTCATGTTGTGGCTCAGCTGCGCCAGCCTCGTCACCGCGCCGGAGCAGCACATCAAAACGCAGGTACACACACAGGGAAGCACCCACACCAGTGTAATCACATGCACATGTGAGGGGAAGCAATGACTTAATACGCTCACAAATCCAAGGGTGACTCAGCATACTTGGCAGAGCGAGTGGAGGGGCAGTTGGAGATCCAGGAGCACATTTCAATTCAGGCTGAAGCCTGAGGTCCTTGCATGTGTGCTGCCGACGTGTGCACCCATGTTTTATGATGTTTGCGTCACTTGAATTGGTGAAGGTGCACCCAAAATCAGACAAACTCTCTTTGTCATACATTCGTCAGCCTGACGACACAGCAGTGATTCCAGTGAAGCAGAGTAAACATGACTGTAATATCTGGTTCCTATCAGCAGTTCCCATCCACAACGGCTGGGACACTGCTGCACAGCCCCATTCCAAAAACGCTGGGACACTGTGTAAAACATAAATAAAAACAAAAATGCCATCATTTGCAAAAGTGTTACTGAGTCCATGTAGGAACTGAGCCTTTCAAGGATGCACCTTTCAGACTCAATCATGACACTATCACCTGTTACCAATGAGCCTGATCACCTGTGGAATGATCCACACAGGTGTTTTTGGAGCGCTCCTCAGCTTTCTCTGTCTTTTGTTGCTCCTGTCCAAACTGGTTTGAAACTGGTTTGTTGCCGCATCAAATTCAAATTGCCACTGTACTGTTTCCAATTTATGTCAGAAAGAGATCAGTAAATGATCACAATCTGCCTGTTTTACGCAGTGTCCCAGCTTATAGCCGAGTGAAGGTGTCTCTGCATCTGCAGTCTGTAATTTGAGTGGCACGCGTTCTCCAAACTTTGCTGATGCAGCCCAGATTCCCTGTGTTTACCTTGTTTAAATCAAAGACAGGGTTTCTAGGACAGCAGCTGTGTGCATCCTCCTCCTTCCCTCCAACTTAAATTACAACACTCCATCAAATCATTACAGGAACCGTCAGCCATATAAAGACTTTAAACAGGCTGTCTTTACATTCCCCGTTTGGGGTTTCTCACTTAATTGCTTCATGCAGTCAAATCAAGTCAAGATGTGGTGAAGTATTGTCGGTGGAGGTATGTGTACCCGGACTTGTTATCACTTGTTCCTCCTTGATGTCTTTTCAGCTGAGCATCAATGGGGATAAAGAGTTTCTGGATAATGCCCACAAAGTCAACCCGTACCACCTGAGTCCCGTGATCGCCGTCGCCGTGAAACAGTCAGAGGAGAGTCAGGAAGCCGGGCCGCTGCCGGTGAAAGTTGACCTCAACAAAACCTGTGTTTAGGAGGGACCAGCGGGAGAGCTCCATGTCTGAAACCTTTGGCCCTTCAGTGAAAGGGGTGAAACGAAACACATCACGGGACTCACTCAGTCACCAGAATTTTTTAAAGCATATTTTTAAGAGCATGGCACCCTCCCGTCATTTAGGATATCATACTGAATCATCTAGCTTGCTCTTGTTGGTCTGATGGCGCTTCATTTCTCTTGTACAGTCCAGATTTCCTCAAGTCCATCCTCAAGTTTTACCGTAATGATCCGCCTGCTCATTGCTTATTGATAAGTCAGTGCTGGAGACAAGCAGAGAGGATGGATTACAGCTGAGAGCCCTCGTATCATTTTTCATGTCCTGCGTGGACGAGAGAAGACAAACGCCGAGATTCATTTTAGATTTCATTTTGCCTCGTTCTCACAGAGAGTTTGGATTAATTGATGGGTTGCTGAGAGCGAGAAAAGGTGTGAAAAAATGGGGAGAGAGGAGGGAGGAAGACGAATGGAAGGTGGGCTAAATGCTTTGGCCTGTGAGCGCTGCAGGAAACAGATACTGTGGCTCACAGTTTATAATCTGTTTACATAATCAGCTTTCTGAGCTGTTTAGTAAACTGTAGAAATTCATAAATCATGTTTTCCTTCCATGACGGAAAGTAACTCTCAGGTGAGCTACACCTTCTCACCAAGTCCAGAGAAACGGTCAAACTCAAATCTAAAACAGCGTCTTCTGTCGCCACATTCCTGTGTGTGTGTGTTTGTGTGTGTTCGGATGTGTGGGCGTGTGTGTGTGTGTGTGTGTGTGTGTGTGTGCGTACATCTACAACAGCACACGTGCATTTATGGGGAGCAAATACTAAAAACTGGCAGATTCAAAACTGGAACTGGATCGAAAACCTTTATTTATTTTCTCCTCTATTTATTCAGTCATCGACACGAGTTATCTGTTGAATAGTGTTATTGAAGTGCCATGTACAGTTAATTCATCATGCAAATGTAATTGCTCTGTATGTAAAATACATTGTAACACAGATGGAAAGAGACACGTAGAGAGAGGATTGCACCTATAACTGTATTATTATTATTATTACTATTATTATTATTATTATCATATTATTGCTCTTATATCACTTCAAGAGTTCCTCGCTGTTATATGTGCCATGTGCTTTCTAATAGCTGACTATTTTGTATGTCCTAGGAGCACACACTGAAGGATAACCTCTGTAACGATGTGTAATGCAAAGCTTTTAACATAGGTCTTTGTTATTGAACAGAGTTGCACAGTCTTAGAGCAGATTTTCTGTTTTCCTCTCAGTGCTTTTGATGTCCTGTAACGCTCTCGTTTCATCCAGGCTATGTAGACAATAAACCGTGCATGCAAGTGACGCTTCGGTAGTTTATCTTAACCTCCGGCCGTGCCAGTATGGTAAGCCTCTGCTGTAGACTTGTGATTTTTTGTGTTACTATTTACTGTAAACATTGAATAGAATGTGTAATGAATGACAATATCCTCATATTTTACAGGAAGGACTCTTAATTAAAAAGCCATTCAATCAAAATCTGTGCTGGTTGGAGCTGAAGGCGTATCACAAGGAAGATGAATTTCAAACCGTATTGTTTCCTTTTTACTGGTCTGTTTATTTTCAATGAAATGATACTTACAACATGATGAAATAAAGTGTTTTCATTGTAAATAAATTAGAGGGTTAAGTGTGTGTTTTTTGCCATTTACACTAAAAAGAGGAATGAATTAAGAAGAATACTGCCACATAAACAGTTCATATTATACACTGTAGCCAGAGCGTGCATTTGTGCATATGTGTGTGAGTGTGTGTGTGTGTGTGTGTGTGTGTGTGTGTGTGAAGCTCTTAGAGAAAAAAAATGAAGCTGCAAAATAAAGAAAAAATTCTAGCCAGAGGAAAAGCAGACTGAATATCTAAATACTGAAGAGTTCAAGATACGCCTCATTTCCAAAAGTATGTGGACACCTTTTGTGTGATTGTTGAGGAGCTCACATCAAAATCACGGCCTTTAACACAATGCTATGCCAGGCTCCACTCTTCTAGCAAGGCTTTCCAAAAGGTTTCATGCACTGGCTGCTGGGATTAGCGAAGTCGGCCGCTGATGCTGGAGGATGAGGCTCACAGTCAACATTTTAATCCATCCCAAAGGTGTTGGAGGTCAGGCTCTGTGCAGGCCGGTGCTTCAGACCTTGTTGCATTGAAGCAGAGGTCGACCTTCTCCAAATTTGAAAGATGAAAGCACATTCTTGTCTAAAGCATCAGTGTATAATTCACCATTCCTTGGTGCTTCAGGGTTTGCTTCACACAAACCACCAAAACAGCCCCAGAACAAAGGTGTGTCCACATACTTTTGGTCAAATAATGTAGGTCATCAGTTTCTTTTCAAAAATCATAATTGAGCATTTAGTGCTGGTGATTTTTCAGGAAAAGCTTCCACTCCCAATAACCCATCTTAAGTGTGTAATACAAGTTTTTGTCCACTTGGTGGCAGCAGAGTTCCAGTATTTCTACCATAATGAGAAGTTTATTGGAGGCACTCTGTTAAATGCTGGAGTCCACCGTGCCTTGTTTTCAGTTCACCTGAGCTGAAGTGATGAATTTGATAATTATACATATTTATGCATCTGAGAGCAATGATTTTATTTTCGACGCAATTTAACATCATGTCCCACACCATTGTGGGATAAATAAAGTCTATCTAATCAGAGAAAGCAGGTTCTGCAGCCATAGAGGACAGATGTGTAGCTGCAGAGTTCTGGCTCTTAACTGGAAAATCCATACGACAGTATGCACAGAAGGGGCTGAGGAGGGCATGATAGCTGAGAAAAATAATGGGTGGCATTGAGCTGAAAGTTTGTTTCTGAAGGGGTGAAAAAAATGATCACAAAACAACATGACAGATGAGAGCTGCAGCATCAAGTGAAGGCAGATTTAGCTGCTGGGATGACTGCTGAGAGAATAGATGAAGCAGCTGCCTGCTTTCACCTGCAGGAGACAGAAACATATAATGAAGTTCATCTAAACCTGAGCTGGCGCGTGCATTTTGGCTGAAATCAGACACCTGACGTCTGTCATTCATAAAGTGAAATTTGTGCAGTTCAGTCCAAAATAGACCAGATTATAATACCACGCACTGCTCTATTTACGCTTACCTGTAACAGATATAATGAAGGCATTTAGCTTCATTTAATGCTTCATCTCCAACAAGATTCACTCAAGAAAAGAGACAATAAGAGAAGAAGACAGAAATCTGCATTGGTTTCTCTGTCATTGCATCAAAAGCAGACCAAATACAATGAATACATAATCAAACACCACACGACGGGGGCAACACACCAGAGCTCCCAGTGCATGTGTCCAATTAGCATAACATGCTGGCTGGCTGTGTGAAAGACAGACAGACAGAAGGAAATATCAAAACATGCCTCCTTGTTGTCAGCTGTGACACATAATCAAAGAGAAGAAGCTTCTCTACAAGCGGGTGTTACGTTACATTACCCTGTGATGTTTTGGCAGGGGAAAGTGCCACGTGTGTGTGTGGCCGCTGGTCATTCTGCATACTGTAGGTCTGTGAAGGCAGCACCGACACCCTCCATTAACACCGAGTGTGCGTCGACAGGTGATGACACCTGAGGCCTCAAGAAACTTTTCAGAGCAAGACTTCTTCTTGTTTTCTCTCGTCAGAGGCTGTTGTGTGGGCAGAGGGTGTAAATCTGTGTCTCTGACTTCCCTCTCACCCACCTCACAGGAGGCTGCATCACAGCTCTGATTTGTCTGCCATACATTCAGACACTTTAGGTAAAGAGAGAAAAATTGCCTACTGTAGTGCCACTTCACTAACTTGACCGGGCCGGCCTTCGCTCTGTGTGCAGTGAATGGGCTTTGGCAGCAGCTGGGCTCCCATTGATAACGAACCGGAGAGAGGCGGAGAGAGAAGAGGAGGGTGGTGGTGGTGGTGGTGGTGGTGGTGGTGGGGGGGTCTTGCATATGTGTGTGTGCGTGTGTGTGTCTCAAACTGGCTACAAATAGATCCCATGTTTGTGTGTGGACGCTGTGGAGGAGGAGGAAGCTAAAAATGAAAAAGAGTAGGAATGGTTTGTACTTTCCACGCTGACACGCTGACTCATTTAATGCAAATGGGCCCTGTGGTCTCACTATTTCTCTGTCTCCCACAATCAGACTTTTGACGCAGGGAGAGACAAACTGAGATTTTACATCCTTCAGGCCTCGCTCTGTCTCACCAGATAGTGTCTCCCATCAAGGCTCGAGCCATGACTTTACATACCAACACGGCTGAGTACAATGTTTCCCAATGGCAGATGTTTATTTCCTCATATGATGATTTAAATGCTGTTTCAACACCTCCAGGAAAATAATTGTAGTGCAAAAAAAAGGCATTTTAAATATGCTGGAGCAAAAACAATATCAGACTCTATATAAACAGCCATCATGTGAAATCTCCAAGTTCCTCTCTTTGCCATCGCCCCCTTTTATTCCTCCCTCTCTTCTCATGATCCTCCCTCTTTCCTCCCTGCTGATCTTCATCTTTCCACGCGACATCGCAAATGAACATAGTTTGTTGCACCTTTTGGCTAATCAGCCCCAAGTAATTGCCATGAGTGCCTCATTCAGCAGTGGGGTGCACAAACACAGCACAACCAGCAAGCAAGGATCCCCCGTCACTGTCGCTCAGCTGATCACCCACAGGGGGCGCTATGGATCCAGGTTTGAATGCTGGTGGCCCCATTATTACAATTTAATGGTTTATGTGAGCGAAGAGGCAATGTTCCTCTCTCTCTCTCTCTCTCTCTCTCTCTCTCTCCCTCCCTCCCAGCAGAAAGCTGTGTGCTGCTCTTATCTGGCCAGACCTGCTGCAGGAGCCAACCTGCAGTGCATTAAACAAGCCACCACCACTGACACACACACGCACACACATAAACAGGCGAATACACACAGAGCTGCATGTGAAGATGTGTGTGTGACTGTGAAAATGAACAGAATAATGAGAGAGGAGCGAACAGTCAGAGACAGTTAAGGGGGAAGGAGAAGGAGAGTTCATCGGGGGGATTGATTGGACAGTCTACACTGTAGTGTATATTTGGGAATAATTCCCCTCAGAGACTACACTGAGGGAAAATGATGAAAATGTCATGTGTTCTCGCTCTTGTGCAAGAAAGTGACCTGCAGATGAGAAGTTTAATGAAGCTGCAGGAGAAGCAGGAGAAACGGTCTTAATGGGGACGTGTCAGTTGGCCTTTAAGCATTTTAATATTAAAGATGCCACAGAGTTAAGGGAGACTTTCAGCATTTATTTCCCTCCTAACACTAGCACATACCGGGCCCATGCTTTTCTTGAATGGATGGTTGACTGTCTGCATAATCTGACAAGTCTAGAAATTGAAATCTTGAATGCTGCTGGACCTGATCGGATTTTCTCCCCCCCCATGTTTCTTTGTGCACATCATGCACAAATAACAGAGGTAGCAAAGCATGAAACCTGTCAACTTTGCAGCCATCTGAGTCACGCCAACTGTGTGTGACAAGTGTCAAAATGAATGTGATTCTGTGTCAGATCTGCTTTGACACGGTGAAAAGTTTGGTGGGATTTTTTTTTTTTTTTTTTTGGAGGGGTGGGGGGAGGGAAAATACTCACTCTTCATCTCAGTCGCTTTGTTTCTCTCTCTCTCTCTCTCTCTCTCTCTCTCTCTCTCTCTCTCTCACACACACACACACACACACACACACACACACACAGAGAGAGAGAGAGAGAGAGAGAGAGAGAGAGAGAAGGGGAAACAACCACCAAAGCGGACTTGGTTGAAGCAGTAACTTTATTTTACCACGACATCTGTCATAAACTTCCGCTGCGCCTATAACAAAGATTCAATCAGAGCTTTAACAACATGCCAAATTAAAATTCCGGGGACATTCTCTCTCTGCTTCTCTCTTTCTCTGTCTCTCGGTCTTTTACAGCCGTAGCAGCCATGCACGTACACATGGGGAGACAGACATGTACATACAGCACGGATGCTACCCGGACTATTAAACTCCAAGCTGCCCGACACGCCACTCTCTCCAAACTAGGCGCACAGGCATGAGCGGCCGGTTTCAAGCTGCCCTCTCTGTGAATTGATTCTACTATGAGCCTACACGAATCTCTGCTCTCAGAGGCGGGGGTGAGCGGTAGAAAGCAGCGTGTCCAGTCCGGGTCGACACCTCATCGAATGTCACACAAGTACAATCGGGTAACTTAAAATGTTATTTTAATTATGTTTATTTCGCTGCAACAGAAAGACAACTCGTTACTCTTGGGATTCGTGGTATCTCCCACATTGCCGCACCCCCGCGCCACGAAATGGAACATTCCACAATTTATTCCAGGGAAAGACTGACAGTTTTTTGGGTCATGAAGCAGCTGTTCAAGTCAGCGGCCGGTCTCCCCTCCGCTGGAATAAGAAATTAGTCCATTTTAAAGTAAATAACTAAAGCCTCTGGCCGATAAGAAGGAATTATAGAATGGTGTGCAGGCTCAATTTGACGGAGAGAGAGACCCCAAAACAGTTAAATCCAATAAATATGATTTTTCCCCCTCCTCCATCAAATTATTAAACACATCGGTGCTAAAGTTAGGCCAAGTTCTTATCAACACAAGAGAAGATGGGAGGCTGTATACCATAAGCAACTTACTCCCGTTATTGAAGAATTACATTTGCAAGGCTGTGTTAATAACACTGTTTTCAAAGTGACATGCACACATGATTATGCAAAATACTTTTTTTGTTGGTGTTTTAGGCCTCTGGAGGTCATGCAGAATATCATCTGTTAGAGGTTTGAATCCTAATTGTCAAAATTGATTGCCAGCGTTACTGATGATGATACTGTTTTGCTTATATTACTGTCATCACAGGCTCCATTTGTGTCAGTCATCACGCCACTTAGTTGGAGTTTGACTTTGACGTATGGGGGAAAGCATGACAGGGAGGCCACTCTGTATATTTCTTAAGTCATTTTTCTACACTCTGACTTATTAGACATCCTTATTAGAATTAATAAATTTGTTATGCACAACCTCTATTTGCCATAGTTAAGTCACTTATCTTTTTGACCTTTCACAGCAGGTGCTTTATCAGACTTTTTATGTAGTTAATTCTCGTTGTTGTAAAAAAATGCCACCTAACACCTTGAATCTATTAGTTGAACATATTCCAGATTTCAAAGGGCTGCACTTAGAGGCCACGAGTTAAGTAACATCCAAGTATTGTGCCAACATATAATTAAGTTTCATGGAGCATAATGCATGCTGTATGAGATTAGCAATTTGCATCCTGAGCTAGTAGTTGTTTTCATTTCATTTCTGTATGCAAGGGAACGTATTACAGCCTCCTCATTTTCTGTACTGGGGAACTAATGCTGGAAGTGGTTCATAAAGTTTGCTGTGAGACTGTTGAGATTTCAATTAAATATAGGCCTGGTCTGTGTCATGGATTAAGTTTCATAAAAAGTGAAGACCTATGCTGTAAAGACTGACTGCGTGCCGCTGAATCCTGCAGCAGTGGAGCTGTTTAGTGGAGTATTGAAAATGAAAAAGATGACTCATTTGTAATCTCAGAATATTATTGAGTTTAATTATTTTTATTGAAAACACAAATTTGCTTTCATTCAGCTAAACTGCTCTCATATGTAACTATTACTGTAATGGGTGCTATGTTTACATCTTCAAATTAATGGACTAAATGTCTTTATTAAATTGGGAAAAATTCAGTAATTGAGTAAAATGTGTTGAAGGAGAATGATGCATGGGCTCGCAAATTTATCAAAAACATTTACGAAATAGCAATAAAGCCAACAGCATTAATAGCTTTGACTTTTATGTAATAAATGAACAGATGGTACATGATGACCATGTGGGAAGATGTAAACTTGTAATCTGCATATCCAAAAGAAAATATACATTTCATTAGTGTCATCAACATCTGTTGTGTGGTAAATATTCTGTAAGACCCTGAAATCAAACCAAACCGCTGACTGTGATTAAAAAAAAGTTATCTGTTGAACAATTAAGTCAAGAAGATTTTGTTTATCTTTGTTGTGTGACACACTTGTCACGTAATAATTGTGTAGGTAAATGCAGAGGTCAGGGCCTGGCTGTGATTAAACTGGTTTGTATTTGCACCAAAGCCCATTGGCTTCACTTACTCATTCCTCCACATCTATCTGCTTTTAATTTCCCTCAATTTCATCCCGTCTTCCATTTCATCTTCTCCTCTTGTCTCCTCCACCTGATCCATTTGTCTCTCTACTTCTACATTTCTCTCTCCCTCCACGCCACCACGCCACTCTCCATCTGTTGGCCTTCCTCCATCTCCCCCGCCGCCCCCTTTCTCCTGTCTGCCCAGAGTCACCAGTCATCCACCAGCATGCGCTCCTCCTCTGGTCATAATGGAGATCATATGTTGAAGCCAGCTCTGAAACCCAACACGGGACGTCCACATCAAATAAAACCTGCTGTCAGCAGCGGGGCCTGGCTCTGCCAAGGGGAGTGAAACCATATCTGTGTCGGCCTCACCAACACGCCATAAAATGGAAACCCAAAAGACCAACAGACAGACCACACCTCTCTGGGAGACATTCCATCACCCCCCCTGCAAAACTACAGTTTTTGTCGCATATTGGTTGAGGTGTGCTCAAACCTCTGAGGTGAAGTTTGCAGCCTTTCATACCCACAAAGGTTTGCTGTCACTCATTGAGATGCACACCGGTCTGATTGGCAGGAGATTTGTGTAACTGCATGAAAATTCAGTGCGTCATCTCAAAAATGTTAACGCTGTCTTTGCAGTTCCGTCATCACTGTGGCATCCTCATAAGTCATCTAAATGCTCTTGTTTATTGCATCACCTTCCTTGCCTGAATACATGGATTTTCTGTACTGAACATAAAGTACCGTTGCTTATCCCGGTGTGCTTAGCTGACTTGTGAAATGGGCTCATCTTCTGCCAGTGAACAAAACAACGCTGATTTCAAGTTGGCACCAAACATCGATGACTTGAACTTAGAGCATTGCTGGACTATCAAAGCGCATTATGCTGTGAAAATAAAACCTGATTACAACCTTAGTTTGGCCACGAGGATTGACTTTCAACTTCATGGATAGTCTACATTGATCTGCAGAAAATAGGGCATGTCACCCTGGACAGACACCATCGAATATCTCAAAAACAGAACCTTGGACCTGTCGGAGAGGTCAGAACTTTAACAAGCAGCAGCTCAAATACAGCCTAGATGCACTTTTCAGACTGTAAATTGCTTGTAAATCTTTGAGCCATTGTAAATTTGGTTCAGTATCACTCCCACTAATTCTGAATTTCGACCGTAGACTCCAAAGACGAGATCGGGATCTTGTAATCCAAAGGGATTGCGAACAGTACACCTCATTTCCAGGCTGGTACAGAAAAACTGGTGAATATCAGATCATCAGAAATCTAAAACGGTGCACTAGCATATGAACATAATCTCCTGAAATCAATATTTAAATGGTCTGCTCACAGTAGATCAGAATTTTAAAGGTCTTCTTTCAAGTGTGGGACTTCCTGTGTGGTGTCATACACATGTGGCCCGTGGCCCACAGCCCACCATATAAGGCGGCGGCAGCATCACCATTTCTCAGCAGATATGACCGAGATTGAATTGCCCTTCCAGCCCCCATGTCTGAGCAGTAGAGATAGAGATCCAGAGTAAGAGCTGGAAGATGGATGGAGCGCTGGCGCTGATGGTACTGCTGCTGGGGGGAAGGTGGAAGCCGGAGTGTCCTGTTGTTCGTCAAGTAGCTGAGAGATCAGATGCTATCGGGCCAGGAAGTGTCTGCTCTGCTCAGCTCCGTTCTACAGCCCGAGCACTGCACACAGCGGCTAGTTTACGTAAAGGATAAACAGTGACCCAGGGGTTGTAATCCACTAGCAGGCCGAGCAGGACTGTGTGGATTACTGGAGGCTAACTGTAGCCTCTCCACTTGTTTTACACCTCAAGAGGATCCTAATTGAGCTAAATCTCATTATTTATGGCTGGCTTTGGAGACAGTAATCAGAGAGGCTGGTGTGTCTTTAAACAGATCAGTCAGGAGCTGTGTCTTTTAATGTGAGCATGTGCGCATGTGCCCAGCAAACACACACACATGCATTCACACAGGTTCAGTTTCCAGGTTGCTCTCATGAGAAGACTTAGCAGTGGGAGGGGAAACGTTCTGTGGTCATTAGAGGCTCCGGTACACTCATCATCGCTGTGTTGCACATATGAAAGTGTGTGTTTGTGTGTGCATGTGAGAAAGCGAGGGAAATCACATGAAAGCATTTTTGCTGGAGACAAAACCTGGAGAAAATGAACATCACTGTCACTTGTAAATGACAGATTTAATATTTTCATAAAACAATAGTTAACGAGATATTTTCCTCCCCTTTATTTCTTCTGGTTTAATGAATCCAGCTGATGTAGATCCAGAATATTCATTGCAAGCGGCTACCTAGACCAGCAATTTCCCGTGTTATTAAAAGGCAGGGATCGTTGATATGAAGATATGAAGTTTCATTGCTGGCTGATATGAGAATTATGAATGGCGACAGAGGGCAAGAGCTGACCCTGTGTGGAGCCACAGTGCTGAGGGGTCTGCAGCTCCACTGATAGACAATAGGGAAGAGAAACTCCAAGAACAGTTCATATAAATGTCACGCTTTCTAGACCGCTAATAAAAAAAAGAACAGGGCTCGCAATAATAGCTGCACTAGAGGAGCAAAAGAAAGAGAAATTAAGAAAGCAAGAAAGAAAAGGAGGGAAAGTGAAGGAGGAGAGGAGGAGTTTGTTAATATATTTCAGACAAAAGGGGGAAAAATAAAATGGCGCTGGAGAGATTTTGCAAAGATTCTGAGGTGGTTGGGATGAGGTGACGTGGAGCAGAGTGAAAGAGAGAGAAAGAAGAAGAAAGACGATAAGATGGTGGTTTGGGAGTTTAGAAACCTCTCAACCATATGCATTTCTATGTCTGCAATATACATGCAAATGGCGGCACGCAGGCGATAGGAAAGCAAGGAGCAGAGATAGTTTTTTTTTTTTTCTAGATGCACATTACCCTGAACGATGCCAAGCTCCAGCCTACCTCCACCCGTCAACACTAAACACACAGAGCTGCAGACGACACTGGACATTTAACTCTTAAATTTAGCATTTTCCCCCAGCAATCATCCATCTCTGCAAATCCCAATCTGTATTCATGACTGTAGGTGAAGTCATGGCTTGTGTTCAAAGAGTTATTTTAACAGACAATTAGTTTTATTTTGTCAACACAGAAAGAGAAAAGAAAAGAGATAAAAAAGATTTAGAGCTGGGGAGAGACAATAAAACAGGGAGACAGACAGACAGACTGATCCTGGTGTCTGTAGGAAGGGGGACCTGGCTTTGATTTTGGCAACCAACTCATACAGCAACAAAGGAGCTCCAACGCAGACATGGAAAACCCAGAGATACACAAAGCCCCAAAAGAAGGATTTCTGTTTTCAGGTGCCGATCAGGCTGCTGGATGGAGTGGGAACCTGTCTGGAGCAGATGTTTTATTGGGACACGTGAATGCTTGACAGGACATTTTACAGTCCATTTTACATCAATGAACTTGGCCAGCAACAGGAGAAATACAATATGTCTCAAGGTGTATGTGTGTGCTCTTGTAATTCAATCTTTGTGGGGACCTGTTTGAGTTTTAGACTCTGAGAGGACATTTTTGGAAAGTGAAGCATTTTGGTCACTCTGCACTCCTTCAAAGGCCTTTTTGGAGGTTAAGACTTGGTTTTAGGCTAAGACTAGATTTAGGTTTAGATTAAAGATAGCGTGAGGGTCGGGACCTGCTAATGCATTATGTCATTAAGGGTCCTCACAAGTATAGAGGTACAAACTTATGTGTGTGTACTTTGGCACCTGTTCTTTGCCCAAACAGTGAGCAGAACCCATTGACTGAACACTGAGCTTATGTTTTGACACAGCCTGATATATGCAAGGCATTAATCCTCACACACACCATTTATCAAAAGCTGAGTGGGTCTTGATGTGTTTGTGTGCGAAAGTAATGGTGATATTTAGCCACTCTAGGGACAGCAACGTCGGTCCACCACTTTGGTCCGTACTGAAGTATCTCAACAGCTATTGGATGGGTTGCTAGAAACATTCATGATCGCCAGAAGATGAATTCCTCTTTTAACATTTCCTCTGGTGCCACCATGAGGTTGACATTTTTGATTTTTAGAGAAATGTCTTAACAACTTTTGGATACATTGCCCTGAAATTTGGAAACAATATTGTTTGTGCCAACAGGATGAATCCTGAAGATTTTAGTGATCCATGACTTTTGATCTAGTGTTGTCGTCAGGCGGTCAATGTAAAAGGTGAACATGGTGAACATTATACCTGCTAGCATGCTAGCATCAGCATGTTAGCATAGCCGCTGTGAGCATGCTAGCATGCTGAGCATTTAAGTCAAAGCACTGCTGTGACTAAAGACAACCTGACAAAGCCATTAGTGTGCCTATAGACTCTAAGGGTGCTGCCACCCCTTCTTCATTTGTTCCAGACTTTTCTGTTTGATTTGAAAATGACCAAAATTACTGTTGTGAAACCTCCCCCAGACCATGGTCCAGCTCAAAAAAATTGAACCATCAGCCTGATGAAAAGAGGTGGTCTCGGTCCAGATCAAACTGAGTCATGGTTCAGTTTTGGATGGTTTTGGATGGTTCAGACATTCGGACCACTTTCTGTCAGGCTATCATCAGAACTGGAAACTTTTTGATTATTTACCGAGAGGATGATGGAGAGACGAATTCAATCGACTTGACAACAAAGGTCATCGTTTGTAGATGCCAGGCGCCCACCATCTACAAACCAATCAGCTGCAAGTACAGGGGGCTGTAGGCGAGGACAACAGGACGCAGGTATGTCCTGCATAGTTCTTTGGCACACTCACATAATTGCAATGTGAAACCAAAACTAACTGCATCAAATGGACTTTAGACGCATAGTTGTTACTGAACAAATGCATAAAACTGAATTGCAGGGTATAGATGGAGTTCAAAGCAATGATTTGGGTATTTTCTATAAAAACGTAGCAAGCTAAATATATGAGAGTAATTTACCTGAACATTTTTTTCTGTCTCTGATTTCTGACCTAAGCAGCAATCAAAGTGTTTTTTTATTCCACTCTACAGCACAATTAGGAAAATGGAAAAAAAAAATCAATATTCTTTCTCTCAAAAATGAATATAATAAAACATTTTGCAATGTCAATTTTAGCATCACACACATGCACAACAGAAACGTGGATTGAGGAAATGGTAGCCACAAATTTTGTATGTTCAGCATTGTTGGCATGGCAACATACAGCACTGCGAGGCTGTAAACTGTTGTGTGTCGGTGTGTGTGGCATGGCTTTGTACAGCGCAGCGCATGGAAGGTTTGAGGGTTACACATGGGAGTGTGTGAGCGTGGCTCCATAAACACAGGGGTGTTAGAACAGGAGTTTAAGAGGGTGGAGAGGTGTGGAAGAAGGGGAGCCAGTGTAAATGTTTGTCCGAGAGTGGGAGCTGTAAAAGCATTAATGTATGTCGCACTGTGTGTTTTAAGACCCAAAAGGTGCACCTACGTTGGTGTGTGTGTATCTGAAAGTGTGTCTGGGTGTGTTCACAGTTCTACTGATTGTGTCTCTGTGAGTGAGCGTCACATTTTCTCTTTATACGTGCGAACATGCATGTTCTGTTGTCTGCGTTTGCACATGCTGTAGTGTAGCAGCCAGCAGAGACGTTTATTGTTTCTCTCTGTACGTGTGTACGTGCATGTGTGTATGCACGTGTGTGTGTGTGCAGGTCATTGTGAGAGGAGCTGGCAGCAGCCTCCTCTCTCCTCTTCTCTCCTGCAGTAATCAGTAAGAGTGGAGGCCTGGCCTTCTCTACCTCTCCCTGCCTGTGGTTTGTTCACATACCGTCTCAGTCGAGCGGGTAGGAATGTGTGTGTGCTTGTGTGCGTGCGTGTGTGGAAGCATTTCTATGTGTTCTCGTGTGTCATACAGATTGTGCGCACGGTGATGTGTGTGGGTGTGTGTGTGAGAGAGAGATTTAGTGTGTTTGTGTGTAAGAGTAGGGGGGTGGGGGTTGAAGAGGCCCTGTAAGGGAGAAGACAGAAAACCTGAAGGTAGTTAGTTGGCCTTTTCCCTGCAGGAAACAGCACATGATACACATGAATCCAAGCCAGCTTATTGTGAAGTGCATGCACGTCATCTAAATATGATGAACATTTAATCAAACTGTACTGAATGTCAGTTAAATGTCAGGTTAATATCATAATTGGGGAAAACAAAGAAAAATATTGAATACAGATCTGAATTTTCCACCGGGCGTCTTGTACAATATGTTTGTGAGTTGTATCAGAAGAAATACAGCTGGAGAATTGCTGTCTGCTTTGGCTTCGTTCGCTTGAAAGTGAAGCAGACACACAAGCCTGTGAGCAGTGTTGTTTTGCAGTCAGATGCGGGCAGAAGAGGACAGAGGAAAGCATTAAAACACCACTGTTTATGCCTTTTCCCAGACAGTCTGCGGACTTGGTAAGCCTCCCTGCTGGTTCCCAGAAACACACACACACACAAAGAAACACAATTTCTCTTTCGATCTGTCATGCCACACACATGCAAACACACACACTCTCCTACTATCAAGTTCATTAATGAATTGCGGCTCTTGAACGAGGTACAACGCAAGGTTTATGTTACACGGGCTTGGCATGATCCCTCAGCTGATATAATCACAACGTGATGAAAGGTTGTGATGACACATGAACATGGAACATTTGGTGCCTCTCCAAAATATGTCACTGTTACGATAACCCACTTACCATGACATTATGATGACTTTGCAGTCATGGCAAAAATGTCTAACACGTTTTATTGCCATGTATTCTATTTTGGTCTGTTCTTAATTAAAATATGACCTCCTGAAAATATTTGGCTGAGCTTGTGAGTTTTTGGAGTTGCAAACGATCGAGTAATGCACCTTAATTGTGAAACGAGTAACACACACACACAAGAAAAATGTAGTCAGGGCTGCTGATATTATCAAGAAACACTTCCTGGTGCTAATCCATCACCTTCGATATGTCCAACTGGACGCTGTGGCCAAGGTGGCAGATCTCATTAAAACATAGGGGAAGGCCACCAGTATGATCAATGTAACATTTGCTAACAAGCTAGCTACCTATAAATATGGATTTGGCTGGGGATAAGCTAATTCACTTGAACAAACACGAGCGCTTTCATGTGGCGTCGGACTAATCGGAATAAAAGAGTTCCCGACTTGGAAAATTCATGTGAACACCCCTCAGGTTGGACCAACAAAAGTCGAAAATTCTGGTACATGACTGACGGACATTGACGTCATATATGCAGAAACAAGCAGATTAAAGTAAATGTTTGGTCCCCGGTAGGAAACTTTTCATTAATTCACGTATTGCATATGAATTTTTAATGATGTATTGTCGTTGTAATATGGAATTAGGTTGTAACTGTTGTTGTTGTTGACCTCGAATTAAGACAGGATTAGTTAGAAAAGCTAAAAGCCAACACATCCTCTTTATAGCGTCCATATTGTTTCCACATTACCACTCAAAAGCTCAGGAACGCACCAAAGTCAGAAGAATGACTTCCGAGCCGTCCGAGGAACACCAACGACAGATACTACAGAGATGCAATCTGGGAAATAGTGTCCTCTGTAACTTAATTTCCTAAAAATCACACAGCGATCCCTCCTGGGATCGATGCACAGGGCCACAGCATTTGCCACAAATTGTTTGCATCAGGTATAAACCCTATAAAAACTGCTGAATTGTCATAGTGATGACCTCTGCAGAGCTCCAACCAGGGAGCACACACAATCAAAGTCAGGATTAACTTCTGTTATCAGAGTTGAGTGATATACAATCATATATCATGAATAACCAGCTGCTTGTCAGTGTTGGTTGTGAGGATACACTTGAAATTTTTTTGATATGCAGCCTCATTGTTAACAAGTAGGTAAGTAAGTATGAAGTTGGGAAGTGAAATCTCAATATAGAATTTACTTTAAATTTTGCTGTTACAAAGGCTGTGACTGTGCCATCACACTGAAGCTAACATGTCCAGTTTGGGTGACCTGTTTAATCTCTGCTGATCTCTGCAGCCTTCTCTGGATGTAGGAGTGGATGTAGGAGTGTACATAGCGAGCACACACAATAAATGGTCGTATTTAAAGTATCTAATATTACAAAAAATCTGCACGCCATCTCTGTAATGGGATAAATTCACAGTAGATTTCACAGGCTGTTATTAAGCTGTCAATGGACAAACTCCTGAGATCTTGATAGCACTACAGATTTGCATATTTTCCTGTCATATTCCAGCAGCTTTGAGTTGTTCATACTCGCGCATGTTTAGGTTGGATCAAAGATTTGCATATTAAATGAGCATTAGTGTCACATTGTCTGTGGTTTAGTTATGATGAGAAGAAGATCACCGACTCTCTTGTACAATCCACATGCAACAACGAGCCAGCAGAAAAGCAGCACGTCTCACTTTCAAAGTGGGGTGGCAGCAGGTCAACTGGAATGTAATGTCAAATCTATAATTCAGTGTAAAGCATGGCTGGAGCATTAGACGCGAGCTATAGACAATGAAGGAAGCCGAGGGCAATGACAGGAGAGTGAAGAGAAACTAAATGATCAAACTTTGGTCATGTTTTAATTCAGAGACTTAGGAGAATTTTTTTAGAATCTGTACAACACATAATACCCTCTATACTTCGTAGGCGTTCAGACTGAAAACAACCGTGCACTTAAAAAAAAGTGGTGTTGGCGGGGGTGTGTTTGTATCAGGTAGCAGTGAGATCATGAAATACGAACCAGGACGTCCAGGTTGAGTAATAGATTAATGTGCCTGAAGGCTCATCAGGTACAAAAACACTGGGCAGCAGTTGACAATAATATGAAACAGGATTTTACAACTGCGGAACAACCTAAAGCATCCGCCCACTTGAAGTGAATGAGGTTGCTGCGTTTATTCATGTATAGCTGCTGCCTGTCTGAACATGGCCAGAGACTTCTGATCTGGATTAAGGGAAAATTCCACACACAACAATTCAGTTTTAAATGGAAAAAAATGGTGGAGAGAGAAACTTGACCAACACCCTGTTGAAGCTTGGATGTACCTCCAGTCACATATTCAAAAAATGAATTCAACCCCAAAGCCGTGGGGAGGATGTAGATTTACCACAAATGCTTAGTTCAACATTGTAAATGCCTTAGAACTGGAGGCATTGCCCACATGGGACTGAAAGTCATGGGCGAACAGCGTTAGACGTCACAGACTTTTCACTGGTGTTTTACTGATTCATTTTTTGGTCTACAGGACAGAATCACTGGATTTTCTCCGGATTCCTTCTGACACTGTAATGAACATGACGGGACCAGAATTACCCTGACTCCAAAAAAGTTAAGACGCTGTGTGAAATGTGAGTAAAAACAGAATCATTTCATTTAAAATGAACTGTGTTTACCGACAGTGGTTTTACAAAGCGTTCCTGAGCTCATGTAGGAACATCCCTCATACAATCATGTGTTCATAAAGTGGTGAATCTCGCTCCATCTTCGCTTGTGAATGACTGAGCCTTTCCAGGATGCTCCTTTCATACCCAATCACGATACTATCACCTGTCACCAATGGACCTGTTTACCTGTGGAATGATCCAAACAGGTGTCCCAACTTTGTTGGAATCACAGTTGTAATAAGTGAATCTGGCTTTAAATTCTTCTACAAAAGTAAAATAGTGCTTCATTTCCCTTCACAACATCCCTTTCCTTTCTGGGAAAAGGCCAACTAGCTACCTTTCCTGTATATGATGGAAACTTACCAAACCACCTTTCTATTGTTTGCACTGATTTCACTGGTTAATGATTACAGTGATCCAGGCTCCGGTGCTGCTGGGCGCATCTGAATGAAGCTGTTTGTGACCCTCCCCGACCTCAGCCACACACAGATATTCAGAGCTGCATGTCTCAGTGAAAAGGACAGTACAATATGCTCCCATCTCTCTGTGTCGCTCTCCTCTCTTTGAGCTCATCCTAAGCCACCGCCCAGTCTAATTCCAGCCTGCATCTCAGCGCCTGGAAAAAAAAAAAAAGGAAAACACAGAGTCATAAACATGCCAGATTAGGTCAGAGTTGGTTTCATAACCACTCCATGACCTCTTTTCTCTCCCCCTCTTTTTCTTTCTCTTTCCCTCTAGGTCTCTCTCACTCTTTCTCTCTTTCCTGCACTTTTCTGTCCTCTCTCTTTCCTTCCTGCACCCTCTCCTTCTCATCTCGCTGCTCTCCACTTTCTGCAGACCAATCTGTCTTCTATTTGGCTTCGCTCTCTTCTCCAATCTTCCCTATCCCCCGCTCTCTTTTTATGTGCTCTATCTTCACACTCTTTCGCCCACTTTATAAGGTCCCGCTGTACCTCTAAACTTCACAAGTCCCGCGCTCCTTGTATTTCCCTTTTTCCTTTCCTCAGTCTTTTCTTTTTATTTTTTCCTCACCCCGCTCGCACAGAATTTATTATCCATTTTCTGTGCTACGGCCATCTTAGTCACCAACTCTCAGCAGCCCTGTGTCTCAACATGGCAAAAAGACATTTCATAACAGCAGCCAAAGCCGAGCGAATATATAGACGACTTCCGGCAACCATAAAAAAGACAGTGAGATTGATGAAAATAGCCTGGTGGTGCAGTGTCCTGGTGGATGAGTGGAGAAAACAGTACATGCAATGCATTTGCAGATTTGTTTGTCACATCCAGGCCAGTTTTTACCTGCTACTCCTCAGCCATGCCTCCCTGCTCACCTGCACTCTTGCTCACCTGCACACCTGTTTCCCATCAGCTTTATCAGTCTCACTTTATAAGGAGCCCAGTCGCCACCATTCATTTGCCAGATTGTCATGGCTCATGCTTGACTCACCAGTGATCTTCTTCAGTGTGTTTTTCAGCCTTTGGCCTCATCTGAACCTGATCTGAACTCTTGATACGTTTCTCCCTGGCTGAAGTTTCTCAGTGGCTTCTGTCCTCGAAGTCTCATCACAGCAAATCTGTCAGAGGTCGCTCTCGACTCAGTTCGGTGCACAGTTGTCTCGGTCCTCTGATTGTCTGTCCGTGTTTACTGTTGGCGGGTATTGCACCCGGGTCTTTCCAGTACCCGTTACATTTGTTGATGTAAAGTAAATTCCATCTTACGTTCTCAAAACGTAACACAAATTTGGTAACAATGACAAAAGTTTCTGGTGTTTTGCATGATCGTAAGTCTCAAACCAGTGTTGTAAAGCGTCACGATCGGCATCGGAAAGAGTTGTACAAACACTTCTGTGGCTCTGGAGGATCTTTGTCAAATTGGAAAAATTACACTGAGGACGCGTTGGCTTTGTTCAGACTGCCTTCCATAATCCATTGTTTGGGACATCCTTACAAAGTCTGGACAGCAAAAAACCACATGAAATGCAATCTTTTTTTTTTTTTTTTGCAAATGGGTTCCAAGTCACATCTGGAGGTGGTTTGAAATGCAATTTCTACAGATGTGTCTCAGTCAGGACGTTCTGGGCTCTCAAATCGGATTTCAAAGTGTCTTTTGCATCGCTCGCAACACGGCACGTGACGGTCATCAGACTGGCCGAGCACAATCCCTGCAGCTGCTAGCAGAGCGGCAGGATAGCTCAGAGAACAAAAGTCCACGTAACCATCATTTGACGGTGCGATTGTATCACGGGCGAGATGATGGATGTCCTTTTCTCATGCTTCCTCGTGGGAAAGCTGTGTTGCTTGCTGACACCTACGTCGTTACCGCAGCAACCCATGCAGATATGTTGGTGATGTGTGGAAACACAGATCTGATCACTTACAAAATAAAGTGTGGACAGTCTGTCTTAAAGAGCTGATTTGAGAAACAAATCCAATTTTCCTACCTGTGAACATAGTCAAATGATGATATTCGGTTCTTTCAGCTTGGGTTGAGAGAATACATATTCTTAATTTGGGATGTGGAGTTTGACGAGCATCTACAAGGCAGGGAGGGTCTAACAAACACGATCGTGTGGCACTGCAGGAAATGTGGCCTTCTGGTTGGGTTATGCCAGAAAAGAAATAGGTTGTACGTTGTGTTTTCTGGCCGAGTTCGGACGTGTTTGCTGCTGACTGCGGCTACACTCGAAGGTGGACTGAAAAGCTGGGCGTTTAAATATGGGGCATTCGTAGGGTAGCATACAGTTGTTCGCTAACCTGACACTCCAGATGGTTTGTTACGAGGAACCATCTGGGAAGTCGTCCATGGAAACTGTTTGGAAAAATGCAGGCACTTTCAAAAAATACTTGGCACGTGATTGGATGAGCCATCTGTCTATCACCGTCTATGACGGGCTAACTTCAACCAGTCAGATCAGCAAACCATATGAGTTAAATCAAACTCTTGCCAAAGCCAACAGAAGAGCGAGAACATCTTTTCCATCGAGAAAACGCTCCAGCGCCGTTCTTTGCTCTTCTTACAATGAAGAAATACACTGATGCTATAGCAGCAGCTATGCTAACCCCTACAGGAGCACACCTAGACCAGGCCTGCAGCTGTCAGAAGCCCCTCATTAGATGCTGATTGGTCTGACTGACTGTAGTTCATCCTCATGGGTGTAGCGTAGAGCCTGGAAAGGACGGATTCATCATCCCATGATCGTGTGAATCCAGCTGCCTTGCAAGGTAAATTGTTGGATGGAAATGCTGGACTGTCGGTTTCGGAAAGTTGCAGAAATGGTCAGACACAGGCCCCTGATTTGGACATTGGAAGGCGAGGGAGTATCTGGAGCTGCTGAACAATCCCACAAGCACTTGTGACAAATTATCCTGGCAGCTTTACCCCGTGACTCTTCGGTTTTCACTGTGTTTTTTCATCGGTATCTCACAACTCTGTCAATAGAATACCAAATACGGGAGTACTCTTTAAAGAGAGCTCACATTCATGCTTTTGTATTGTACTTTCCTGACATTACTTCTAGAAAAATATATATCCAAAATTGGGATCTGACATGCTGATTTAAATTAAGTTATTCTTCTCAAAATACCTGTGAAAAAGAAGTTCCTTCTGTCGTTCATTTCTTATATTTAAACCTGTTCAAAGCATTACCAGTATTTGAAACATTGTGCACCAGGCCAGAAATCTTTAAATTTTCACCCGATAATTGCACCATTTTCAAGTTCTTTCAGAGTAAAATGAGTATAAAATGTCAGACACTGTGTTCTATCAAAAGCTTCCAGTCAGGTGCGAATGCTGGCTTTCACAACGTGAAATCAGAATAAATACAATGATTGCAATCTGAGTTCTCATTCAACTTCCTTATTATTTTTATTTTTAGCAGCAGGAGTTTTTAGCAGCAGGGGTAAAAAACCTTAAGAAAAAATAATAACGTTGATGAAGCAGTCATATGCTCGACTGACCAACTCTGGTCTCATAGCTTCTGCTCCTATTGTGTGACAAAGACTCCTTTTGAACTGTGACAAACTGTGTTAACTCTGCCTCTGTCGATCTGATACTCTCCTCTTCTTCACCTCTCCTGTCGCTCTTTTTGGTGTCTGTCACCCTCCTCATCTCCTCTGCTCGCTCCTCCTGTTCTCAGCACATGCCAACCCAAATCTAACCAAATGATGACTGGATCATAATTTTTTTTAATACACAGACTTAACCGATTATTTGAACACATCAATCAATAACGGATGTACAAAAGCAAACAAATAATACATTTCATCCCATAGGGAGGATGAATAGTCATCACTGCTCATTATTCCATATGGGCTGACAACCACACAGCACACCTCTCCACACCACTCCTTTGCTATCTGTAGGTGTTTCTGCCCTCTCATGTCATGTCTTTCCACCCCCAAAATCTTTACTCTTCTATTGAACTGTTTCTCCTCTCTTTCCCACTTTCTTTCCATGCTTTACCCACGTTCCACTTCATATCACAGAGAGTGCCAATGCCTCTCACTGTTTGGCGAGGTGGTGACCTGAAGCTGGCCAGGTGTGCTTTGGAATTAGTGTCATTTCTGGTGATTCTCAGAGATATATTCAAATGTAAAGCTGTGTGTTTTCTTAAATGGTGTTTCTCATGACAAAAAAGAACATTTGAGCTGGACTAGCTACCTTGCTAAAGAGCCCTCTTCTTAACCCACCTGAGCTTGCAGATGATTCAGTGGCTCTCTCACGTCCTGACTCATCTGCTGCTACAGCAACAGATGGAAGAAGATGACTCCTCCTCCACCTCCTCGAGCCTCGCCTGCACCTCGTTGCCTTCATTCTCTTTCTTTTTGGTGAAGCTTCTTATATCCATAGCCTTAATGTCTTGCTTTAGTGAATTAGCTAGCTAGCTACCACCAGATGCTAACAATGACAAGCCTTGTAATTGGTGCCCACTCTCTCTTTGTCGCTCACGTGCAAAATACTTGCATGTCAGGTCATGTGAAATACATCTGCTGCTTAAACGACACACAGAGGACCCAAACCGTCAGTTGTTTGCCTTTTTGAGGGCTTTAATGCATGATCAGAATGACAGATGAATAGATCTGGGGTGATTTTGCTTTTTATATCTCTTATTTTTGTAATTTTTTCTTTTTGAGATCCACATTTTTCTTTTCCATGTGCCAAATCTGATCCAATCTGACGAAAGGACATGTCACCAGTCCATCAAATGAGACTGTATCGGTTCATTTTCCAACAGAACATACATTTTCCAAACTAATACTAAAAACTATTCGGAGGAAAGTACATTTGTAATTCTGGGCTCACGTGCTGGGTTTCACTGTGAGGGAATGAGAGATAAAACCACAGGAATAAAACCATACAGTGCAGCTTAAGCTTGGATAAGACAGGTCAGTTAATCTATATCTGGGCCAAAGGACAGCATGTACAGTATCAACACTCTTAAAAGACAGTATTAAAATATGCTCTATGCAGTCTGCTATTAGATATATGCTGCCTATGTTTCAATTCCGTATGCTATAGCACTAGAGCGTGGATGAGCAACATAGAGAAGTATGTATGCAATGTGCAGTGTGTATTACATATTATCTTGAGTATGTGTGGAATTTCACAATCTAGACCATCTGAACGAGAAAACATATTGCATCACACAAGTTGACTACTGGGACAAATGTATTGAGGAGTTCTCATCTGTATGTTTAGCAAAGCACAAACTCTGCTTTAGGAATGGACCTTGAATGATTTATTGGCCATAAAATTCATTGATCACAGCTTTTGAGAAACACGTAATCTAACACAGAGTTGAAAACTAACGGCGTGGCTGCCGGGCACGTTTGTGGCCAAATATTCTGTAATCTGTTGTGGTAATTTAATTAGTCAAGAAAGAATGTGATTAATCAAATCAATTAGATTGCACTATGAAAACATAAATCATGTTTCCCCAGTCTCATTATCAACCTCAGGGTGGATGTGTGTTTGTGTGTGTGTGTGTGTGTGTGTGTGTGCGTGTGTGCGCACGCATGTGTGCATACAAACGTGTGTGTGTGTCCAAGTGTGAAAGTGAGAAAATGTGGGTCTATCCTTCAGCAGCAACCATTTTATCTATACAGAGGGTATCGGTCTGTGTGTGTGTTTGTGTGTGTGAGTGTGTGTATGTGTGTGTATGTTGGCGTGTACAGCTAGTGTACACTAGAGAGTAGCTGGAGAGGAGAAAGAGAGGGATAAGCATTTGCAGGCTGCAATTATGGGTAATTTTCCAACAGCAGCAAAATTAAAGCTCCCCAAAACAAAACAAAGAGGGCAAATTTACTCCCTGGACGAGTCTGTCACTGATGCACAAAGCAGAGAGAGAGAGAGAGAGAGAGGGAGAGAGAGAGCCTACTGTTGTACATACAGTGCAAAGCTTCAGGCAGCATCTATTATACAAATATTGACAAGTGATGTCCGTCATGTTGTTGAGTCAGTTCGGTTTATGCGGGGGCTCTGGCGGCTTCCTCATCCCTCTCCTTTGGGCCCTGACAGGGAGGAGCCTTATGGTTTCTTTGGCGTCATCATAATGCACTATGCCACATTAATCCGACCACACACGTCCTGTACACTAATGTTTGCGCAACAGCGATTTCCAAAAATGTTGGGATGCTGCATAAAGATAAAATATTTGCTGTCTGACCTCATTGGCTTTATTGATTCTTGTAAATATGTGCTTATTTTGAATTTGATGCAGCAACACGTTTCAATTAAGTTGGGACAGGAGCAATTAAAGACTGGGAAAGTTGTGGAATGCTCCCATAAACCCTCGACCATAGTTTCTCAATGTGTGGCCTTTGGGCCCGTTATGGCCCTCAGAAACATTTTGTGCAGCCCTGCACATGATACGATGTGAAATGCATGTATTTTATTTCAATTGTCAGACTATTTCAATACTTTCATTGTCACTAGCCGACATGTAATGCACTACTTGGCTAGCATCAAGCTGCACCCTGCTAACAAGCGTCTGTCAGGTTAGGAATGACAACTTAAAGCTGCTGGTTTCATCGCAACCAGTGGAACCTCACGAGCATCAGGGAATTACGTTCTGTCATCGGTGCTAGCGCTGTTAGCCAAACCCAAGTGACTTCACTGGACAACTCAGCAGTTTAATGTGGAAATGAGATGGAAGAGCCACCGCAGAAAAAAAAAAGCCCTGTAAGGTGGAGAAGAGAAGGAGGTTTCAGAAAAAATGAATCAGCTCTTATTCTGTCAGACCTCGGGGGACGTGTGAAGTGATCTGTGCTTCGGTGCGGATGGAATTTAATGTTAAACGTCATTATGAGACCAAATACTATGACAGGTTCATGGGTGGAAGTAAAATGAAGTAAAAGGGGCTGAAATCTCACTGCAGAAGCTGGTGATTTTTCCCTGTGAGTTTGTCACTTTGATCCACTGCTAATATATATAATATTGATTAGTGGAGCTTTACGCGTTTGGTTTATGAGATTTTCGTCCGTGTGAGCATTTCTTGTTGAAGACAGTAAACACGTAGTAAAATCTGAGTTGAAAGTAAATATCTCGTCTTCTAAATGTGGATGAATTCAGTCTCAAGTCCTCGCTAGCCAGCTCTGAGAAGGAGAAGTAATAGAGGGTGAAGTCGGGTAGGTGTGACTCATCCTGTTCTGAGAATCACCAGAGCTGAAATTATAAGCTGGTATGCATATCAATGAGAACTGAGCTACCATGACAACTCCCAATGATATGAATATTTCTCACAACATGTATACCTTTTTACTCATTTAGTTTTCACACTTTGTTGGTGGGGAGCACATCAGCATTTTACACATGCTCTGGATATGTAGCAGTGTGAAATGTTGGTATTCTTGCAGCAGCGTTTTCAGCGAAGCATCCCTTTAATGCTCTGTGTGTCTCCCAGAGCGAGGTGATAGCAGAGAGCAGCCACGGTGCAGAATAGGGGTTAATTAACTAAACCTCGCAGTGTCACAGCACAGCTTCCTTTCCTTCCCTTCTCCTTTCCTTTCGTTTTTCTCCCCTCTCCTCTCGTGCCCAGGGCCACTTTTATGGTGGATGTTGTTTCCAATGACACCAGAACGACCATCATTAAAAGCCAGCCAGCATATATACTCCGCAGAAATAATCCCATCAAAAGGAAACAGGCTAACAACCTCTGTCTAATCCTTCATTAGCTTGGCTCCTCCCCTCACATCCCCCTCCTCCACCAAAGCACCAGTAATTAGCTTAGCACTAACGAGTCGCCAGAGGTGGCAATAGTTCATCTCATCTGCTACAACTCATGTTAAAGTTCAAGAACGCTGCTGGAACAATCGCATAAATCTGTGTCTATCACACAGTATCACATACTCCCCAGCCATTCCCAGTCATGACAGCTGGAACGAATTACCTTTTCAATTTCACAAATCATCTGAGCAATCAAAAATGAAGTTTGCTGTGTTACCAATCCATCAAAAAAATGAGGCTGTGTTACTGGAAACTGGACTGGATAAAATATTTTAGGTGAGAAATGATGATTATTCATTTGTTTGTCTGATTTCCAAAAGTAAGAAAGATGCTGAATGCAGTTGTTTCAAATGCATAGTTTAATAATTGCTTTTGAAAACATGAGTAATAAGCTAATTTCCAGCCATGTTAGCAGCACGGCTCTATGAATAGCAGTCCAGACTGAATATCACAAACTATGGGATGGATGGCTTTGAGGTTTTGTACAGATATTCATGGTGAAGCCTGGTGTCGTCAGTGATCCCTTAACTTTTCCTCGAGCAGCATTATGAAGTCCCATGCTGTTGGTTTATACTCAGATATCTACAAATATTTATCTATTAAGCTACAGCTTAATGATTTTCTCTCCCTGATAAAAACTGTGTTTCCACTGTGTTTATGTATCCGTTGTCCCTTATCTGTTTTAAAATCCTCTATGTTATCATTTTTGTAACTTTGTAAAGATATGTTATCTTCGGCAGGTGTCTCTTGTGAAAAACAGATTTTGATCTAAAGGGACCTCCTGGTTAAATAAAGATTAAGTTAAACAAATGAAGAAAAAAACTGCAGAACTAATCCCATCATCCTCAGCTGTGCTTTGTCTTTATTGCTGATTGATCCTGATCAGCAGCTTAGCATTGTCATCATGATCATGTTAGCATGCTGACATTAGCATTTAGCTCCAAGAACTGTCATTCCCAGCTCGTCACATATGGGCGTCAATGTGCAGGATGGTCTATTGACTTCTTTAGACAGCTCATCCTCACGTATGTAAGTATCATACTTATTCTAACCCAACCCAACCCTTTACCTAAACCTAACACAGGAGTTTTGGATCCTGAACTTAACCAAAGTGTCGCTGTTTCCTCATAGTAACCATGTGACTATTATTGTTCTCTGCAAGCTTTATTTTGAAAGTGTAACCCTGTCCTGCATTTCTATAATTGCTAACTTGACTGCAGAGCCCTGCACATTGAAACATGACACAAAAGGGGTACCCAGTTCCTCAGAAAGTGACGCAAAGGGGTCCTGAACAAGTGTCCTTATGCAATGAGTTGAGTCGATCCACATTGAAGAACGGTCGCCTCTCGCTTCTTTGCACATTGGTAAGAGACAATGAGACGATTGTTTAAGTTGAACTGCTGCACCTGGAATGAGAGCTAAAAAGTACCTGCAGTGATTCACTGTAAAGTGCAAGCAACATGTGGCTTAATGACATCATCAGTGTGAAAACAGTGCAATCTGGTGTGTTGAAACAAAAGACTTTTTCTCATACTGTGATAACATACAGTTCAGTGAGGCTCCAGCCAAACAAGCCGCTGTCATTTTCACATGCACATACAAGACATTAAACACAGGCAGTCACTCACACAGTCGCGCCATAAAGAACAGGTTGGACCCGTTGAAGCAAATGAATGTTAACTTCCGTGCAGATCTGATGGGAATGACAAGTGTTGATCATGAAAAACTGACAGGACTACATTTGAATGTTAGTTACAGTGTGTGTGTGTGTGTGTGTCTGTCAATATATGCTGATCCATTAGCATGCATGAAGAGTATATTATGGAAATGCACCATATACTGCAGGGCCGTCATGGAAATACAACTCAATAAATGAGTTCAAGTAAAGGGGAAGACAAGAAGTGGAACGGTTTTAATGGTAGGCAATGGCAGCGGTTCATGACAGAAAAATAATAATACTCTTTGTGTGCACATGTAGTGTATAGTCACGAGGTTCTGTGCAGTATTTACTGCACCATTAAAAAACTGTTTTACTGTGATACTAACTGATTTACTGTGCACACAATCTCCAAAATATTCCAAAACTATAAATTTATAAACACAGTTCTTTCAAAACTTACTGAAGGTTAATGAACTGAAATGTTTCCTCTGAGTGATGTAACCCAGGGAACGGCTTTTACAATTTTATAAAATACGTTAATAAAATATTCTTTTAAAGCTTAAACAGACTCTGTACTGTAAAGCCAAAGAACTGAGGCTATGCCCTGATATTTAAACCAAATGCAGTGGAGAAAATCACTCTAAATCCTGAAGTAAACAAAGCAATAAGTCAGTGGTATATGTATGGTTTATTTATGTGTTTGTATGTATGGGTGAAACCTCTTTCATAACAAGAAAAGTAAAAATGTGTATGATCTACTAAAATTCCTTAGAATTGATTCAATGGTTTGGTAACAAAATATCTATTTTAGGGGGAAATCATTTGCCAGCATCATTTAATTTAATGCAATATTAATGAAATATACTCTGTGGTAAGTGGTAACTGTGGTGTTTTTGAACTTTCCATCACAGTTTCTTTTTTCCGTTCTTTTTATTAAAATTTGAGTCTGTAACTGGCACCATTTCTTCTACCCTGTTAACACTTAAAAAGACCGAAAATTCACTTTGCGTTAACAGATCACAAGAGGTCAGAACAAAACACAGGTGTGACTGCATCCAAAAGAAAACTGTCTGCAAATCACTGAGTTTAATAAGTGATAAACCAATGCAGAAGTGGCTTAAACTGGCATTTTCTTCTAATGGCCAGCAGGGGGCGACTCCACTGGATGCAAAGAGAAGTCTGATTCTATGTAAGCCTATGAGAAAACGACCCTACTTTTCACTTGATTTACTATCTCAATTAACATTTTCCAAATGCGTTTATGGTCTCAATCATCTGTTTTAAGTCTTCTTCAATACAGCATGATGTTCAATTTGCAAAATATGGTCCCATTTAGAGTAAAATAGACACTAAAGCAGGGTATGCAAGTTGCTAAAATGTCATGTTCTCAGTCAGATCCAATCAGGATGGAGGCGTTGCATTGCATATCCATGGCAGCTCCACCCTCTTGTCCAAATATGGTCAAAACCAAGATGGCATTCATGTCAAAGTTGAGGTTTTACAAACAGCAGTCCACAAACCAATGGGTGACATAATGGAGGACACGTCCACTGTTTATTAAACAGTTTATGCGTTGGATCAGGGAGGTCTAATTTAAATAGCCATTTTTAATAGGACATTTGTGCAATGATTTGAACATTCAGCTAAACTTGGGTTAAACTGGGCTTGTTTGAAACCTGTCTGATTGCTTGTATTTCTGATGACTCACAGGCTCTGTTGTAATGCTGTGCTGAGTCCTTGCAACCCTCGAATGAATCATTTAAACTGGTAAGTAAACTGTTTTCATGCACAACCATATTCTCAAGTAATGTAGTGTGAATGCACACGCACCCACAGCCGAACTGAAGGACTACATATTCAGCTTTGTAGCACAGTGTGCATATAGCATGACAAAGCTTCAAAACAGTCAATTTGACTATGCCCGCCAATTCAGAAAGCATTTTGAAGTCCCATTGGAGACAGCAAATAGCCGCTGGAGTCCTCTCCTCTGATGACTTTTTTCTGTTTGGCAGCCGTCAGCATCCCCACAGATAAAATCACATGTGAGCAGGGAAGCAAAATCTCATCAGAATTGGTCACTGGAGACACATTTGAGATGCACTCTGCAGGCCATCTGAAATGGATCTGGACACAATCTAGATATATCTGGATACAAGCTATTAGGCCTGAACGGGGCCTTTGTTCAGTCATGGTGGTTATCACTGCTCATGCTAAATCCACCGTCCTGCTGTTGTTGCTGCCAGAAACAAACACACAATTTCTGTGTGCCATTTTTCCTCCCATAGACCTACCTGACTCTGTATGAGAGAGAGGGGAGCACATTTTAAAGGCTATCGTGACCTGGTCACCGTGTCACATCAACTGCTGGAAGACAAACAGTAAATGTGGAGGGAGAAAGAGAGGAGGCGTGACACACAGCAAAGGTCCCAGGCCCAGATATGAATCGGGGACGCTGCACTTTGTGTGGCCTCTATGCCACCGTAACAGCTCTGAAACACACTTTCAACACACTTTGATCACATTGCATTATGAAAGCATTCAAAATATTGGGACATTTTTCACTGCAACAATCCTTCAGTCAAATTGAACCATAGGGGTCTCTCCATAGCCGCGTTCTTACAACCCTGATTCAGAAAAAAGTTGGGATGCTGTGTAAAAACATAAATAAAAACACAATGCAATCATTTAAAACGATTTGTGAAGTGTTCCTGAACCCATGCAGTAATATAGTCAGTAGTATACAATCATGTGTTCACAAAGTGGTGAACCTCCCTCCACTCCCGCTCGTGAATGACTGAGCCTTTCCAGGATGCCCCTTTCATACCCAATCATGAGACTCTCACCTGTTGCCAATGAACCTGTTTACCTGTGGAATGTTCCAAACAGGTGTTTTTGGAGCATTCCACTATTTTCCCAGTCTTTTGTTGCACCTGTCCCAACTTGTTTGAAACGTCTTGCTTCATAAAATTTAGAATAAATGAATATTTACAAAAATCAATGAAGCCGAAGGGGTCAAATATCAAATATTTTGTCTTTGTACTATTTTCAAATTTGTCAAAAAGGATCAGGAAATCATCACATTCTGTTTGATTGGTATTTCACACAGCGTCCCAACTTTTTGGGAATTGGGTTGTAATTACTGAGACACTTTTGGAGTCTTAAGATGCAGCAAATAGAGACAAAATCAAAAGATATTGCAACTTTTGCAGCATTATTTTTAACTTACTAATTGCTAAATGTAATGATTTGGTCATATGTCATTTCTTCTTGCATTCTATTACTTTAAGTACAGCATGATTGAAAATTATCAGATATAATAAGCACAAATTTGATCGTATGCATGTGATGTGCTTCCGATCAAATGTCACACTGAGGGGGCAGCAAACATTTCTTTAAATTTGCTTCTTTGTTTTGTTCTGTTATGAATTTTAGAAACATGTATGACTGCTATGAAATACTCACGGCTCTAAGACTCCGTCAGACGTGGAAAATGCTATACGAGTAGATTCACAATCTCATATTTTACCAGTTTACCAATAATTGAAGGTATTCTATGCCATTTCCTGGATTTTGCAGTTATTTTGTGCTCTGGACATGAATTAACCTCTACTGTCAATGTGCTTTCATCTCCTGAAACAGATCATGAGGACGTGTTAGCACAGGGTTTTGCCATCACCTTGGCAACCCAACCTTTTACCCTGCAGGTGTTCACACTGTGATTTACTACTTTGGTACCATACAGTAGGAGGATCACATCCCTATATACTGATAAATCTCTCTTTTCCTGTCTTCCTCTCTCTGTCTGTCTCTTTCACTCTGTCAGGCTGAACCCCGCTGATCTGTTCAATCACCCAGGAGCGCTGAGGCAGGACCCTGTAAAAGGTGATTCACTCCATTTCAGCGCTCCATACACCATTTGTCCTGCTCCTCTCGCCCCGTCTTCTGTCTGTTTATAGTTCCCCTCGGTCAGCCATTGTTGACCTAACACTGCCGCCTGACATTAGAAGAATTTCTGTTTAAAAAAAGAGAGAAAAGCATGCACGCAGACACTCCCATATTTATTTCCTAAAGTAAACACTTCTGTTATGCAACTGTCACTTAAACTAGTTTATACTGGTTCGGTTACTGAGAGACTTCTCTGTTACTTTCGTGGCATTTTGAAATTTCTGACAGTTTGAAAAGCTGTCGAGAGCTAACAGGCACACTGTGTCTGCTACCATTGTCTTGTTTGCAACCAATGACTGACATCACGTTATTGATGCGGACCCAGATCCCAGCGGTTTCCAAACTTTTGTACATGCCATTATTACACATGAAGACTTTGACAGCCACATGTATAAAGCGGCTGATAGGTGAGCCAAGATTGGCAAAAAAAAAAAAAAAAAAAAAGAGAGAAATTGGACAAAGAGCTCTATATAATCTCTGCCTCTCAGCTGACCAAATATAGACAAAAAGAAATTGAAAAGCACTGTCTTTGTCCAAAAAATATGGCAAACAATTACTCTATGTTCCCTATTGTTTCAGCCGCTGACCCATGAAGGCTAAGAAGTGACTGATGTCTGATTGTATTGTGTTGTGGCTCCTCATCTCCATTCAGTGTGGCCAGGAAACATAGGGGAACTGGGCAATTATTTCTGATTTATCTACTTGGACAAATCCTGGCATATTGAGCAGTGCTCCACAGTCTAGTTGAGGTTTGTGTCCTCATTATCGATACTCTCCATACTGTTGGCTTACTTCAAGCTTTGCCAAGACGTCCGGTTCGTTCTTGGGGTCTATAGTGCGTGACTGATTTTGAGAAGCATGATTTTCAGTCATGTAAATGAGTTCATGGGTGGGTGACTCATTAAAGGAGGAAAAGCTGGCCTGATTTTGTCTTGGAAGTAAACATAATTGTCCACATAGATCGGACATGATGATGAAATCAATCTGTGGATTTGTCTATTTTAGCAGACGAAAGGTAAAAGCGATTGCTTTTATCATTGCATATTGACCCGCTACCTAACAGCTTCTGTTTGAAACCAATTGTTCTCTTTATCCACACAAAATAACCTTTCATCACATTACATACATAAAAGACAAAAGTTCACACTTCTATGAAATATAAATCTACAAATACAAACATTATGCATGTTTGTATTTCCAAATCTGTCAGAATTCTACATTTGGATGCGGAGTAATAGTATAATTATTTGTATGATATGTGCATATTTAGCTTACATTTCTGCAGCCACACCTTAGTTTGAGAGAAAAATTGTTAGAGTTGTAATTGTACCAGTTACCAGTACTTAAGTATTTTGTATATGTACGTATTTCTCTGATTGTTTTGTCACTATTGAACTTTACTACCATCTACTGCATTTCCTGCAAAGGCCAAATGCCCTGTCTCGCTATATTAACGAAAGAGAGGAACAATACATGTATTCGCCCCATGATTCGGATCTGCTCCGAAGTGTAATGGGTTCTTCTTTGGCCCATGCTGCACCCTTCTGCAAAGTTTCATGTAAATAGGGTCATAGTTTTTCCATAATCCTGCTGACAAACAGATAAGCTGAGGTGAAAACATAACCTCGTTGGCGGAGGTAATTAAGCCTTTTCTCTCTTACCTCAACGTTAGCCACATTGGTCCACAGCTGCCTGTTTAACAAGGGGACACAGCAGGAGAGCTCATTTAGTCTCACAAACCCATGATGGTGGTGCTGAGTAATGACTTATTACAAGTGATGCCACACCAAAGTTTTACGGTTGCGAAACTTGATCAGATGCCATATGGTATCTTTCACAACGGTTTGCTACCAGCTTAAATATGAAGACGTGACTCATCATTTCTTGTGTTACGTCTTCTCTTTATTCTGAAGTGTTCCTTTTTGTTCCAGTTGTGGCATTTGGTGTGTCTTCAGACCACCGTTCATCATAGCTTTAGTGCTGTTGCATGTACCATAGATACACCTCGTATATGTGTGTGCACAGTACACTGATACTATAAAAAATGACTCTACATTGTGTGATAATGTTGGAAGTGCACTTCTTTGGCAGTTAATATACAGAAAATGATGTAATTCGTGCAACAACAACCATCAATCAAGCACTTTGGCACACACTTCAGACAGTTTTATTTGAAGACTTTTCAACTGCAGACAAAACAGCTCTTCCAAGAACTTATTACTTTATTTCTTTTATTTTGTGAGTTGCTGCCATAACAAATGCACTACTGTATACAGTCTCTTTATATATTTCCTTGAGGAGCTCTTTAGCAGTCTACTCTTTGAGTAGCTGTTCAAAGTCTTGGTGTGTAAGTAGTTACACAACAGTCGTTTGCTTCAACAGCACACTGAAAAATCAAGCAAACTTTCAAACACATATATCTAAACTTAATTTGGTAATTTTTCTAGCATTTGCACAAACTTTATAATCAGGCCTTGGTTTGAATTATGGGATGGTTGGGTGATTGTGGAGGCCAGGTCATCTGATGGAGCAGTCCATCACTCTCTTTCTTGGTCAAATAGCCCCAACATCACCTGGAACTGTGTTGTGGGTCATTGATGGTCCCACTAAGCTCAAACCAGATGGGATGGCATGTCACTGCAGAGTGCTGTGGTAGCCAAGCTGGTTAAGTGTGCCGTGAAGTTTGAATAAATCAACAACAGTGTCACCAGCAAATAACCCCAACACAATCAAACCTCCTCCAGGCTTCACGGTGGAAACCACAAAAGCTGGCAGGAACCAAAGATCTCATTGACTCGTCAGATCACAGTACAGATGTCCACTGGTCTTATTTCCATTGCTTGTATTTCTTGGCCCAAGCAGTTCTCTCTGTCTCATTGGTCTCCCTCAGTAGTGGTTTCTTTGCAGCAATTCAACCTGATTCACACGGTCTACTCCAAACAGTTGATGTTGGGATGTGTCCGCTACTTGAACTCTGTGAAACATTTATGTGGGCTCTAATCTGAAGTGCCGTTAATTGGTGATTTCTGAGGCTTGTAACTGTAATGAACTTATCCTCTGCAGCGGACTAGCTCTTGGTCTACCTTTCTAGGGGCGGTTCTCATGCATGTGGTACAATAATCTCCCACCAGAAACCCTCAACTCATGATAGACCCTTCCCCATGCTTCATTTTCAAAATATTATAAACCAGCAGATCATCTTCCTCCTTCTCCATCCTGCTACTCCCCCACTCCACCCATCCCCCATCCCCAGCAGTAAATTGACACTGCTTGACACACAGGGCATGTGCCCTATTGCACGTGGAGTGGCCCATTCAATTAATTCCGAGGCACTGAGCAAGTCATACAGCCAGCCAGCAAGGCAGGCGGCCAGGGAGGAAGCATTCTTCAGGACTGGGCCATGTTGTCTTGGGCAATCACTGGCAAACGTATCTTGTAGCTACGACTGCGCCTCTCTCATAGCCAGCACTGTGGCTCTGATACGCCTCTTTGTTCCAACTAAATCCTCATTAGTCATGCCAAACTGACACACACACTCACACACTGATCCAAACCCCTCCAACTTCCCACCTCATGTGATTCAGTCACTATAGAACAATGGCAAACAAACCATATAGAGTTTGTGCCGAGACGTGAAAGTGTGTGACACCATCTGCTCCACCACTGCATGCACCCCTGGTACAACTTACACTGAGTTGATAATATCCAACAAAAACAAAGTTCCACTTAATAAAATTTTTAAACAACAAAATAAAAATCAACATCATCCACATATAGTGATATAAGTCCAGTTTATTTGTCCAGCCTTTGTTCACACAGTGTAAAATGGCTTCACAACATTAATAAACATTATTATTCTTAACATCATGTAACATCCTGACACCAAGTCCAACTCAAAGAATTACAGCACGGCACTTTGTGTGGTCTTGCATCTTGCATCATTAGCTACAAATATGCTAATCTAGATGAGGTGCAAGGACGGATGCACTTGGATAACTTTGGTGGAGTATGGGTGCACAACAAGCAGCTTTCTCTTCTGACAGAGACAGTGTTATGCAGTCAAGTTTTGTGGTGAGCCAGCTAATAGCCAAGAAGCTGGAACCCAATTCAGAAGGAGAATTTGTGAAGGAGAGTCTTGTTGGAGTAATTCATGGATCTGAAGGGAATACCTGATGGAAAGTGTCTGTGTGATTTGGCCTTTATGGTGGACATTGCCTGTTCCTAAAACACCAGCCACCAGCATCTCTGCTGTCAAATGTGAAATCATTTGAAGCGAAATTAAAGTTGTGGCAAGTGCAGCTGGAAATAGGAAACACTGTGTATATGACATCTGAACATGCTGCTGAGTGAAAACTCCCTCAGACATTTAGTGAGAGGCTTCAGGACATGAAAAGTAAACTGGAACTGAACATATTTGTGATGCTGTTTAATGTGGACCCAGGTGATGAGCCTGACAACCAACACCACGAAATTATTGAGCTGAAAAGCAACATCCTATGACCGGGAGCAGCTCTTCTCAAAACTGACTCTTAAAACCTGGTAAAGCAGCTGTGAGTTGCATCATGATCATCATCATCATCATCGTTACCATCTGACATCAGATGCCTCACCAAAGAGAAGCAGCTTCAGCAGAGGTTAGTGTGATACATGTGTTCAATAATTTAGCATGGCTGGAGGCACTGCCAAGCGGGGGGCAGGGGGGCCAAGGCCACCCTGATACAGTTGCTGGCCCCCATGAGCCCCCTCCACTCTGCAAGATAACAAGCCATCCTTACTGTTTTACCATTTCAGAATGAGCTCTTACTTCCAACATGGTCCCAAACCAAAGAAGTACCAGACATTCGTCATAAAAGCTAAACACAGTCCTGAAATCCAAGAACACAGTCACAATTTAAACAATAAAAAATTGCTCCCACATCAATCAACAAGAACAGCTTGTCTAATCTAAATCTGTTAACATGTTGTACAAAAAACGTCTTCTATAAGCTCCTCTCATATTCAGCAACTTGAAGGTTGTTCCACAACACAGCACTGATGTAAAAAAGCCAGAATTTCTGGCTCCATTATTTACTCAAGGCACTTTACATGAACACACACTGGCCCTGGTATTACAGCTATGCTGAGTATGGACCATTGTTGTTTGAGAACACAAGTACTGAGGAGCATATACCCACAGGAGCATACAATCTGAGAATGGACGCTGTTATCCCCGTACGTCAACACTATTATGTCTACCTCCGCTCTTTGACGGCCATCATTTCACCCCACCCTCTTGTGTGGCTGTTGACAACTATAAACACTTATGGTTAGGGGTAATTCTAGGATCAGACCTTTAGGGGGCTGGAGTTGTAAAATGTGCATGTAAATTCTTTTGTGAATGGAGTTGGGGGGGTGGGGGGGTGGGGGGGGTCCTTGGCTAAACAGTTACCATTTGCCACTCTAACATTCTTCACTGTATGCACTGTATGCAGCTAAAAATCTGATCATAACTTAAACAAACACAGCATTTATGGTGTAAATAATTGTATAAGGAGTTTGGAGGACATTTGCTAACAGTAAATCAATATACTGCTAATAATGTGAAATCACTGTAGAGCACACGGCTGTGAATATGGGCAAAATAGGAGCAGCCTTAGCATTGTAACTATGTGGTCCTGATTACCTGTTTGCCTTCTCACCTGGTTCTTCCTCTCTCTGTTCTCTCTCTCCTTCTCTCCCTCTTTGTGGGAGACAAACATAACAACCAAACAGAGCTTTTATGCAGTAAGTGGTAGGGAGATTGGGGACAATCCATATCAATTTCTAACATTATTCTGATTGAATATTGGGTGCTGTGTGCAGTGCAGTCAGGTAACATCATTTTGACCTAATTGTGTCACCCGAACAGCCTCACCTGGCTGTTTTGATGAGAGCGAAATTTGAATATCCATTTGTGGAGAAACAGACCTTTCTGTCAGGTCATATATGAAATTGAAAAAGGGCTTTAGCATTGCCACGTCTTTACTGCAAATTCATGCTGCATCTTAAACAGAACAAAATGTGCAAGGGCCTTGAATGCACTGCAAAATGTACCATAAGGCTCAATTCTCTCAGAACAAGAAACACTGCAGTGTTTCCTGTAGGTTGATTGCTTTGGTGGGTCTCACCTTACCGATATCGGCCTTATTATGCCGGGAGTATTTCCTCTCTGACAGTCAAGATGGATCAAAGCCTGTCCTCCTGTGCTTGTCGGGGGTGCAGCTGTATCAGCAGGAAAGCTTCTAGTGCTCTGCAGCTTCACTCCCATCAGCAGCAGAGCTTCTAGCATCCTCACCACTGATGCCAGATTCAGGTGGGGTGCTCTTAAAAAAAGGTTCATATCTTGGCATGAATTTCAGCCGTTTGAGGTCGAAATCTGTCCATTTTAGTTTTAGACAGATAAAACACTCTTGTTGGGAGTTGTTGTCAACTTGAGTAACATTATCTTCACTTCAACTGTTTCTCCTCTGTTCTGTGTGTGTGTGTGTGTGTGTGTGTGTGTGTGTGTGTGTGTGTGTGTGTGTGTGTGTATAGGGGCTAAACTAGCGCAACCATAAATGACAGCAAAACACAGAAAAGACTCTCACACTGAGCTGAAATGAATGAAAGTAACATAAAACATTTTGTTCTTTTCACAGGACAATAATAAAGAAAATTGTTATAATATTTTTTGGGGCACTGAGATGACATGTAGCTGTGCTTGAGCACCCCCGAAAACAGTCTAAAAGTGGTCACTGGTTGAATGGCATGTCATACAAACCTGCTCTTTTTGAGCATACCTCAGCCATTAGTAGCAGCTTCAGCACATTTAATGGGGTTACGTGTAAATGCTTGCCTCGGTGGCATAATTAGCTGTCACATGAAAGCAAGCCTATAAAAATGGGTGTTAAGAGGTGATTTTAAGGTGAAGTCTTCAGGTGCTGAAAACAAAATAAAAAACATGCGTACCTTTACCTTTGTGAGCAGCTCGAGTGCCCCGCCTGGTGATCTGAGGCTGTGCACAGGTCTGCAGTGTAGTTCAGGGCCAGAACTTCAAAGGTTATGGGTACAATCTTTAAAAAAAATCCAATTTTACTGCAACTACAAAGCAACAATCTACTACTGAGAGCACTTCTTTTCAAAACTTACCATTGCAAAGATTCAGCTCTGCTCAAGACTGACTGACCCAAACCTGGAAAACCAGCAGCATCATCATCATCACTACCATCTGACATCAGGCGCCTCGCCAAAGAGAAGCAGCTCCAGCCATCGCAGAGGTTAGTGTGATATACGTGTTCAATAATTTAGTACGACCAGGGGCACCGCCAAGGGGGTACGGGGGGCCAAGGCCACCCTGGTACAATTGCTGGCCCCCACCAGTGAGCTCCCTCCACTCGACAAGATAACAAGCCTTCTGGTTGATGTTAGAAACAGATAACAGCATGAATAGCTTAAATTGGTCCTGCATTTCTGGTCGGTCGGTCGTCAGATGGTTGTCTAGTTCACTGTGAAAGAAAAACAGAGATCGGTACGTTTGCATGATACTTCAGACAGTGAATGATTCATATCAATAGGGTTCACGCCTTGTGGAGTGCACTATTTATAAACTAGTGTTACAGTCCTCTGACTCACCAATGCCTCTAGTTAAAGTCTTTTTAAGAAAGCCTACGCCAACAATGACCACAGTGTTCATTGTGCTGCTTAATCATCAGTGCGCTGGAGGAGCTGCAAGGTGCCTTGACACATAATACCCAGACACTCAAACACAAGCAGAGGCAAAACACAGAGAGCTGAATCTGTTATATTTAAGTCTGGATTCTGCGTCACTGTGGCGGAGGCTGTTTACAGAGGACGAGAATATGTGTTGTATGCATTTGTAGATGTGCAAATATGTGTGTTCTTTTGAGCCACTGCTTTTTTTTTTTTCTGAAATAAATATGCACAGCACATCTACTGTTTGTACTTAAGCAAAATAGACGGCAATGCTGGTGAGCAAAACATCTATCATTTCTGCCTCTGATTAATAGTTGTCCTGGGGATGGCTGCTCTGCAAAGAGAGAGAGAGAGAGGGAGAGAGAGGGAGGAAGAGATGAAGTGAAGGATGAGAGGAGGAAAAAAAGAACCAGCAGTGGAGAAAGAATGAGAGAAGAGGGGGAGAGAGAGGCTGCTCCTGCTCAGGGGTCTGAAACAGTTAAACAGAAAACTGAGCTCAGAGATTTCTGAATGTCTCCTGTTGTGTTGCGATTGTGTGTTAAAAAAGGGTTTATGAATAAAGCCTGTCAAGAGGATGGTGTCATTGTTGGTAAGATGGTGAATCACAAACCACAATGAATTATGTTTGTGGAGGTTTGCTTTTGCTTTTCCCCCATGTACCTTTCTTTCTTTTAAAATACCAGTACTGTAAGTGTAGCCTTGAATTGACCTTCTGAGCTGTGTGTGTCATCATGTGTTAACCTGTTACTGTGTCATGGCGGTGGTCGCGTTCACTGCAGTGTGAGCATCAACATGTAAACTGCCATAAAGGAAATTCTTTGGAATGTTGTTTTCTTGCATAATTATTAACAAGTCCTTCAAAATAAATGGCAAAATATGAGCATTTTTTTAAGTCTTTTATAACCGCATGCATTGTCAGTGCCTTCCAAAAGCGTTACAAGTGATTCATATGGCCGTTGTCTGACCCGCCGCCACCGCTATGGTTGAGGTTTGGTTATGTTTAAAAACAAAAACTACCTAGCGAACGTCAGGGAAGGATCGCAGTCATGTTTAAAAGAAGAGCTGCTCGGTGAAGGGTCAGGAAAGATCGCGATCATGGTTCAAAGTGAACCTAAAAAGGAAGCGGGATGCAGGCAAACATCTCCCACCTTGAAATCACCCATCCAGCCGCTCCGCCCATCTCCAGAACAGGTTTTGTGGGTTTTTGATTTGCAGGTGGAAAGTAAAGCAGGATTGGCGGTTTCATGGTTATGTTTCGGCAGCTCAAAGCATTCGGTTAAGGTTTAGGGGAAGATCATGGTCTTGTTTAAATATTGAAAGAGGCAACATTGACTTGAAGTGAGAGACAGGACATGTTTACTTTTTCAATATTTTACCAAAGCCACAATCATTTCCTACCGTTAACCGAAGTGTTTCTGCGGCCTAAATCTAACCACATGTTGGACCCAGAAGACGGCGTCAACATCGTTAGTAGCAATTCCTAAACTGGAAAAAATGTTGCCAGTGGACAAAATCCAGGCAGCAATTTCTTTTCCTTCTACACTTTTTTGGTAGTATGTAGATGTAATTTAGTCAGGGTTGGTATAGGAGTAGGCAAATTTAAGATAAGATAAGATAAGACTTTATTTAGGACATTTAACAAATGACAGTTATCTCCTTAACATCCTAGATGTCATAAGTATATTGATTTCATCATGGAAACTGTTTGCCATGCAATCCTCACACCTTCAGTGTCGATGTCCATCTAACCATCTATAGTGCACGTGTGTGTATATGTGTGTGTGTGTGTGTGTGTGTGTGTGTGTGTGTGTGTGTCAGAGTGCCATCTGGTCTGGTGTTGAGACGGTTAAAGGCAAACAAAGGACACAATGCAAATAATGTAAATAGCCTTCTTCTTGTCTGTCTCACTGTTATCTTGTGTGTGTGTGTGTGTGTGTGTGTGTGTGTGTGAGTGTGTGTGTGTGTGCGTGACAGTGCGCAAGGGTGTCTATGTGAAATATGGGTGTATGCTAATAAGAAGCCACATGGATATGTAGGTCACGTCAACCTATTTTCTGCAAGGCTTACAGCCCCCTTCCATGTAACATGCACACATGTACTGAAGCACGCAAGCACACGTGCAAAACACACACACGCACACGCACAGAAATCCAGTCAGTGCAAAACGTACAACCCCTCCTCACTTCTTAAAACACCCGTTTTTAGTTTGAGCCACTTTGAGTGAAGCTGAGGTAGAGGGAAAAAGAGTGAGAGGGAGGGATGCTACATTCCTGACACACACACACACACACACACACACACACACACACACACACACCAGGATGCTTTTCTCATATAACCCAAAAAGCCCCGGTGAGCATCTTGCCGAGCCTCCACCTCAGTGTGGAGCCTGCGGTGGCATTCCCCAGGCATCCCATGGCGTTGGCTCGGTTTTGATTTTTCTCTTCACAGTGGCGCGCGCTGAGACAAAAGCTTCAGTGTGCCGTCCCTGCTGCCGTCTTACAGACTTCGAGATTTTTTACAGTGCAATTTAAAGCAGGAGCAGGGTTCATGCAGGAGACAGGCTCCCGTGGGTCTATCTATCGAGATGTTTAAGTGCAGGGAAGCGGGGAGGAGGGAGGAGAAGGGAACCAAACAATACCTCCATCCTACTCTCCTGACAACACAGGCAGCTCTAAATTCATCATCCCACTGTGGCTATTTCGGGAGCTTAAAAAATTAGGAAAACTTCACACAGAAGTGTCTCCTGATCTCCTTCTCCGTGTGTGCTTCTGTCTCTCCCCCTCCCTCCCACCACCTCTATCTGCCAGTCGGCTGGTGTAGGTGTTAAGAACGTTAAGAATGGCTGTTTACTTTCTGTGTGGTATTATTCACGTCACCGAGTCCTCCGCCTCCCCCCCTACCCCTCCTCTGTACACTGACAGGATCACAATCCAGTCCGCCCACCCCTACACCCACCCTCGCACGACACACACTCACACACCTCCAGCTATCGTGTCGCCAACCCTGTCCCCTCGTTGACCCCGTCTTTGCATCACACGCAGTTTAGCCAAGTTGGTCAAATGCACAAGCAGCTGACAACACAGGAGTCTCACTCCACTGTCTCCATCAACCCGTCACTGCATTTTTATAAATACCAATCATAGCCCTTGGTATACTTCCATATTGCTGTAATTGATTTGTGGTGGGGGTTTTTTTTCTCTTTTCAGGTGAAACGATGGCACGTTCGGAAAAAATCTGAATTGCAGGCAGGAGACGGAGTTGACTCATGGCGATGAGTCTGGAATAAAGTGAAATATTTAATGGCTGTAAAAGTTGCAGGTTTCATTTTCCTCCCTGTGTGAATGGTAGTTTCATCACTGAAGGCTTGTGTTGTGAAGCTCGGAGAGTGAATGATGCTCATAATGGCACCAGCTCTCTCTTGTAGGGCACAGAGGAGCAGACAACCGTCTATCCCTGACTCCCTGGTGTGACAACCCCCATTACCCGTCTGCTTAAACCCCATCCCCCTCTGCAACGCACACACACATGTACACATGGGCCCTCAGGGCAGTGGGAGGTCACAGTGCTCTGTGCTGCCTGGCAGTGGTGTACGAAGGCGCGTGGGAGACCTGCAGCAGAGACACACTGTGCTGCAGAATGTATGCACGCGCTAGTGTGGGCACGCAAGCTGGCAAGCGTGCTCATGTGCATGTTTTGGAACAGAGAATTAAAAAATGTGACAGAGAGCAGGGGGAGGGAAATGAGGGGTGGCATCGGAGAGAGGCTGCTAAACGGAGAGTGGGGATGGTAGGAGGAGTGACTTGGCACGGCATGTTTTTTGCGGGTTCCACCGAGGCGTGTTTTTGGCGTGGTGGCTGCCTTCACGCTGATGATGCAATTTCACTGGCAGGCGGGCGCGTGTTCCTCTGCCACCGCCGGGCCGGCCCTTATCAGAGTGTGACTGCGGTTCGCCAGTTCCCTCCAGGTCAAGCTTAGGGGATCAGGGTACCGCAAAGCCTGTTACAGAAACAGCTAGCCGCCACTCTCGCTTCTCGCCGAGTGCGGGCCGACTGCAGCCCGTCGTCCTCCTCAGCACTGTCATGGTAATTTGACTCTACGACTGAGGAAAGCAAAACCAATATGTTGTGGTGGTAGGGAAGTAGAGGATGGTGGGGTGGAGCATGGTGGATAATGGATAATGGAAGGAGAGAGAGAGCAGGCATAGGACTTAACCACATGTTTCAGTGTGGCTCTGTCGGGTTGGGCCTAGCTGTTTGTGGTTCCCATCTAAAACTAAGCAGGAAGCCGCACTGGAAAAATCCAGAGCAATTCTTCCTCACAGTTATCGCCCAGAAATAAAGGGGATCTACTGGTGGTGACATTACAGCCATGTTTGTCTGTGATGTATCAGTCACAAAGGAAATTCCTCTGGTGAGATCAATTCCAATACTGTCGCTGCAGTGGCCCATCTGGGGTCTTTCTCTCTCTAACATGCAGAAATGTTTCTCTTTAATCCTCCTTTTCTTCCCTCCTCTCAGCCACGCTTTCCTGTCAGCCTTCTTCACTCTGTCAAGCAAATTTTTTCACCCAAGTAACCGTCCCCCTCCTCCTGTCCGTCTCTCAATGTCTCACTTCCTCTCTATGCCGTCCCTTCATTTTCCGTGTCTGCAGAGGATGATGGGATCGCAGCTGTGGAATATGGTCGTCAACATGACTCCCTCTTCCCCGACTGTGTGAGGATAGGGACCCTCACTCACACGTAGAAAAATGTGTTGCCTTCCTGTGTGTGTGTGCGTGTGCGCTTACATTGGCAGGCGTGTGTTCATGCATGTGTGTGTTTATGCTGCGGTGGGGCTGTGCCACTTCCCACAGAAAGAAAACACATGAGAACATTACCACTGCCTCCCTCCTTCCCTCCCTCTCTCTCTCTCTCTCTGCCACTGCACTTCTCCCCATTCTCGCTCGCCCCCTCCCCTCCTTTCTTCGTCTTGTTCTTAAAGGCACAGGGACAAAGTAATCGAGTAGAGAATAAAAAGTGGAGGGAAACTCACTTATCAAAACACATCCTGCTCTCTGCAGACCATGTTAAAGACAAACACTTGAACAAACACAACTTTAAAGCAGGTTGGTGAGGTGAAAACAAACACGCTGTCATGTTCTATATGTGTGCTTAATGGACCGTAATGTCAAGGCCCCCACACACTGTGCGATAACAGCGATCTTACAGGTTCACTGCACGTCACACTCTGGGAGATGGTATAATAAAGTGTCTCAATCTGCGTCGGACTGTTTGATATCAGCTGTGAGGCATGTCGGATTGTGCGACGAATGCAAGCAAAGACACGCCATCTGGGCCGCGCTCGTGTTTTTGTTTGGGCATCAGTTCAAAAATGGCGCCCGGGACGTCACGTCAACATTTAGCGACAGTTGACACATTGTCAGAATTTTGATGCCGGCCACGTCTGTCAGGCCGCCGTGTGATCTAAAACCAGCATTTCACAGTGACCCCCACGTTTCTCTTTGACGTCAATTTTTGTCTGCGATAACCCAAAATCATGTAGTGTATGAAGTTCATGCAGACATTCGACGAGGCCACTGCGTTGATGCTGTACCATCAAGGAGGGGTCCTGCAAAAATAAAATGAAATAAAATAATATAAAATAAAGCAGGTCCATCCAGTAAAAAGGTTCACCTCAGTGTACGTCCACGCTAAGCCAGTTAAACTGTAAACGCACCTTTTTCTCTCTTTGTCAGCCCTTCATCCAAATTAAACTGTGTTTTTCTCACCTCAAAATTACATTTCATCAGGGTTTCAGCGGATCCAGGGAAAAACAATGATGTCAGCCAGCCATTGGGGGTCAGAGGTTGTGTGGGAGCAAAGTTAAGAAGACAACTTTTGGATGTATATAACTTTCTCCTCATATTCTAAATGTTGACATAGAAGATGGCAAACCAGTTGCCATTAACCTATATTTATGATGATTTTGGAAGATTATATCGCAACTGTGATCTATAATTTTGTTGGTTGCAGAGGAAGAAGAGATTTAGCTGTTTTTATGTGGTTCAGGTGTTTCACTGCGGGCAGAAGTCTCTGCCTCGGCCTGGAAACATGAGCGTGGATGCAGAGCCAAGCAACATTTTAAAAATCAGATGTCGTAGCGTAGACCTACTCTCAACTTTTGACACAGCACAATACCCTGTCAAATAGAAAGGGACTGTGGTGACCAATCAAATACATGCATTCACTCATTCTTTGTGTTATTTTGTAACTAACCTGCCAGACAGTTTGTTTCACACAGCCATCTGGGACGCCATCCATGGAAACTGCTTAGAAAATGGTTGGGAGAAAAGCCTTCAGTGAAGAGATAGCAGCATCTACGCTAACCTCTTCAGGAGCAGAACATTGTTGCTTTCGAACTTCTCGCGCTGTCACACACCTGAACCACGTTCAAAGCTGCTAACAGTTCCTCATAAGACAGTGATCGTTCCGAATGACTGCAGCTCGGCCACAAGCACAAAACTTTAAGCCTGGCAAGATGTTTTCTCGGCTCGCGTGATCTCGAATCCAGCTACCTCACAAGCTAACTCTGCAACCTGAACAGGAATATTCTCCTGTTTCTCTTACATTTGTATGCAGTGATTGTCATCACGAATCTGGTGATCAAACTGGACTTCTTGTGTTGGATTTCACTGGCACTTGAAACAACATGACCCCACCACAGGTGATAATGCAGTCTTGTCTTTTAAGGCCTCATCTCTTCTCGCTTCAAGGCCTGATTGATGGTAAGGTGGTTTTAGCTGCTGGTAAATCTGAAGTAATGGCATATATAAGTTAAAAAGAAAGGGGAAATGTGACACAGATGCCTTTAACCCATTAAGGCTTTTCTGTTGTCAACTGAAATATGTGAAATAGTGTTTTTAAAGTTCGCAATGACTTTGAACATTTTTACGAGGCGGCCTGGAAGGAAAGATATGGGAGATGGATTTTATTATTATTTCTTTCATGTGTGGCAGCAACCTGTATCTGCAGAGGAGGCGCACAAAAGCAACGAGTGCCAAAGCTTTCTTTCTTTCTTTGTCTCTAATTATGGGAGCGCTGAAGAGCACAGAGTCTTTCTTCATCACAGCAGAGGCCCGCAGTAGCCGCTGGGTGTCAGATGGATGAAGCGAAGCGAGGGGGGTTGGGTGGTTGGGGAGGGTGCCGGGTGTTTGGGAATGGCACAGATGAACTTGGTGACCAAGTGGAATGACGCAAATCAAAACAGACAAACAGACAGGAAGGCAGGCGGACAGACTTAACAGCTGGTAGGTAGGCACGCAGACAGACAGACAGACAGACAGACAGACCTAACAGACAGACAGTTTCATATTTGGGATAACAGAGTGCTTGAAGTTATGTAAGCAGCTGCTTACAGCTTCACAATTCTTTCAGCAGCAGTAGATGTTTATCAAGATGGTGCTGTGTGGATGGATTTTTTTTTCTCTTGCAAACAATTTCCTACATGCTCAGTGTTTTCTTTGGCCTTTGCTGAGATATGTAGTTTCTGCTATTAAAAAATAATTACCTTAAGCGGAGCATTATTCAGGCCGAGCAACTGAACAGAGACTCAAATGATTCTCAGACACTTGTTTCATGTCAGTGACTGAAATCCAACCAAGAGTTAAATATATGTTTCATATTAACAACGGCTGAGTGATTTATTGATCGATGTCTCTCTGTATTCTCTGGTGTAAATTTCACACTTACATGTAAAACAGCAGTAGCATCAAAGATTTTACCACATGAGCATGGCTCCCATTGTCTCCTGCTCTCTGTTACATGCACACACATGAACTTCCTCCAACCTGTTGACCCAATTGGTGACATAAAGAGGGTAAGAAGCGTTTGAGTAGAACCAGCACCCCCCTCTCCAGGAATCTGGTGCTTCATAATGCATTTCAAAGTGCCATTTCTCTTCTGTAAGTCAAGATGTCAAGGAGGAGGAGAGGAAAGATGGACTGAGAGCAAAGGAGAAGAGGAGAGGCGGATCAAGGGGCCACTACGAGTCACGACTGACTCATAGGGATTGTAGGGTGGAGGTTTCACTGCTGCCTAGTGTTTAGTTGTTTTGGGGTTGTGTGTTTCTCTTTTTACTGGCAGTGGAGAAGCTCCTCCACCACACACACACAAGTCTAACCAACGCACATACGTGCAGGCTCTGGGGACACCTCCTGAGGCAGGTGCCGAGAAATGGGCTGAGAAAGGCATCCATTCGCTCGCCGCTGAATTATTCAACCTGTGATTAATTATAATTTGGCCTCACAAAGGCAGGGGCTGGGGGAATTCCTCTGTTGGTCTGGACTGCAACTTATTGTGTTTTTCCTTCCCGTGCAGGCCGATGTCGGGGCGGAGCAGAGACCTAACAGGGGTACTGGATGCCTGCACGTCTGACGCGGACCCTCGCTGCTGGAGCTGTTGCATAACATGAAAGTCTTTCATGGGGAAGGACTGCATTCTGCAGACTGGAACAGAGCAACCAGAGTTTAACACACATTTCATGGTAAAGAAAGTTAGTGAGGCCAGAGATGGCTTAGTGGTTTCTGGCTTTGTAACTACATTGCTTGCCTGAGTGAATGAAAGGCCACCCAAAAGAGAAAAAGGCAGAGCGGGGAAAAACAGCACATTTACCTCTAGATTCCTCCTAAAATTGCTATAGGTTGCCCAAATAATGACATGTTATCTTGGTTTTATTCGGTACTTCTCACATTCATTTCTTTGCCGCTCTGATCCAGTATAAATAAATACCAGTGAAAGATATTCTTCTGCAAGGCGTGGTCTCTGTTACTTGAAATTGGATTGTATTACAGTTATTACATATCAGCACTATTATTTCCTCTAACCTTTCACGTCAAACACGCATTGCAATCATAGGTTTTGGTATTGATCAATACAATGCCAAGATTAGAACAAGTCACGAAGAAATTCCACCAAATTAAAGGGCCACTGAAGTCCAGTTTATTTGTCACAAGCAGCACTGCTCAGCATGTGAAAACAGTAGTTAAATGTTCTCTGTGGTTCTGGAGGCGGCTCTCCAAAGTTTGCAAAAATAACCCTGATTATGTCATTAGGCTCATCTCAGTTTGGGCTTGAGACTTTTAACCAACAGAGAGCCAACATTGCAAAGTGGAGCTGCAGGATTTGAACAGGGGAAGGAAGGATCTAATGAAGGATGCTATTTAGTTGCATTATGGGAAATGTAGGATCCAGTGGTTTTGGAGGTTGACCCTCTGCTGCTTCCTCTTCAGATCCATCTTGTGAGTTCCTCAATGTGAAGGACAGGCAATGGAAACTTGCTGGAGCTCCCCTTTAAGAACACATCCAAAATAAGTGATTGCATAACCACCATAACCCCATTGTATACTTCAGATCTGGTCCCTGCCTTGTGTCTCCTTCCTGTAGCCAGCACAGTATCACACACTGATCTCTGCGAGCAGCCTGATAAGTGAGCAGGCTATAGGATATTAAAAGTTAAAGATCACAAGCACATCCTGCCTTTAGGCCTATTTGACAAACACCATAAACGTGCCTTACTTTAAGGATCTGGTGGTTAATCGTAGATGCTGTTATACGGAGCTGGTCACATTGGGTGATATGGAACAACCAGCGTGCCACCTCCCCACAGCTGCTTTGTAATTGGAGTCGGAGGTGTAAAAGTGCCAGGGAAAGTGGGTTGCCCTCAGGTCACTGCGGTGTCAGAGTTGCAATGAATAATAATAACCAATCCCCTTTTAGCTAACAAAAAATCAGCTAAAGATCTCATCAGGACCGCGGCCTTGTTCGAGACATGAAGTGTACTTTAGAAGCTGCTGCGGCTGTGGGCTGATCGCTCTCTATGCACAACAGTGAGTATGACTTGGCACTGGAGACTGCTGCTTAAGCCTCCCTTGTCTTAACCAAGAACGCCCTTGATTAACTCATCGCTTCTGGACCCACATCAACCCGTTCATTTTTGATTTTTTAATAATCTGAATAACAAGAGATCATGTATCCCTCGCTGCTTAGAAAGCAGATTCAGTAAACCTCAGAGCTGGTTCTGTGGTAAGTCTCTGACCAACAATGATCGCTTCTCAGTTTCAGATCATTTTGAATAAAAGGTGCATAAACCGTGAACACAGTCAGTGATTATCATCAGGCAAACACTCACCAATATCTGTATGTGTAGCTAATGTACCAGAAAAATCAATGAGGGTTTCAGAGAGCCAACTTATTTCTTTTAAAGGCCCAATCCACATACCATTTTGACAGCACGAGCACCACTGATCCATATTGTAAACATTTCTCAAGCAGTTTCAAGTGCCTGCTGCTTTTGCTTTAAGCATGGGTCAAGAGTTGGTGATAAAATGTTTTCCAGTGTCCAGTGACCTGCATCGATGACCCACATCAAGATCAGGGTCTGAGCCACGAGTGTATAACGGATAGCTTGATGATAAGGTTTGATGGGACCAGTGATAGTAGAGTAGAAAACTACCTGACGCTTGTACAACCCCCATATGTCCTTCAGGGACATCATGGGTCATCAGGTTTGTTGTGAAAGGGTCCCAAACAGATCCCAGTCCCCGTGCTGGGACCTGCGCGGTTGCCGCGGTGTAAACGGTCAGGGTATCACGCTGAATGGGATCCAGTGGTAATAGAAACTAAATACGAAGCATAAATACACAAGCTGTCCTGATATTTAAAAATAACACATGAGGTGGAGGCAAAGAACACTGTTATGGAAACCAAGCCGCAATGAAACATACATGGACGCACGCCACGATGTGAACTATGCCACTATACAAAGTGGGTTTCCCTCCACCAAGTCAGTTCTATTCTCAAGACACCTTGCATTGTATTATTGCAAAGTGTCTGACATCATACTCACCTTGAGCAAGAGCAGAGGCTGTGTTCAAAGTGTTATTCATGTGTTAATCAATATTTCTGTGTAGACAATAAATGAGTGAACAATGAAGTAATGTTATTATGGCTAATGCATATTTATTTGGAACAGTGGTTAATCTGACCAGAAAGGTGTGCTCAGGCCGCGCTGTTAGGGTTAGGGTGAGGGTTAGGGTTGGTGAAATCCGTGTTAGAGACGTCACCATTGCAAATAAAGTTAATTCAAAAGAGTGCTCACAAACAGATGTATATAAGGTCTAAGCAATGCTAATTAAGGTAAAGACGTGTGTATGTAAATTTCAAATGATAGTAAAAAACTTTATGGCCTCGTCAGTCCAAGTCATGAGGAAAAAGAAGGTGAGATTGGTCCATGGATGAGTTCTCCGCTCACAGTCGTAGGTTTCTAGGTAGCTACAGCTAACACCTCCACACCTGTACTACCTCTAGGGGCACGCTGCAACCCTGATTCCAGAAAAATTGGGATACTGTGTAAAAGGCAAATAAAGACAGGATGCAATCATTTGCAAACAAACTGTGTTTACCAACAACAGTTTTACGAAATGTTCCTGAGTCCACGTAGTAACATCCTTTATCCAATCGTGTTCACAAAGTGGTGAACCTCGCTCCATCCTTTCCATCCTTTCTGAACAACTGAGCCTTTCCAGGATGCACCTTTCATACCCAATCATGATACTATCACCTGTTACCAGTGAGCCTCTGGAATGTTCCAAACAGGTGTTTTTGGAGCATTCCACAACTTTCTCAGTCTTAAGTTGCTCCTGAACCAACTTATTTGAAATGTGTTGCTGACATCAAATTCAGAATAAGCATTTATTTGCAAAAATGAATGAAGTTGATCAGGTCACACATTAAATATATTGTCTTTGCATGGTTTTCAATTGAGTATATGCCAAAAAGGATGAGCAAGTTATCACATTCTGTTTTATTTATGTTTTACACAGCATCCCAACATCTTTGGATTGGGGTTGTTTTTCTTGCATTGGCATTGAATGTTGCCACTGGATGCAAACCGAGAGGTGCAGGATCATCCTAAAGTAACTCCAGCGGTCAAAAATAAAAAATAAAAATTCACTTTACGTCCAGTCAGAAAATGCCTTCAGAGGTATCCTTTAAGAGCACTTCCTGTGGCCACAGTATGCTAAAAAAAATAACATGTTTGCTGACGTAGCATGATATAACAGTGCAGTAGTTATTTTGAGATTGCAACAAAACTGTACTTGTTACATCAAGACCACATCACAATTCAACAAACTATGGGAATAACACGTTCCATATCAGTGTGTGCAAACATGCAAAAAATGAGAGTAGTGTCAAAGTAAAAGTCCCACAAACTGAAGGCCTGGAATGTCTTTTTAGTGGAAACAAACACGCCGACTATTGCCGGCCTCCCAAAAGGAGCTGGCAATAGTCTTTGAGTGCAGAGCCTGTACCCAGCATGCCTTTCCCCATCTTCCCCCCTTCTCTCCTCATGTTTCTGAGGTCAGTAAACAAGAAGTGTGTGTTTCCCTTTAAGGAGCCCCCACCGTTTGCACAGCGGAGGGAGGAGGAGCGGGCCTGCGGAACAGCGGCTGAGGAGGGAAAAAAAAAAAAAAAATCCAACAGAGGACGGTTTCAAGTCCCCCCAATAGAAACTGTGCCTGATTTGTGGCCAATGTTGGAGATGTAAAAAAAAAAAAAAAAAAAAAAAAAAAGAAGAGAAAGAGAGGGAGGGAGAGGAGAGAGAAGGAGGAGGGAGGAGGAGGGGGAGGAGGAGGAGAAGCGGGGAGGAGGGAGGGGGGGGGGAGGAAAAACACTAAAGGGGTAGCTATGGAGATGGAGCGTTTTCCTGGCTGCTTTCTTTGACAGGTGTTGAGTGGGGCAAAAGTCTTAAAACAGAATCCAGCATGTACGCCAAAGGTAAAGGAGCTGTCGTCCCTTCCGATAGCCAAGCGAGAGAAAAGTAAGTGAATTATGCGCTTTCTGTGAGACTTTACCTGCTTATCATGCAGGCGAGGGGGGCACAAGAGGGGAGTCCAACTTTCTAAACTAGCTACTGTAATTTAAAAGGAGTGTACTGTACGAAAGTGCGCTCCTCCGTGCGGTCCCCCCCTCCCCTCCGACCACCTCAGAGGTGCGTCTCTTAAACTTTTTTTCTTTTTTTAATTAAACCTCTTGTTTGCACTTTTTTTTTTGCACAGGATATTTACTAATATCATACGTTCGCTTACGCTTCTTCTTCTTCTTCTTCTTCTTCTGTAACCTTCCGGAGAGCAACTCTGTGTTTTAATGGCATCACCCGCTGCAGCTTCAGGAGCAGCAGAAGCGCATTTTCCTTTCATTTCGGGCTAAACGAGCTTCTGCAGCGGCTGAATGTGCTCGTCCCCTGCGCGGTCTGGGCTGCCCGCTCGTCTCGTAAACTTTCGGAGCCGAAGCTGCTGGATGCTTGAATTATTTTGTGTTTCGGGGGCAGAAAATCGGCGGCTTTGCTCGGGCTGCTCGCCGTGTTCTTGACGCGTCAAGCCGGCCGCGCACGTCCGCTGCGATGAGGGGAAAAGTTTTGTCCCATTCAGCAGTCATACAACTTTTTAGCATCCGCTCGCACGAAGGAGAGACACGCTGCCACCGACACGAAGCGGACTTTTAATTGATTAATGGTCGTATGATCGCGTGTAATTCTCGATTGTGTCTGGAAATATTGAGGAGAGAAAAAAAAAAAAATCACCGTTGTGTGTTTTTTAATTGGTGCATTTCCATCACGCTTTGTGCTTCTCTTTTAATTTCAGCAGAATCTGTGCATGCCTTGTCGCTTTGGAATAAAACACCCAAAAAAAGCCAATGCAACTTTTAAATGTCCCTCGTAGTCTGGAGGCTGCACTGCTCCTCGTGCCTCCTCTTTTTTTTTTTTTTTTTTTTTTTTTATTTCCATGCCATCTGGAATATTTGTGTAAGGGGGGCCATTCAGAGATCTGGACCTTCTTTGCATCCCAGCACTTCAGATCGGTGCAGTCTTTTATCATCATTAGCTATTTTTAAGCACCAAACAGGCTGAGGTTAGAGGAGTGAGCAGGGATCCCTGCTGAGATGCAATTGTAATCCAAAACACACTGTCAGGTCCTGAGAGGCTGTGCTGTTACACAGCGCCTCATACATCTGTAATAGAAACAAAATTTCTTAAGAGGCTCTCTTGTATTTTTGTGACGCGTCGCCGTGTCACATTCAATTGATTAAGCTTTCTAGAGATGTGGCGCGCTTATGTGCTCAGTGCTGGCTTCCTCGAATACTACTTTGTGCACTTCTGGTGCCACGAGCGTTCAATTTCACTCTGAATTCGCATCAGATTATTGGAAAATTGAGCCGCTCGGTGTGCGTTTGTGTCTGTGTCGAGGTGGAGGAGCGGAGCCTAAATGAAAACAGTCCCATGTGGTTTGATGAACAGCAGGCAGAGTGACCTTTGAACCAGCATATGATGCTTTAATATTGCATATGAACCATCCCCAGACGTTGGGCTGCCTTCACACCTGCTTCAGCTCCGCTGCTCGGCTTGCAGCGCGTTGAAAGCGGCAGATTATTTAAATGCTGTGTTTTCAGACAGTTTTTACTTGCACTTGCTTGTTCAGGCACTGTGGATTATGTTCCGTGTGTTATTGGGAGTGGAATCAGTGCAGAGGCAGCATGTATTTCAAATGATAGTGTAGGAGGAGGATTAATAATTTAACTCATGAGAAATACAAGTCTTTTGAGAGCTGGAAATGATGATCTGTGTTGAGGCTGCTGGTGAATAACAAAATAATTGAATTTGTTAATTTGGCTGTGTTTGCTCGCGTTCATGTAGCAGAAACCTGACAGTAAATGTCATCGCCTTTAAACCTGTGTGTGCATTTCTTTTAGTTTGTGTGTGTGTGTGTGTGTGTGTGTGTGTGTGTGTGTCACAGGCCTATAGGTAATGTCCAGCCTTAATGGACGACGCTTGCCCTCTCGCCTCACCTGTCTTGTCACCTTAACCTGCCCCGCAGGGCCAACACATGTTTCCTTGTAGAAGTGGAGCTCACAACAGCTGCCTCAATGCATCACCGAATTAGCTCATATTTACATATTCATACAGCTCTTTACATATTCAGATCCTTAAAAAAAAAAAAGAAGAAGAAGAAGAAGAAGAGGAAGAGGGAGCCCCGGATGGACTTGTAACCGATTAAAGCAGACTCTGTCATTCGGTGTGACAGATAGCACCACAGCTGCAGCTCTCGCTCAGAGGATTGATTATCAAGTCATATACGTACTTGATTAAATAAACCATAAATGAGCGATATGATTTATGCAACTCTCTTGGTTTCATTAAGGTTGCAATCAGTGTAGTTTAGCTGTTTGCTATTACTGTATTTCCGCTCTTACCAAGTGCAGTGAATTGACTATTGTCGCTCAGCTGATGTGCGAACGTGCCTGCTTAAGCTTATTATTCTTTCAGTGTAGGCTCCATATTTGCAGTTAAGATGAGACGCGCAAAACTTGTTGAAGGCAAACGCAGAGGCTGACGGTGGAGGCTTGAGAAAAATGTAATTAGTCCACAGTTGTGTTTTCCTTGTACAGTTGAAAGCAATCAGACAATACAAGAGTGTGGGTGAGAGTCACACCGGGCCGCCCTACCAGGAAGAGGGAATATTCAGTATACTGAGCTTATTGAGGGTTTTAGCAGCTACTTCCCTGTGCAGTTCCTGGAGCGTGTTGTCTCCTTACATTTTCACGTAAAGTATTTCAGTGTTTTTTGATGATCTGCTGCTGGAACTTTGCAGAGATTAGCCTCATTCTGGGCGTTTAGAAGAGCCAACAGAAGCATCATTTTACACCACTGACTGCATGTGCTGCCATGCTATCAGTGCTTCGGCTGCTGTGGTGTTTGTGTTAGCGCCTGGCGTTAGCTCACCAGGTAATGATGATCTGTTGATTTCAGTAAGGGGTCGTCACGTTTGGTACAGTCGCTCCGTGCGGTCTGAAAGTTTAGAAGAGCCGGTGCTCCTCCACAGGCAGACAGCGCCTCAGCTATCAGCCACCTGAACAGTTTACAGTCAGTCTGAGGTTTGCTGCACGAAATCTTCCAATTTACAAGCTCAAGTGTGCATTTAAGTGTGTCTGCAGCCCTGTGCACAAAGCCCTGTATGTGTGTGTGTGTGTGTTTTTATTTCCTGTAAAGCCTTGAAACCAAGGCCCGAATCCAAACAGTTTGCTTAGAAATACAACATAAAACAAACAATCACATGTGCGTTTCACACTTATGTGGATTCCTCCACACAGCCAAGGCCTCGCCATGCAAGTGGAATCCAGTTGCCTGGTTTCACTGTCTTGAGATCATCGGTGGCAGCACGATTGGGGGGGGGGGGGTGAAGTGTTTTCTTCACACATCCTTGACAAACATTATTGTGATCAGACATTTTGTAAAAAGGAAACATGCTAATAATAATAAAGGTAGAGGAAGAGCCGGTGCCCTTGCGACCAAAGAAATTAATTACTCTGCACACTTTTTTTTCCCCTGCGTTTCATTGAATTTAATCTGAACAGGGGTAATACAGCAGCTTCAATATTAATGTCACCTTATTATTTAGTCACTGGAACCTCTTTGAAACGTGCGCTGATGAATCCGGCATCTTAATTAACGGTGCCATTCACAAAAATATTTAATGGCTTGATCAAACATCTCATTTTTTAAAAGCACGTTCTCGCTTTCTGAAAGAATCCCGCTCCCCGCGTCTGTTTCCTAATCCTCCCTGTTTGTTTACAGACATTTTTTGTGCGATTTGGAGTGCTGCTGGATTTGTTTGGGAAACGAACTTCAACTTCAAGAACTTCAACTTAATCAGTTTGTTTTGAACATGGGGTTCTTTACATCCTCCACTCCTCCTCTGGCTCCTCCCATGTATTTACATGCAGTTTAATAGGGATCTTCAGGTCTGAATGCATGGTTTTGATTCTACACAGATGGCTCTGCCATCTGCATTTTAGCCTTTTGAGGGAGGCATAAAGAGCTGCGCACTAACACAGGCAGAAACACTGCACTAAAAGTAAAGAAACCCTTGATTTACCCTCGGCACCCTTTGGCTGACTGTGCTTTCATTCAGATATGTCAACAGTCAATTAATGCTGCCTTTCGTCAGCTGCTTCGGGTGCATCCGCACAAATTTGTTAGTTTTCTCACTTGAAATAAAGGAGACAGTATAAATATTGAGACAACGTGCCTGAAGTTGTTAATCAGTTTGGCGACAGGGTTCACAGAAGAGGAGTGTGTGCGTCTCTTATCAGCATGCAGAGGACGGGATCTGTCTGAACAGTGAGCAGATACACAACACTTCATGTGCTCACCAAGATAAAGTCTTTCTTTTTTTTTTTTTAACATAGAAAACAGGCGATTCGTTGTAAAGTTTGCATTATTTTTGCTCAGTTGCGTCATGTTGTTGTCCTGGTTAGCGGCTGTGGGAGGAGGCTCTGGTGATAACAAAACTATGTCAGCTATGTCAATATAATCTCTTATCGCAAATCATTATAAATCTTCTCCGCCTCCTTCACTGGAAAGCTGAGTGAAAATCAAAGTCGTGCTGACAGCGTGCGAGTTAAACTCAGAGGTTAGAGGACGTTTACAGGTGAGTCTGTCTACAGGTAACGTCACGGGCTCGGGCGCGCTGCTGCGGGTAGAGCAAATGGATGTGTGTGTGTGTGTGTGTGTGTGTGCTGGTGTGCTGGTGTGCTGCTGTGTGTGTGTGTGTGTGTGTGAGAGAGACAGTGTGTGGATTAACCCATGGCTAAAGCCACGCGTGTTTACACGCCTATTGACACTGATTTGTTTTGACAAAGGAACTGCCATAACAAAGCCAAGCAAATATAAACAGTGTGTGCAGTGGGAATAAGCTTCAGTGGAAGAGCTTCGCAGCATCACAGGTGTCTCACACACACATCCAGTCTCTCATTCACCTTCAAGTGATACCTCGCCACACTCGCACCCCGTTCACCACCGTAGTGTCAGATCTGAGCTGCTTTTAAATGATGTTCATAAATATTTAATATTCAGGAAATAATATTTTGTGTTTTCATCCAGTTATGTTTAGTGTTACATTCGCGGCGCCACCGGACGTATGAATTATGAATGCTGTACGTTTTTAGTATTTTCTGAAAGGCGTGGATTATATATGAAAGCAGATGCAGTGGCTGCTTAATCCTCCTCCATCACTTCCTCCATGCATACCTTAGCTCGCCCTGCCCCTGCTCCCGCTGCTGAATTATTGAATGGAAGACATGGAAGTTAATTTGCTAACTGTCTGTGCTTTAGCTGGCTAAACTGAGCTGAGATGCCCTCGTCTCTGGAGGCGAGCGAAGGGAAAGGGAAGGCTGGATGGGGCAGCCCGGGGCTAAATGTCAGGTGTGTTTCCTGGGGACGGGGCAGTGGGAGAGAACTCCTTGATGTGTGGACACGGAGCAAAGTACTAGTTAGGTCGCATGAGGTTAGGGTGAGGAGAGGAAAGAAGCTCAGAAATGCTGGAGTAGGTTTTTTTTTTTTTTTTTTTTTTTCTGCCTCAGCTGAAGTCCCACCCAAGTTGCTTTTTTGGTGGAAGAGCTGTTGCAAATGGACTCGTAGCTCAAAGGGGAGCTCGAGAGACAGACGCCAGATGTTCTGCAACAGCTTTGTGTCTCTTTCAATGTAAGCAGCTTCACATCGTAACGTCCCGTCGAGTCAGCGCGCAGGTCAGCCGTCCTCCCACTCGCGCTGATCTCCTGCTTCTCATCGTTTGCGTCAACGCGCCGTTATTGTTAAATTTCATCCTTCACCCGGACAAACTGAGCCGAGGAAGGAGAGCGAAACGTGCTCTGGAGGAAATGCGAGATGTGGACTGCGTGGTTGCGGTTTGTCTCGTAAGCATCTCATCTTTTATTCCTGAGTGACATGTGTAACTAGTGCAGGGTTCACAGGGAAGGAATTCAGGTTTACAGTACGCACACAGGGAAGAAAGTTGAAGCCCTGACCTTCAGTTTCCCTCTGACGCAGCTCTCCTTTACAGCACAGCCCCTCCCATGCCTCCTTTATCTACCTGGCCTTCCTCGGGCTCTGCTCCATCAGCTTGCAAAAAAAAAAAAAAAGTCTCCTCCTCAGCCGAGTTACACTTACTGCTTCTGACAGAGTAACAAAAGGTGTCCCCTGAAGCCTGGATTGAATGAGTGTTTTTAAATAATGCATCGCAGCCGGAGCAGGTGCCCATCGCTAGGGCATAGAGCCCCTCAGATCACACCGGGCTCTGCCATGAAAATTTCATCGCCGCAGTGCTCATGGGAATCTCTGTTCGATCCTGGACAGTGCGGACGGGGTGTATATGAGCTGACGCCTGCCGCCGGGTATTTCGCACCGCAAAGAGGGCCTCGTTTTTCTATTTGACACCAACGGACTCCTCACTTTGCCCAGAACCCTGAGAACTTAAACATCCCCTGAACTGTTCAGGCTGATGGAGCAAAAACGAAGGTGGAGGGTTACGTCAGCGAATCACCAAAGAACGCTGTCCTGCACCTGATAACAACGCTGATACACTCGTCTGACTAATTTTTATTATGGTGCACTCACAGCTATTAAGGTTTATGAGCTGCAGGGAGATATATGTGGGCTTCTGTTGCCCTGGGCGTTGGCCCTCAGGCAACAGGCTGCCATACCAGATTTCTAGAGGTTTTTGGGGGCTGTATACGATGGATGTATGAAGGAGAGCTGGACACCGTGTTCAAAGATGGCCCAGTTCATCCATATGAAAGTTGGTCATGGGGTGCATGTGCTGAACAAGCCTCCAGGGGCTTCTTCAAGCTTCCAGCCTGCAGACTTCTTGTTGACTCCCTGTGCACCTGAATGGGACAAAATAGTTAAATCACGTGAAAGTGGACCAAATTGATCAAATTCTGATAATTAAATTGTTTTACAATCGATGGACCGCGTGCATCACAAAACGATCCCAGAAGTTGCAGTACCTCGGGTGGCCACTAATCATCTCACAGCACTCACTGTTTTCGGCTGTAAATAAAACACGATGTCCTCCCTGAAAACACACCAAAACCAAGCGTCAATCAAAGATCAGGCTGTTTACGTGGCAGTTTTTAGTTATGCTGCCATTATTATGAAAAGCACGACAACCATTTGATCATAACAGATTGCTGTAAATGTCCATTAAGGTGGGAAATAACATTCACTTGTTGAAGGACGTCCGACTCCAGTGAACCCTCTGAACTCTCACAGCAGTCAAATTTTCAGACAACACGTAATTAAACGCGACTCGTTCCTGATCAGTGTCGCTTAACGGCAGCAGGGCAGCCGCTCCATCCGAGGTCAGTATTAAACATTTACAGCAGGCGGTTTGCTCCTTCTGGCAACTCGCGCTTCTCACGCTCTGCACAGGCGATCTGTAGTGACGCCTCTTTACATAAACACTGACCGCCCCTCCGTCACCACATCCCCCCCCAACAAACACACACACACCCAAATGAAACACTCCATCCAACTATAAATCCTTGTATTGAAACAGAGCGTTTACACTGTGTATCTGAAATGGGTGTTGATACAGTCGTATCTGATGTAAGAGTGAGAAATAGAAGACGTGATAGCATCTAGTGTCTAATGCTAGTTGAAACTGGTTTGGACCAGCTGTGGCAGATCTTTTTTTTTTTTTTTTTAAGCAGATGGTTGTCAAGACATTGTAGTGAAATTCAGTGATATCTTTGAGAAGATAAAGAGTCAGGTTCTTCAACTCTGGCCCGGCTCATTATTGATTCATTCAGTATCATCCAGCATCAACCCAAACATCATAACTCTGTGTCTGCTCTGGCCTTGACGCGTGTGATCAGCATAAAAACAGTCGCCCACCGTACACAAAAGCACAGCGGCTCCCCTCCACTCTGTGTCAGACCTGGAGACAATTGCATACAGATGATTGCAGGCTGCGATGTCTGTCTGGGCTCCTCCGCATTGTAGTAAAACCGTTGAGTTGCCTCGAGAGGGCAAAGGTTGCTGTCGTCCCGAAATGGTCAGAGCGAGAGGTTTACGTGTCGTCCAATCAGGACCGGGCAAAATATTGGATATCTGAGACGCTCGTGGTGATTGCTGGTATTAAGTTGTTCTTCAGGTGAGGTTTGAGCGCAGATGCAGGAGGCTTGAGCCCTTTTTGTCTTTCAACGATGGGCGAGTTAACGAGGAAGAAACAGTAAAAGTACGAACACCAGATGGGGAAAATACTGCATTCAAGTACTATCAGTGAAATGCACTTGAAGTATGAGAAGTAAAAGTGCAGTAAAATGCTCCCTGTTGGTGTTTTTCAGTTAAATATGTTATTTTTTTTTTATTAAAATTACTGCAGTATTAATGTGTATGTTGCATGTTCTTCAAGGTTGAGCTAATTTTAACTACTTCAAATACTGCTGGTTACTTTAAAGCATCGTATTCTGTGGGATCAGCCGAGGTTTTTTGTTTTAAATAGTTCATTCAGGTTGGGAAGTTTTTCTCAGCCCACGAAGGAAAGACGAATGCTTCCAACACATTTGGAGATTCGTGGTTTTCACTGGACAGGGAGAAAAATCTGAAATGTAACTGGAGCTGCAGTGGAGTGAAAAGTGCAGTGTTTCCCTCTGAGATGTAGTAAAAGTACGAGGTTGCATCAAATGCAAATACTCATGAACGCTGAAGCGCTTTGAACTGGTATGTAACTACAATACTTGAGTAAATGTACTGAGTTACATTCAACCACTGGGCAAATACAGTAACAAGTTACAAGAATGAGTCAAAAACTGAGAAAAAGGGGGCAATGATCCCCCCCCCCAAAAAAAAAATCATACTCTGTGACTTTCTGGCAGAATTTGGGAAATTAGAGACTTTCTTGGTGCGAGTCAAACGAGGACATTGATGCCACTCTCGTATTTATACCTGCATATTTTAAGCTACAGGCGGCGGTTAGCTTAGCTTAGCATACAGGCTGGAAACAGGGAGAAACAGCGAGCCCGCCTCCGTCTGCAGACGACCACGTGCACCTGCCGCCGCGCTCACTATCGACACGTTATATACCGTTTAATTCATAAGCGTGAAAACGACCCGTTGTGCTTTTACGAGGGGTTGGACGTTGGAGCTGTGACTTTGTGTAGTCTTGTCATCCTGTTGCCAGGCAACCAGACTTTAACTGTGTATGTGAAAACATTAATTTCGCTCTTTGTGTCGACACGTCACACAAACTGAATGCCTTTTCAGAGTTTTTTCACACAGAAAGTTCAAATGTGTGTTTAATTCCTTTTCACAAAAGAGGCAGAATTAGCGCGACTTGTTTAAAATCCTGTAATAGTAAGTCACTTTAATAGAAATTATTAGTATTATTAGTTCAGTGTTTTTTGTTCTCCCCGTGACTGAAACGTTCAGCTTGCAAACAGAGTGCAGTCACTGTGTTTCTCCTCTCAACGACGGTTTCCACCATTATTCTGTGTTAAATTAAGGTTGTTCAGCCGTCAGGAGGAGCGCTTTAAAATCGAAACGCAGTGTATTGATTAGCACCGAAAGAGTTCAAGGTCCAGTGTGCAGGATTTAGGACAGTCTGAATGAATATAATATTCATATGCGTGTTCCCATTAGTGTATATTAATAATGATAATAATAAATTTTATTTTTCAGGGTGCTCGGAGACACGTTACGTACATTAAAATTCTCATTAGAAGACACATTAAAAACACAATGTCACACACATTAATCACCTGAAAATAAGAATTTGTTTGCACAGAACGAGCCCTTTTCCACTGAGTCCGCCATGTTTCTACAGTGGCCCAGAATGGACAAACCAAACACTGGTTCCAGAGGAGGCCTTGTGCGTTTTTAGCAGCCACTTTAAGGGAACCTCTAAACTCCTGCACACTGGACCTTAAAAACGGGACAAAGGCAGATTTTCCCTCTTAACACCAACTCAAATGACTCTTTGTGATGTGAAAGGCTTTTTTTGTAGAACCGAACCAAACTTTTAGCCTTTTTCTCCTCGTAGCAGCGTTGTTGTTTTAGCATACGGATGACTCACTTACCCTCATAGCTGAACCTTATTTTGGGTTTGATGGATCAAGCCTGAGCAGAAATGTGAATACTGGACTTAACACTTGTTTGGATGTGAGATTGGACTCCAGTGGGATGCTCATTCTGAGTTTCTCTGCGAATCTTTCATCATCAAAAATGAGTCATCGTCTGCTGTTTGGCCGTTTCTCCACCCTTAAATCTGACGCAGAGGTGGGCATCAACATGTGCGTGATGCAGGAATCCAACGAGCAGCGTGTTAACATCCGACAGTCCAACTTGAGCCACGTTTGAGGATATTTTTCATCTCCCGTGTCCGTGTTTCTCTCAGCGTCTACACTGTTTTGTTTTCAGCCACTCTGCCCCAACAGCACAGTTCCTAAAACCACAGGGATATGGCTGAGTGCCACAGAAGCTCTTCAGCTCAGAGCGGCAGAGCTTTACATCGCACATTTACAACCCCTCCACAGCGTATATGATCGTCATACTGTAAAATCTTGTTTATCCAAGCTCCATCTAGAATGACACTGTGATGGTTTTCTGCCAATTGTGCACATTTGTTGGACTTAAGTTGATGGGCTACTTGGAAGGAAACAAGTGTGACACATTTGGGGATGAAGAGGAAGCACCAGCTTGTTTTTTTTAATTTTGAAATAATCTTTCGAATGAGGGCTGTTTTTTTGGGGGGGGTGAAATGAGGTTTTGAGCTGCGATCCGCACACTAACTTCTCCCTCTTTGTCTCTCTTGTCTCTGTTTCCAGGTTAGCTTTATATGTGTATGAGTATTTGCTGCATGTCGGCGCACAGAAATCAGCACAGACCTTCCTGTCAGAGGTAAGACGTTCTTTCAGTTGGACTTCCTGTGGCTGACGGCTGAGTGTGAGTCCCCCTCTTATTGTACGAGCGGGGATGGAATTCACATTACAAGTTGTTCAGGCAGCTGTTGAGCAATCTGACTAAAAGTTGACAATATTAATACATTAATGAGCCGAGACTTGCTGAACAACCGCAGTGTTCTTTTGACTGTTTGCTAATTTGGGACAATGTAAACACGGCATCGGTCGGGCTACTTAGTATCACTGCCCGCCCTTCATTATTAGCACTAATTTGTAATCATAAACACTGTATAATTAGAGCAGTTTGACATATCGTAAGCATGTGCTGTTGCTCGTTTAAGAGACGCTGCCAGTCCCTTTAACATTTCAAACCATTCCACACACACACCCATTTGTCCCAGTCTGCTAGCCTTATTAGCCTCGTATTAGGCCCCTGAACTGTTGAAGAGGTAAGGTCTCTAATGTGTTGCATCCTCTTCCTTAATGGACATCCTTCCTGCTAATGGTCCCGTGTCCGGGCCGTCTCCTGTACAACACCTCTCCTGCCCACTGGCCTTATTCAGCCCCACTTAAAGCCCTGAGAGGGCTCTGACGGCAGGCAAAGTCTGGTCTGCACCGTTCAACTTTAATACTGATCTGTCATTTCATCAGACGAGCTCAGCGGACCATCATATAAACATCGCTTCACGGTTAGCTTAGCTTAGCATAAAGACTAGAAACCTGCTCTATCTAAAGGTAACAGCAGCTCGCTATTATCACATTAAAGCTTATTTTTCTAACCTGTACAGAAACTCAAGTGTGACAAGTAGAAGTTGTGGTTTTATGAGGGTGAAGTCAGCACTGCTTCTTTGCACGGATGCAGCAACTTCCTGAAAGTTTTGGCTTCACCATGAAGTTGCCAGTTAACAAGTGTAACCTCCAAAGACTTCACCCTGTTTCTAGTCTGTGTGCTAAGCCAAGCTGAGCTAAGCTAAGCTAAGCTAAGCTAACCAGCTAACAGACATTAGAGTGGTATAAATTGTCTGATCTGACTCCCAGCAGGAAAGTTGAAATCATATTTCCTAAAATGTCAGACTCTAATGGGCCGGACCTTTAGAGTAGTTTTGATAGAGCCTCTGTGAGGTTTGTTTTTACTGTTTTCAACCACAATCATTTATTTTACTCGACCTGGGCAATAAAACAAGCCGTAAAGGAAAGGCCACTATCAATATCGGATGATAATGCCCACATTTTAATTGTTCTAAAAGTTGTATCTCTTCCAGTTGTGTTGGAAAGGCTTCTGATTTTTTTGAAGAAAAATGAAAACCTAAAGAAAAAGTAGTGAAAAATACCTCAAAAAGATCAGATGCTCGCCCCAAATCACAGCTGCCGAAAGGTGGATGTATCAATCAGATGCAATCAGACATAAATTGGTTGCCTTTGCTTGTGGTGTGCAGGCGGGTGGGTGGGCGGACGGGCGGGCTGGCAGCAGGGCGGGCAGGGCTACTGGAGGCCGGCTCAGCTGCCAACGACCACGAGCGGACATCTAAAATATGATGCAAAGATGGGGGAGCGGCGCAGAGAGATTAAGTGGTCGGGCTGCAGAGAGCCGCGCTCATTTCAGGGCCCTCGTGGGTGAATCTTCTCCCAGAGATTGAGTGTTATTGGTGAGCTGCTGGAAAGGGGTGAAGTTCTGGGTCGCAGGCAACCGGAGGCAGACGCACACACACAGACCCACGCACACTTAGACGGCCTCAAACAGGAATTAAAACAACATCTACACAGACAGGGATTAAGACGGCATCCACGCAGACACACACAAACAATCCATGTCCACAAGGCATGCATGCTAAGACTGCTAAGTCAATTTGACGCCAGTTGTCTCAAATGTTGCGCCTGCAACAGTATATTGCTTAATGATTTTGTTTATTTGAACCACGGCATCGCTTGTGTTCAGTTGTCTTATATGGTCACAGTCAATGTGTTTGGATTAGATTTACAGTAATGGGGACGTATCTGAGCAAACACAGCAGCTTGACCTTTCACCTTTCCCCCGTCATGCAGCTCTAGCAGCAGGCTTTTAAGTGTTCTCACGAGTATTTCAAGAAAGGTTGCAAACAGGCGTGATTTCTTAGACTCTCGTCTCCCTGCTTGGTTTTCCTTCCTGTGTTCCTTTCTTTTACATTTTAATCATCCGACTTTTTTTTTTTCCCCCTTGTCCTCCTGCTCGTTTCTCCTCAGCATGAGAAGAAAACACAAGCAAATGCAGAAAATACCTTCACCATTTTGACAACACGTACGTCCTATCAAGAGAACGTTGGCTGCAAATAAATAAATATACGAGAAAATTGAGAAATACATTCGAGAAGACACATGCGGGGCAGAAGAGACGCGCCGCAAATACAGACGTGCTGCAAACCGTGCATGACAGAGCGAAGAGTGAAAGTTGATTCTTGACTTTGTAAACAGCAGTTCAACACTGAGAAATGCTGCTGAAAGCTAAGAAATTAGGAAGAGGACTACAGCTGCGACAAACAGTTGTCATCATCGATAATCTGTTTAATCTTGATTTATCGATTCATTATTTTGACTATAAGACATTGGAACATAGTTCAGAAACACCCATAACCCAACACAACCAACGCATCAAATCTTAACATTTGAGAAGCTGAAACTATGGAAAGTTCATCATGTTTACCTGAAAAATGACTAAAAATGATAAATCAAGCATCAATATAGTTGAAGATGAACTTTCAGTTGATCGATTACTTCACTAATCGTTGCAGCTCTAAAGTGCACAGAGTTCACGGACACTAAAAACTGATGAACGCTAGAAGAAGAAGGCAGGTAAAAAGCCAATATCTTCAGTAATGTCTGAATCATGCAGCAGCTTTTTAAAACTAAAATAAACCTTTTTTCAGTCGTCATTTTGCAACACATTAGAGGCCGACTTCAGGACGCAGTGCAAAGTCTTTCCCATAAACCTCTATCGGTTTGTATTTTGTTTTGCAGTCCATGTTTTCTTTGCAGCACCTACAGCATGTACCTTGCAGTCTCCTCCTCATGCATAAACACACACACACTCGCAGAAAAACCCATAGAAATGTTCCAATAGACAAGGGACTTCTATCCTCGCAGGTAGACTGAAGGCACACACACACACACACCTGCTCAGCGCCGTCTAATGAGAACGCTATCACCTGGACTCTCCTGCCTCAATTAGCCTCTGTTCCTCTTCAGTGAGGAGCGCACACACACACACACACACACACAAACACACACGCTCGCATTTATAGTATACGCACAATACACTTCTGTCCCCGGGAGGACTTTGCCACTCCATGCTCTCCTGCACAGTGCAGCACTCAGCTCTTTAGCAGCATTAAATCAACAGGCCCGGCCCACATACGGCACATCACATCACTATAAACTGCACTGGGGAAATCTATAGAATAGATGCTTAAATACGAATCTGAGGCTTGGATCTATTTTTCTATGTATGCGTGAATAGAAAAACTCCAGGCGCTGTCATGCTGCCCTCACACTGGTGAATCGTGTATGTGTGTCGGTGTGTGAGGCAGGCAGCCGGCCTGTTATCTCTCTCTGGATCTTATCTCGGTGTCCAGATACAGGCAGGAGCTCTGCTGGTTTGTGAGGGCAGTGGAGAGGGCCGCCGCTTCAAGACAGTCACAGTTCCTTATCCACAAACTCCTCACTGCACCGCACTTCGCCGCGCTGCCCGTTGGCCTATTTTTCTGCCTGACAATCACTCCATCTGTCTAAAGTTGGAAGGACAGTTGAGCAAAATGATTACATTATGCATAAAACATGCTGCGGCGTCTAATTTTTCATTTCCCTCCTCTGTCTTCTCGCTCCTCTGCTCCACTTCTCTCTTCCCCTCAGATCCGATGGGAGAAGAACATCACACTTGGGGAACCTCCAGGATTTTTACACTCATGGTGGTGGTATGTATACATCGCTGCTCTCGCTCTTTCTCTCTTTGGCCAGACACACACACACACACAGACACGTTTTTCAACAGCTCACATTCATACCGTAGAAGTACTCTTGATGGTCTGAAAGAATGTGCAGGGGTGGAGAGGGACAGTAATTGCTGGGAATGCTAAGTGCATCATCTCACACATGTTTAAGTGCTGTACTTCTGGCGTCCCTCTGATTGACAAGTGAGCTAACTTGTCTTGCTCTGTTATTTAAGCTGAACTGTTGTTGTTGGTTTTTTTTTTAAACCTCACATCGAAGTGCGCCCTGTCCAATCAAAGTCAGAATCAGAGAGATCTTCTGTGGGAGGGGCTTTCGAAGTTTGGAGTTTTGCAGCTACAGTTCCCACGCTGCTTTGGGCCATGTAATGTATAAGTAGTATGTTGCCTCCAGTTCTCTGAGTGATGCTGTGGGCTGCAATTTGAGCCCTTGTGCCATTAAAAGTATGCCGAATTAGCTATGAGCAGCTCCTCTTTGCATTGTACCCATGGATGTACACACGACTCTCACTGGATTACTTTGATACTGAAGAAAACTTAAAAACCTGATGATTCTCAGGCAAGTTCGGCAGTCATAAGGAGCGCCTTTTTTCCTCTGATTTCAAGCAGACTGATGGGCGCTTAGTTGTGATGAACATCAGATATAATGATATCCTCAGAAAATCCAAGTCACACTGAATCTACAAATATGTATATCGTGTGTGTATGTTCATGTTTGGCTGAGGTGTTCCCCTGAGGTGCGGCCCCATTTTTGCCGATTTATGGTTTTCAAGTAACTTAATTTCCTTCATTAGCTGCATGTCACAGCCTCTGTTGCTGCTGCAGTTCCTAACTGTATTTGTGAGGCCAAATAACTACCTAACTTTCGCCGCGCACCTGTCCCTTTCACCTCACACAGTATCACCTCCGCTTCAGCCCCTCCAGTCTAAACATCCACAAAATCATCAAGATTTTGGGACATTTTTAACCTGATGCTCCATTTAACAGAACAAGCCTCTGATGTGTGCCATTCCTCTTTTCTTTCTGCGTCTTTAAACAAATCTGTCAGATCTCTTAATGCTAGATAAATAGAGGACGGCGCTTTCTATCTGGCTGGAAGAACAGGGTCAGTGGGCTTAGCGCCTGACACGTACGCTGTTTTTCTCCATGTCTGAATTAGAGGGAACGGGAACACCCAAATGTAGGATTCCCCCTTTCCAGTTGTGAGAAAGAAAAATCCGACTTTAAGGCAGAGAGGGGAGCAGGCTGGCAGGGAGGGGGGGGACGCCGGGCAGCTGGAAAGGATGCAGACAAAGAATCCAGCAGGCAAACAGGCAGGGAGGTTGAGAGGCTGAATCCTCAGCAAGGCAGCACGAGAGCCAGGATAAGAGGTTTGACAGGGCTCGCTTTGTTTGTCATTCATGCTATCCTGCTCATCCCCAAAGCCCCCTGGCCAGCCCTGTGTAATAAACCCGGACATGCGGCTTGATTCATTCATCCTCTCTGGCCCCAGCGTGCGTTGTAATTGTGCAGCCTGTTGACACGGTTCATAATGGTCCTTAAAGAGCCTGGCTTCTCTCAACCTGACAGCTCTCAATTGGACAGCTACCAGTAATACTGACAGAATGACATACACAAACATACAGCGCAGCTTAAGTTTGCTCTCGCCTCTGCCCGAACCAATAAGAGGGCTCAGGGAGACTGGCCCAGTGTGTGTGTGAGTGTGTGTGTGTGAGTGGGAACAGAAAGGGAGGCTGAGCGCTCGTAGTTTGTGTTCTGACTGTATTGATATATTTCTGCACAGTGTGGGAGATGACCTAGTGTGTGTGTGTGTGTGTGTGTGTGTGTGTGTGTGTGTGTGTGTGTGTGTGTGTGTGTGTGTGCGCGCGCGTGTGTGCACCAGAGAGCAGTTGGAGTGCAGGCTGATGATTAGCCAGGCTGAGCAGGGCAGGGCTCCGGTGTTGTATGACCTAGCTGAGGGGCGTCTGTCTGGGCCACGCAGCACGTGGACATTGAGACTCACTGGGGGTGGGGTCCGGGGGTCGGCCGCTGGGGGAGGAGTCCCCTGTCCACCCCTTCGTCGCCCAGCAAACCCCCTTCCAACCTCTCGCCTCCCCCAAAACAAAAGCTCCAGATGGTAGGAAAGCCACCATCCTCCCTCATCCCTCACCCTTCGCTCCCCCTCCCTCAACCTTTGTCTGGAGGCCTGTCCCTTTGTTTGCGGAAGAGAGACCCCCGAACGGATTAACTCTTTGCATTCCAGCCTCTTTTGTGTTAAACAGCCAAATCTAAGACCCCGACCCCGCTGCCACCCCAGCCCCGCCCCCGCTGTCCCCTCCTCAGCACCTCACTGGGGTTTTCTTCCCTCCTGTCTCTGCCTCTGTGGCTGCTTCCTGTAGGAAGGCGTTGGTGGGGGGCTTCAGAATGAGACCCGGGCTGTAAGAGGGGGAGGTGTTGGGGGAGGAAGAGGGAGGCTGGTGGTGGGGGTCACTCATCCACATCTGTTGTTATGGGTGGAAGGATAAAGAAAAGGCTCAGCGAGGGCTGCAGGTGTTGATTGTGTCATTAGCTCCCTCTCTATTGGCTGCTGCTAGTTGTCTCCTCCTTATCCCAAAATCGATCGCTTTAACCAGTTTTCACTGGATGGCCGCTGAATCCTCAATACACACCCCCTCTACACTCACACCCCAACACACAAAACACACACACATAAAAACCTCAGCACAACAACAGTATGTAGTGGGATCGTCTGTGTGATAGCCTCTAGCTGAAATTCTTGTTTGTGAGGGGCAGAGAAAACAGTGAGAGTGCAGCCCTCCCCTGCTCCTCAATGTCTGGACTCCTCTTTATAAACACAGGTATCAGACAGTCTTCTCCACCTCCTTCTCCTTCACCTTCTCCTCTCCTTCCATAATTCATCCTCCTCTCCTCACACCACACCGCCCAGATCGTGAACCGGAGCAGCCGAGTCCAAAAAACAAAAAAACAAAAAAACAACAACATTCACCTCCGCCTCCTAGTGGCAGTTTCATCTAAATAAAGTCCAATATGAACACTCACTCGAAAGCAGCTGTAGTCTGTTTGTGTTTGGTTTCACTTGTTAATGAACTGCTGCAAATGTGTGGCAAAACAACCGAGGCTAATTAAGGCTGCTTAGCCGGTGAGAGCTACAAGGCTAGCGATGGTGGTAACCATCTCAGAGTAATGCATCAACAGTCAGAGTAACCGGAGGTCTTGGCGTTCTTCTGATTCCTCCATTATTGCAGCATATTCAAATCTAATCCAATTTCTTGGAAATCCTGAAAGTGCATCAACTTTTTTCGCCACTGCAATCCCACGTGATCACACCGCCATTAGCAACAGCCGCATTTCTGCTCAATTCATGTTATAATGCAGCCGTTGACCAGTTGCACAGCCTCTGAGAGTCTGAGACAGACAGAGGAAGCTGTCGCTGTGAGCTGCGTCTCACCGCGCAGACCTCAGACTGCAGGAGATGCTGCAAACACTTGCTGAAATGAAGCGTGTTAGCTCGCTGTAAGCATTCACCTCATCACTCTGTCTCCACGCCAGAAGGTCTGTCAAGTCTCCATCGTGCACCTGAATGCAGGAATATCCTCCACCTGTGTGTGTGAATATCTACCAGCACACACACACATACACACACACACACACACACACACACACACAGCTTCATTTTATTGCCGCTTCCTCTTAAGCCGTCAGTCTTCTTGCGATGACAGTTGCTGTAATTATTAGCCACAGTCCAAAGGGAGCGTTGCTGATTTACATGGCGCGCTGATGTTGTTGTTTCCTCCTGATTGCTGAATGCGTCGCCGCTGCCAGGAGAATAGCTGGTACTTCAGTCAAGGTAATAAAGACAACTGGAAGGGTTGTGTTTCCCCGCCCCTGCTCTTTGATTGCGCATTTTGTCCCATTAAGAAGAGCCTGTTCTGATAAGAGGAGACAACATGGTCGACTCTCTGCAACTTTGTTTTTTTGGACTCTCTGCTCCTTTCACTCATGCTCTGTCTGCCTTATCGCCATCTGTCTCCATCTCGCTCTTCATTTCTATGTATATTTCTGTCTCTCCTGACTCACTGGCTGGCTAAGGACGCACACAGGATTATCATGTAGACCTGCCACCAGCAGCCCGTGTGTCTGTCTTTCTGTGTCTTTGTTTACTCTCCTTATTATAATGGAAAAGCACATTGTAACCACCAGCTTTGTCAGACCACAGTTAATTGCAAATAATTATCGTGATGGCATTTAATTTTAGTAATTGTCTTCTTCTGGACGGCTGGACGCTAATCCCTTCCTCCTCTGTTCTGGGTACAAAGTGTGTGTGTGTGTGTGTGTGTGTGTGTGTGTGTGTGTGTGTGTGTGTGTGTGTGTGTGCTAACAGTGCCAGCTCATATTTTTATAGCCTTGTTTCTCATTTGAATGAAAGAAAAAGAGTTTGCGTGACCCTAAGCTGCAATTTGAATCTCTCCTGTGACTCTTCAAAGTAAGAGTGGTTAAAGTTTTCTTCCATGCAGAGTTGTGTGGCTCTGCTACCCGTAATACTATAAAGAGCTTGCCATGATTAGATGATTAGATTGAAATGATTAGATAATTGGATAGAAAATTTACTATTGCAAGGGTGTGCGGAGTACAAGATTTCTTGCAGATTGCTGGTGCTAATTAACCGCGAATGTTGACTTCCCAGATAATTTCTGAAGATTAGTGTCTCTGAAAAGGAAGCGACAACAACTATGACATGGGCTTTCCCTGTTAAATGTGGGTGGGATTGTCAAATCAGAGCAAACAATGGTCCCATCCAGCCTGGATTCCCTCCCAGTGGTGCACGAGATGGTAGAGTAGATGATTGCATCCTGACCACTCTCTTCAGTAAGTCTGCCTCTCATTAGCATGATATTGGAGTAATTATGCTTGTTAGCGTAACACCTTTTCATACCTAATGGCTCCTGTCACCCACTTTTCTTCCTGTGCTAACTCTATACGGGAAAATATAACCTAACCGACAATAATATCAGAGTAATGAAAGTCTCGGTTTCTGCGTTTAGTCCCGTCCACCAGCGATCCTGCTTCAGATTATGCAGAGCCGCAGAGAATGAGATTTCCCCGCGCGGCTCAGACAGCTGCAGGTCAGCTGTTCAAATCGCAATATATTTCAGACTTCACAGGCCGTGAGATGTTAGATCACCTTTCCCCCACCCCTGCGCCTCTACCTGGTCGTGTCTTTTCGGCAACAAACTGTAACCCGCGTCCCATTTCATTTCCCTGAGAGCTGATTGGATTTGCGATGGTCGCGCCTTTTTCGCCGCGGCTCGTGTCTGACGGAGCAGCAATCTCTTTAACACCAAACCGATAGATATGATAATGTACACTGGCTTTATTGTCAAGTGACAGAAGGGCAGCACAGCACACGCACGCCATATGCGCGCACCGCCGTCTTCCCTTTGCACAGCCCCTCTCTGCTCCTTCGGCGCCCTCCTTGTCTAGAGGGGGACCCCGGTGCTCGCCGAGCGCCTCGGGGCAGCGACTCTGTCTCTTAATCTTTAAATACTTTAATATCACATTTCTATTGTTGTTCTTATGCTTTGATGCCGGGGGTTGAAATTCACTGTTCTTCTTATGTTTAGGACACCTTTTGTTGCACTCCTCGCCCTCAAATAGCAGAAAAAGAACACGAGGGAAGTAGATCAGTGATCAGCGGTGTTCAGTAATCACCGTATTTAGGAGACAATAACAGTAAACCGTGAAAATCAAACATCTTGTTCGCTGAACAATGACAACGTGTGACAGGGTGCTAGTGAGCGATTCTCTGACAGTTATGGGCGATCAGCTAATATTTTCTGCTCCATTTCGCAGTCTGTCATATCAAGTGTCACGGCTGCTCCTAACATCAGCACAAAGAGTGCATGTAACAGTTTATTTGCACCTTTAAATGACAGCAAGAATTTCCTCTCATGACTTCAGCGGTTTCTCTTATACGCCGTCCATGAAATCAATATCTTGAAGAAGGAGAAGTCCTTAATGTGGACCGGCTTAGCAGGTACTTAATTTCAGTGCAGTAATTAAGGGTCCATTTGGAGTGGGACCTGGTGGCCCCTGCTGCCCTGGAGAGTGGGATTGGTCTAATTAACTAATATGAGCACGGTTGATTGGGCAGTAAGTAACATAATCACAGCTGATTGGTCAATAACGTGCAGGTCGCCAGGGCAGGCTGAGAGGAACATTTGGTGACCCGTCCTCCCTGGATAAAAGCTCTCTGGAGCTGCAGGCTTCAGGCTGGACTGAAGGACTGCAGAGCGGAGGGCTCCTGTTTGCACATGGCTGTTTAACAGAGCTCCACATCGAACCTCAATGCTCTGGAGTGCTGAACGAAAAGCGTCCGCAGTGTCGAGCGCTGACAGCTGTCGAGTGGAGCTGAAACGTCTCGTCAGTTAATCAATAAGTCTATCCACAGGTGTTCATTTACGTAAGATTTTTAAGCAAAAATGCAAAAAAGTCGACATCTCAAATGTGGATGTATGCTGTTTTTCTTTGTCGTCTCTGATAGGAAACTAAATTTAATAGGATTTTCACGTTTCGTTGAGCAAAATGAGATGTTTAAATATGTGAACCCAGACTGTGGAAAACGGTGATGGACATTTTTCCACATGTCCTGGAAGATTTCAGCATCCTGGGCAAAGAGGAGAAATTCCAGTCAAACGCTATCTGTGTTTATGGATCCTATTTTCCCATGTTTTTGTGTCTAAGTGACTAATGGGGACAACAATTTTTGAAAATTGGTCCAGTATTGAGTGAGAGCGCCGCTGCCAGCAGCCGAGAGACGGGCTGCAATAACATAAAATAAATAAAATAAAATCTCTCTGGGCGTTTGTGCGCCGTCAAAGAACGCCCACTTTAAGTGTTTTTGCCACTGACAGCATTACGGGAAGGATCCCGACGGAGACAGACCTGTTAAAGAGGAACATCCCTTTTGTTTGTGTCGTCTGCACAAGAAAAGGTGCTCGTGTGCACAAAGTATCAGACAAGTTTGGCTTCTTTGCATAGAAACACGTGTTTATATTACTCAAAAAATAGAGAATTTTAGTGTTCGTGTCAGTATTTTAAACATTTCAAACTGATCAGACAGGTTTGTAGTAACATCCTTCATACAATCATGTGTTCACAGAGTGGTGAACCTCGCTCCATCCTCGCCTGTGAATGACTGAGCCTTTCCAGGATGCCCCTTTCATACCCAATCATGATACTATCACCTGTTACCAATGAGCCTGTTTACCTGTGGAACGATCCGAACGGGTGTTTTTGGAGCATTAAACATCTCAGTCTTTAGTTGCTCCTGAACCAACTTGTTTGAAACGTTGTTCACATTCAGAATAAGCAGATATTTACATAAATCAGTGAAGCTGATGAGGTCAGACATTAAATATATTGTCTTTTTGCTGTTTTTAATTCAAAAGAAGATGAGCAACTTTCTTTGAATCGGTGATCCACTTTAAACACTCAGACAATTGCACGCAGACCTGCCTCCTTTAGGCACATATCCACATCAGACACGCACTAACCAGGCCCATAATGGATGTGTATGGATCACACGGTTGAAGTGTCTAACTGCTGTCGCTCTCTTGTCCTGTGTGCACAGTGTATTCTGGGATCTGTACTGCGCTGCCCCGGACCGGAGGGAGACATGTGAACATTCCAGCGAGGCCAAGGCTTTCCATGACTATGTGAGTGAACTTAACCAACCCTCCAGTTGTGTACGAGAGGCACAAATATACACACCCACACTCGCACATGCTCGTGAGCGCACACACGCGCTGAGCGTGTATCAGCGAGGAGCGACTGTTCTGTCTGCGATATAATGCTGCTGGTTCTTGTTTTGACATGTCCGTCCGCCTGCTGCAGCCTCCGTTCTGGATGGGACAGCGCCAGACGTCTGAAATAGCACGCTTTTAAAAATGCAGCACCTATGAACAGCGCTTGTATTTTTCATGGGGAAGCCCTCAGACTTCCATCTTTCGATTTTCAGAGTCTTAACGGTGAGGCTTCGTGCCATTCTGCCACATGATCGCATGATTCGATATCACTTTTCTAACATCTGCCTCAGCAGCGTAACGGTGGAGCTCATCTGCCGGCTGCACTTCCTCAAACGCCGACCCCTCACCCCTCAGGTCTCAGCGAAACTGTCGACCTGGGGTGAAAGGTCACGGCAATGCCCGGCTATTTATTGGTCCACTCAGGGCTTCGGTAAAGGTCAAAGCACATAAAGCAGCTGGCCGATCACACGAGCACATTAACACACGTTCACCAACAATGCATTGGACACATTTAGAGCCGGAGAGGCCACGGTAGTTGTGGCTGCAGGGGACGGACAGGGTGATGAAAGGTCAGGGTCCACGGCCCCCTTGACCCTCTCATCTTCTGAAGAGTCGGAGCAGTCGATCAGTAACCTATCGAACGCACGCACACACACAAAGAGCTGGTTGATGCGTGAGCGTGTCGGCTACCTCTGGTCCAGCTCTCGTTATCGCAGATGTTGAGGCCGCTCGCTTGTTCTCGGATGGATTTCCACACCTCACCTCCGACGTCTTCCTTTTAGCCTCGTCCACGCTGTATTAAATATTTGCACTGTGTTGCCTGAAAGGTATTTGACTAAGGATTACATGGTTGTTAGGATGTTGACTGGACAGACCGCTTCAGCTACTAGATTATCGTCCCACCTGGGCAGGAGTGAAACCTGAAATGGATTAGAGGCGCTATTCTTACCATCCGCTTTTCATTCAGGCCGTTTTAGCCCATAGCCAGTCACCCATTCAGTTGAACTCTCTTATGAGGCTTGACAGCAAAAGTGTGAGCACTTGTCAGCTGAACAGATTACATTTGTTGTGCATGTACTACGCATGTGTGTGCGTGCGGGCACGGGCTGATGTGTGTGTCTCTGAGCCCGTCTGTGTGTGTGTGTGCGTGTGTGTGTGTGTGTGTGTGTGTGTGTGCGCATATGTTGGACCACCATAAGATTAATTACATGGTTAATTAAACCTAGTAGTTAATTAAATCTGACAACTGTGTCTAATTAATCTAAATGCAATATAATTTCCTACACCTTTCTCCAGAGGTAGGCCAGCTGGATACCTGCATGTCAGCTCTTTAACGGCTCCGCTTTGACTGGCCTGGTCAATATATGGCTGGACTTCAAGCTTCAAATCCTGCCACTGGAAAAAAGATGGATTTTTAAAAAAAGTCCACCTGTTTCGGTCTGCGGCCGCGTGAATGTGTCAGCTGGGAGTCGGGGTCGCTGGTGCTGCTGTGCATTAGATCAGAGGGGGAATAAACCCAGTGCAGACTTAACTGTCTTCTTGTTGTTCTTGTGAGGACTTTGTTGTAGTTGGAGGATTCACACGCCGCTGTTTGACCTTCAGCCCGGCTGAAGTTCAGGAGGTCAGGAGCTGTGTGACTGTTGGCGGCACGCAAGGAAGCCTTGAACTCCGGTTATCTGTTTTTCGTTTATGTGGCGGTAAAAGTTGGAAAAATCCTCTTATTCCGTCTTCTTTCAACTCCTCATTGAAGCTTTATGATGAAATATTCAACTCCAAGATCTCTTTGATTTTATTGTTTCAATATTTCAACAAATGGAAATATTCTGGATGTCTTGTGCATCATTTTTTACACATTTCCCCAAATTTTCAGGCTTGTGCGTTTGCCGGGATCTTGGCAGAATTTAAGATGAAGCTACACATCTCTGCAGCGTGAGCCGGCAGTGACTGACCCGAGGGGGGCCGCTGCTTTTTAGCGAAGCTATTTTATAATAAAGGGTCTATTACGGATTCTTTTGGTCAATTTTTGATTGCAAATGCTGGAACTTTTTTCAACAGACGGCAAAGTGTGTGTGCGTGCACGGAGGGTGTGGCAGAGGCTCCGACAGCAGGGAGACGCAGGAGTAGGTGTGTGTGAGCACATGTGCGACTGTTACCGCGCGTGTGTGTCTTTGTGCGACAGAGAGAAAGAGGGAGCGAGAGTGTGAATCCCCGGGGTGATGAGGGGTCTGTCTGTCTCTGATTAACTCTGGCTCCTCGGTCCCCGCAGACCGACGGCCTGATCAAGTCTCTATCACGGCCCCTTGCTGATAACGGCTCCCTCATTCCCCCAAGTCCCCCCGGATCACAGAGTGAAAAACAACACGGCTCCCAGGAGTCGCACACACTCGCTCTGTGCGCGCGCGCGTGTGTGTGTGTGTGTGTGTGTGTGTGTGTGTCGCTCGGCGGGGATAGTGAAAGAGGAATGTGTGCAAGATAAACTGGTTTGTTTTTATTTATGTTTCCTTTTTTGAAGAACTCAGGGTCTCCTCTGGTAGCTTAGCTGTCAGTTTGTTGTGGATAACAATGAGGAAATATAAAATTGATATTTAGAAAAACTGTTCGCTTATTTGTTTCCTGGAAGTGATGTGGTCGCTAGGCAACGTTGATCCAGAGTAGAGTCTTAGTTACAGATTTGGTTTGGCTCGGCTCAGTTTGGCTCAATTTGGCCCGGTTTGAAGGCACCTCTTACTCAGCCCTGTCCTACTGGCCCCCGCTCTGAGCGATGATGTAGACTTTGTGGACTCTCCAGTTTGGGAAAGATAATGGAATATAATGTGCTAATCCTCAGATCTGGGGACTGGTTGACAGCTAATCCAGGGGAATGTGGTGGGATTGGAGCCCTGGCCACACTCCCAGAACTGGAGGCCTCTGACTGGCTGGATCGCTGGCTGGCTTCACCCCTGGATGGTGAATCTGCAATCATCGCCTCTCGCGCACGCAGCCACGCTCGCGTGCAGATCGCACACCCACACTCGTATGCAAATGAACGCACACGCTGCAAGTGAGCGAGATGAGACCGTATCATAAAAAAGCTGGAACAGAAGTGAAGTCTTGTCCCTCTGTAAAGTAATTTAAGTGGTCTCTCTTGTCGTCTTAATTGTCGGAGTTGTGTTGCTGTCGTTCCTCCTCACGTCGCCTTTTAATCATGTTTATTTCCTAAAAGAGATCCGCAAATCTTATAGTCCCCTTTTCTGCCGGAATTTGGATGATCCTCAAACGAGCACATTGTCGAGGAAACGTGTTTGATTATAAGAACGTGGCGCGTCTTTAGTAACTCAATATGAATGATTAAAGGACGGGAGCTTTGTGATGAAGAAAGCATACATATTGACGAGCGCGCACACACTTGTTCGCACGCACGTTCTTTCTCACATTAAAGCAGGCAGAAGAATGAGCCTCTGTTTTCTGTGACACACACACACACACACACACGTGCGAGCACTTGCAGTCGCAGACAAACAGTCTTTCAGGAAGTGATACACTCGGCCTTGTTGTTGCAGACGTTTTGCTTCGCCCCAGCCTGAGGTCGCAACCCCGAACATCTGCGATTCGTGCCAATCCGGGTTCACTGCCTGCGGAGCGTCACAGATTTAGAGCCACAAGTGCGTCACTCACGTCGCCGCGCTTCACTGACTCAGCTCTCGGCTTGTTGATAGGGACTGTCGTGATGTTGGTGGAGGTAGAGCAGGGTACGTAAAACCAGTGTGGAGGCATTTGTGAGTGTGATCTGGGTCCGAAGTCAGAAATTCACTTTTAAGTCGCACATCGAGCAAAAATGCCAAACATTCGCTTTGATTTGCCATTTTTTTTCTGTTTTATATCATTTCAAAAGGAATATATCTGGATTTTTGGACAAAACGGGCCATTTGAACATGTTGGGCTTTGCAAAATTGAGCATTTCAACAGTTGTTTTATTAGATTATTTTCTCCATAAATCATTTTGTCTGCAAAAATAGTCAAACATTTCCCGGAGGTGACCTCTACCAAAAGGCCAAAGCTCAGAGACATTCGTTTTATGATCATATAAGACAACAAAAGAGGCAAATCCTCACATTTAAGAGCCTCAAACAGGGAAATATTTACCTGAGAAATGACTCAGGCGATTAATCAATCGTCAGAATTGTTGCTGATTAATTTTCCGTCAGCTGATCGACTAAGCAGCTAATTGTTTCAGCTCTGAGGACAGACAAAAAGATAATGAAAGTGAGCGTTAGCTGCAGCCCTGAGGTGCTGCGCTCCCAGCGTGCAGCGTGCAGATAGACGGAGGTGCACTGTGGGCTGTTGCCCGGGGATTCTTGCGAGGGTTAAACATTTGTTCGGCTGGACCGCAGTAACAGGTGGCACGAGGGGAGGAGCTGCGCTCTGTAAACAACCGCTGATGGCCGAGCCTTTGTCTGGACTCTGTGTGCGAGTCCGTGTGTGCTTTACGTCCCCGCTGCTCCCCGTGTCGCCGGACCAGGTGCTCGCTAATTTTAACGCCACGCGTCTGCTGAAACCCTTCCTCCCCTCTCACGGCCGTCTTTGTCTCTGTCCTTTTCGTCTGAGACAGAATTTACTCATCCTGCGCCGTTTTTCCCTGCTTCAATTCCTCTCAGGTCTTTTTCACCACCAACACACGCCCCCCCCCCCCCCCCCCCCTTCTTTCCTCTCCTCTCTGTTCCACGCTCTCTTTCTTATTCCTCCCCCTCTCTCCTTTTGCCTCCCTCCCGCCGCCCTCCCCCTCTCTCAGAGGAGATTGATTGGGTAATCTGGCTGGGTGCCAGTAGTGCCCGCTTTCTCGCTCGGGGGAAGGAGAGAAGCGGGGGCGACATGACGACATGCAGGAATAATAATAACATCCATAATATAGGCAGAGTAGGTATGGATGGAGGGATGAGGAGGAGAAGGAAGAAGGAGAGAGCGGAGGAATGGAGCCGGCGTTGGCACATCGATGTCTTCTTTACGCACCGGTTTAAATATAGCCGCACACAAACGGCGTGCCACAACATTGTGTCTCCATCTCCGTCCGTCTCTATCTGTCTTTCTATCTGTCTGCCCCCCCCCCCCCCTCCTTCAGCTCCTCCGCTCGCGCCTGTGTCGTCTTTTAATATCAAACAGTGCGTGGAGTGCAGGCTGCAGGCAGACGGGCGTTGAGCGAGAGGACGCTGTCTTTGTGTGCCGTTGTTTACCTTTGTTACCGTCTAAATGAAAAAGGCCAGTTGGCTCCTCTGTCTGTGTATACCTTTCTCTATCTGAGGGAAGCAACAAAGCCTGAAAGTGCTGCCCTCAAGCTGTGTGTGTGTTCGGCTGGAGGTCTGGAAGTGACAGAAGCAGGAGATCAAATATTGTTTATGATTCCCTTCCTCGCAGGTTCATTCTGGGCAAGCTAAAAAATGTGCCGCGGTTTAGCATTTGATCTTGACGCTGCGAGCGCGGGCTCCCGGATCTGTGTTTGACAAGAGACAGACATGAAGACAGACATATGCAGACAACAAACCGGGGACGGGGACAGAAAGACAAGCGGCGGAGGGGATAGGAGGAGGAGGAGGAGGAGGAGGAGAGACAGCGAGGAAGAGGGAGGGAGATGTATGAGCATGCAGGAAGAAAGAGGTGTCTGAAGACACGGGGGACTCTTTTCAAGTCTGCTTTTTTCTTAGTTTGTCTGAGTTTCGGGGCTAGCTGTGCCTCTTGCTAGCCAGAGCAGCGTAAAATGCCACCAACCCGCCTGAGCAAAGTTATTGTAGAAGCCAAACGCTGCAGCGTTTACTCTCCCTGCATCCATTGCAGATTTCCAGCCCGGTCCCATTTAATTTCCCTAACCCAGTTACCCATGAATGCCCTCTTAGTTGCAACATCATCATCCATAAAATTTAAACCAATGCTTTAAAATGAATACTACATTCTGGGAAATACTGGAAACTCCCGGGGGCATTTGTTTATCTCTCCCAGTGAAGCGAGGGCGAATGCTGCCAATTCGTCGTCATTTTCGGGAAATAAATTGTGGTTCAATAATTAAAAAAAGCGGCATTCATCACTCGTCTGCCTCGACTGTAACCGGTTTACTGTGGAGGGTTGAAGCGAGCGATTTGTCTGGGGGGGGGGGGGCTGGAAGTTCGAGGGCGACCTTCCATGCCGGAGGTGTTTGTGTCTGTGGTGTTTTCTCCCGCCAAGTCTGCATCTCCTGACTGCGCTCATTCACACACACACACACACACACACACCATCTTTGAAGTTTCCCACTGGTGACTTACAGTATCCATTTATTGATTGTGTAAAAAGATCCTGTCCTGCTCAAAAAGACATAAATTACTGCAATTATGATGCCTCTGCTGAGTTTTTCTCCGCTTAGTTTCAGCTTTCCTCTGGCTCTGACTTTGTGTTTTTATAACTTTGAGTCTGCGACGAGAAGGCAGAAACAACCTGGTGTGATTCATTTTGTGAGCGTTTTACTGTTTTAGTAAATTTCAAGGGAGGTTTTTTCCTCAAAGTGAGGGACGCCGCTCGTCTCCAGCCGACTTTTCCAGCTGTTCTCTCTTCCCAGAGCAAAGCTTGGAGCAGCAGTCCATTACTGCCGGTCCTCATTAGGTCTGAAACACTGACGATGGTTACGAGGATTGTCAGGTGGGGTCCAAGGGAGCGAAACCTATCTTTAAACACACACTCCTGTTGGTTAACTCGGGGAGTTGAGAAGCCGTTTCCTTCTTTTTCACGCCAAGTCTCTAAATTAAATCAGCTCACTCCGGAGCTGCTGTGGTGGACATAATATGAGAAAAAGTTAGATTTTTAAGTCAAACTTGATTGCTTGCTGTTGCACAGGTCCAGGAGCGCATGTTAACTGTCCGCCGGGGAGTTCAGTGTTTGGCAAACCGTGCAGGTGGAGGACATGAAGGACTGGGGCTTTCTCTGTAAGTGTGTGAGGACACGTTTAAGGCTGCGGGATGATTGATTAGACAGGATTCATTTGAGATTTTCACTCAGGAGAAACACTGCATATATATGTCATTCATTTACATGTGCGTGTGCTCTGCAGTCCACAGATATGAAATATAACCTGCTCCACTGGAAAAGCCCACCACAAAACACTGATGGTGCTTTTGACTGCTGTTGTCTTTAGACCCACACAACTGAAAATGGGCAGTTTTATTGATACAAGCGCAACATTTCGTTTGGCTCCTCTTTGGCCCTGAAGGCTTGTTTTCTCCGTCGTCATAGAAGCCAAAACGTGGAGCGAACAGTAAGTCGGTTTGCAGCCTTTCGCTTCCCGTCTCCTCTGTCACTTCCTGTGGTCGTCATGATTATCCCACGTGTTGCATGCTCGCATTGACAACATCAGGTGCCGCGGTGAGTTCAGGGGCCGTTTGTTTCTTCAGCGAGGTAAAATGCAAATGCGGCAGATTTGAATTGAGAAATGTAAAAAATATGTTTAATCAGTAAGTAAGTTCACTTCCTCCCTGCAGTCAGAGCTGCTTTTCTGCTTCACACTCAGTAGTTTGAGTTTCATCCTTTTTAACACAATAACAACTCTTTTTTTTTTTCTAAGTCCTTCGCTCCTTCTTCTTTTCTTCTTCACGTCTTTGTCCACTCTTACAGTCTCTCTCCGTCTCACACAGACACTCGTGCACACTTTGTCCTGCCCTTTCTCCTCTGCCTCTGCCTCTCTTTGTGGCTTGTTGCTGGCAGACGTCGCTGCCTGGCACAGTGTGTCCCTGGCACAGCGTGTGTGTGTGTGTGTGTGTGTGTGTGTGTGTGTCTGCGTGTGTGTCTCTGTATGCATGTCTGCTGTCTGCTGCACGGCTCTGCCAGTCCACCAGTCTCAAGTACCAGCTGGGCACCCGAACTCACGACCAAAATAAACTGGCCGCGCTATCAATGAGCCCATGGGCTGAAGCGCGTGTGCGGAAGTGTGCTTGCTTGTGTTTGCGCGTGTGTGCATGCGTGTGTGTGTGTGTGTGTGTGTGTGTGTGTGTGTGTGTGTGTGTGTGCGTGAGGTGCTGATCGGACACCCTGCTTATTAAGTCTCATTGAACCGAGTGGTGAAACAAACACAGTCCTTCCTCAGATGAATGCCTGAGATGTTAGCCCGTCTCAACTTTGCATTACACTGAGGCCCTCCCTGCAAGGATTAAAGACTAAAACAATTACAAAGCCTTATTTGTAATTCAAATTCTCCTCAATGCAGACTTAATCCCCATTTTCCAAAGGCAGCAACACTGAGAGGCAGAATAAATGTGTGAGGGAGATCCAGTTCAAGCCTCTGTCGGGGTTTCTGTTGCTAAAATAACACTTATAAGTTATAGGGGGGGATAATGAATGTGCTTTGAGCTGGTTGAGTTATATTTGGAGAACGGTTTGTTTCTGTTAAAAGCTCGTCTTCGTAATGGCGGGATAAATGCACAGAATCAGCAGGGGAGTCGCTGATTGTCACCGCGCCTGTGCAGAGGGACGTGTTCGCGTCCTCGGGAATATTTGCATTTTATTTTCATCTGCACGCGTGTGTATTTACATATGCACATACGTGTGTGTTAAGGTGCTCATGTGTCCTGATGGGGGGGCCACGGTGAGCGTGCTTTACAGCTGCCCAGGGTATATTTACAGACAGTGACTTTAATGCAGTGTAATGATTATTTTTATTCCAGGTACTTCGGCAGCCTGTTCGCTCTGAGTGGAATGACTCCCTATTGGCCCACTGATTACCTCTGTGGCTGCTGCCACACCTGGCTCCTTCAGCTCCCCTCTCTCTCTCTCCACCATTACACCTTGAGAACCTTCCCCCTTTTATTACTTCACCTTCATCTGTTCATCCCTCTCTCTCTCTCTCATTCAGCAGTGGCCTACATCTTCATTTTCTTTGGTCTCTTTGTCTGCTGCACCTTCATCATCTCCTCATCTCTTCCTTCCTTTCCCCTCCTCAGTCATTACACCTTTACTCCTCCACCGCTCCTCGTTTAACACCGCTGACTGTACGCATCTACCTCCGCACCTAAAAAAACATGCTCTTACTTTTCCAACCGGAGTTGTCTGCAGAAGTGTGCAGATGTTTTATGACAGTTGAGTGTTTTTTAGATGCACAGTGTTTTTTAGATGCACAGGACTCCAAAAACACAGAGCATGTGAGATTTTAGAGGTTTGCATGTTTCTTTAAAAACCTCTGGGTGAAGCTCCATCACCAGGCTTTTTTCCTCTTGGTTAAAAACATCACAAGAGGAAATACTGCTTTATACCTGATCACATAAAGGGCATTGAAACAGAGGAGCACGTAAACGAAGTGCCAACTTTGATGTCAGCATCATGTTTATCTTCCGGGACGAGCATCTTCCTCCTCTGCTTTCCATCTTGCTGAACCCTCCTCACGGCTCTCACCTTCGGCCTGGTTGCACGTTCCCAAAGGGAGAAGCAGCTCGAACTTCTCCTCAGCAGTTAACAAAACATCACACTTGGACCACTCCTAATTGCACCTACAGTTTAAGCTTGTACTCCCACATTGAGTACAAGTTGAAAGTTTGAGTGTTTAGGTTTAATTAAAGTAAGAGCGGAGCGTCTAACGAGGTCTGTCGTTTATAGTTTGTTTCTGAGGCCGTCTCCAAACTGCTGGCAAGTGACAGCCTTGAATTTATGGTGAAGGATTAATGAGTTAATGTTTCTTGGAACTGTTCTAGATTTTTAGATTTGAAATATCAGCTTTCTTGGCAACTCTTGAAAGACTTTTCCTGAGCTTTGGAAGAAGCAGCACTTCAGCTTTGAGTTGCACGTTTCAGGCTGCTTCCTCCTCACAGGTTCACACTGATGTTACACTTTAAAACACATCTGTCAGCTTTTCACAGGCGGGCTGAAAACGCTCAGTGTTTAGGACTTTTAATTGATTTTTAGCTCAAAAAAAAAGTATTTTGCAGATTTGAGGTGAAAAAAAAATTGTCTCCCCGCGAACTTGTCGTCTTCACAGTCGTCAGCTTTTATATTGTCCGTATTAGGGCTGTTTATTATGATAATCGAATAATCTATTCTAAAATTCAGATTACGAGTCACACAATTGTTTTTTTAAGGCATGTGTGCGATTTAAAGGGTATCAAATTTCTAATGTAGTTTAGTGTTTTCTGAACTTTCTGAACCTGTTTCTCCAGCCGTAAACATCACCGTGAATGATTTAAGAATGAAAGTCAGGGCACAACACAAATGTCGTGAATAAGAATTATTTTGCTTCTCCCAGCACCTTTAACAATCAATTGAATTTAAATGAATTCAAAGAAAATGTATTTCAGAAAAGAGAAAAATACAGCTCATAACAGGAAGTGGCACGGCTTTTGACTAAGTTAGCTTTGAAGCTAACTCGCCGGCTAACTTACCGAGACGAGTTTTCATCCTCTGCTTTGCACATTTAAGTGTGAGACGCTGCCACACTTTGGAGCTTTTTGGTCATGAAGGTGTTGCCATCGTGTTGTTGTTGTTCACTCCAGCAGCATCTCCATCTAATTGACAGTTAGAGTCTGTAATCGGTTTTAGTCGACTACGTTGATCATTCGTTGCACACCTCGTCCACATTAGCTTGTGCTCGCTTTTTTAAACCCGCTGATGTCTCAGCCTCAGACTGTGAGCTGAACAATGTTACACAAAAAAAGAGATAATACGTATTGATTTATATGATGTAAGTATTCATCTACAGTGTAAAGACTGATCATTTTCATAAAGAACTGAGTCTCTGCGCACTGAAGGTTTCTGTCCACACTGACGTCCGTGACACAGTTACTTCCAGTTTATCCTCTGCGCACTAAAGACAATAGAGCTAAAAATAGAGGTGTTTATATGTTAGCGTGTGTGTGTGTGTGTGTGTGTGCGCATCTGACCGTTTGGTGATTTTCCCCTGAGTGAGGTGTTAGCCAGCCTTGAGGTCAGCGCGGGGTCAGAGGCTGCCCCTGCTGCCGTTTTGGGCTTATTCTTCTGAGAGGGCCGGAAAATCCAAAAATCATGTACTCCAAGTGCAACGTGTGAACTTCCAACCTCGGCTCGGCTGTCTGGATGTAAGCCTTCAGATCAGTTATTCATATCTCTCATGATTAAGTTCAGTGGATAAATAGGACAGCACATCTGTTTCATTATTGACTGAATGTTCGGTCTTATTTAAGCTTCAGTGTGCGTTCGTGTTCGTGTGCATCCATAAAAAAAAAAAAAAAGGGAAACCCAAAGACCAAAAGATAAACTGCATGCGCGCACACGCTCACATACTGTACACGTGTTACTCCTCTTATGTGTCCCGTCTGCGCCGTTTGATCTGTTTTTACCACATCAGATCTTTTTTGTAAAAACTGACATTTAGAATAGAGAGATCCACAACACTGCACTCTGTTGCACTCTGAAAAGGTCAGCTTTCACTGAAGGAGTGTGCGCGATCAGCCGGCGCTCTGCAGGAGAGAGGGGAGACTTTCCGCTGAACAGCTTGGTCGGACTCCTGACTCGCGTTGACTCGGTTTGGACGATCTCTCGAGTTTCCTCCTCGGTGCTGTGCTGAACTGAGCTGCTCTCTTCTGTGCTGGATGCTGTAATCTCTTCAGTGCATGGCCAGATTACTGTCTGCTCCATATTGTCTGGTGGCGGGCTGCAGGATGGAGAGATGGCAGGAGGAGGGGAGAGAGGGAGGGATGGAGGAGGCTCTGATTTGCTGCTACACAAGGAAGATTACCTTTTTATTAATGTATCCATCTGGACGTTTGCTATATTTGGTTGTTTGTCCGGTCTGCTTGTTTGTGTATAAACCTTATGAGATTTCAATCTAGATAAATCGAGGCTGAGCTTAGACATATGTGATATTTCTCAAGAGTCGTCAACCAACGCCACCAAATCACATAATTATGATCAGGCAGAATAAAGGAAGTGCAGAATTCCCTTTGTGACCGATGATACAAATTCGTCGCGCTATTTATCCAGAGCTTGAAATTATTATTTATTTTAATTCAATGATTTTCAGTAAAGAATAAAAAGAGAAATTTGAGTATTCATTGTGCCCCCCCCCCCCCCCCCCCCCCCCCCCCCCCAGCACCACCCCCACCCCCACCCTTCCACGCGTCCTCTTCTCCATCTCTTTCTGTCTCCTGTGCACTCGGTGCAGAAATGATTTCCATTCCTGCTGAATTAATGAGGTTCTGCTGAACTGAGAAAAGGCAAGGGGAGTGTGTACGCTCACACACACACACATACACACACACAGATGCAGGCAGAGAGAGACACACATACTCAGTCTCACACACACACATTCTCACAGGCACATATCTACTATAGCCATATTTAAGTCACGCACACACATGATTCGCTGAAGCGTGGCCACTTTTTGCCGTTGCAGAGCACAAACAGCATTTTGTCTTAAAGTAAATGTGAAGAAGGCGCAGATAAAGAGTTGGACAACAATCACGAATGAAGCAACTGGTATACACTCAAGTGCTGGTTTTATAGCACACACGCACACACAAATATGACACACACACAACAAACATGCAGCCTCATGATTCGGGCCCCAGTCACCCTGGTAACACACCACTGTGTGTATCAAACACTGCAGTGGTTTGGGACTGTTGGAGGTTGTTAAACACCCCCGGACCCGTACCCCATCCTCACGCACACACACTTACACACTTACACACTTACACACACACATATGTCATTCCACGACAGTCTCTGCTCGGACTGAAGTCAGCCTTCTCTCGGCTCCTGATACTGATTTTCGTTAGCTAATGATCCGGCGTGGCTGTTCACCTGAGCGCCGCAGAGCTTCTGCCCCAAGAGCTAAAGGCCCGCGGAGCTGACGGGTGGCTCGAGTCTGGTTCATGCATTGTAAACACAGACAGTAGAAACACACGTGAAGGAGCACGCAGTCAAAAGGATGTAATTGCGGTGCAAGCGGCTGTTGTTATGTGCCAGCTCGCGCGCCACTTGAAAGCCGCATCAAGGATTGGCTGAACAAAGAGGAGCAGAAAGTACCGTCTGATTCTGCGGTTCTTCCTCGCCGAGCTGATTTTTCCCAAAGCGCGACTAATGTGTGGAGTTTTCAGGTGTGCGGCGTTCGTGGGGAGCTACGCGGACCACATCTGCTCACACGCGAAGCTCGAAACAAGAGTCTTCAGACAACACAGACTGTGTGCGAGGCTTTCTTTCATTCACTCTGGCTTCTCCTCTCTGTGGTTCTGTCTTCCTTGCTTGCTTTCTTCATTAAATGCACATGATCATGCACATTCAGCCGCGCACACAGAAAATGCAACCTCTCTCCTTCTCCCCGCTCTCTGCTGTCTCAGTGTTTTTCTTTCCCATTTATCATCGCTGAAGCAAAGGAACCGATTCCAATTTCATGTGTTTTCATTCCATTCCTCTATTTGCTTATTTCTTCATCCCCCTGTCTCTATTTTGATCTCAGGCAACCAGTCAGCAGTCAATAATCTGTTAAATAGCATTGATCGCCAGCATTTAGTTTCCTGGCCAGCTACTTAGGTTGTAAAGCTGATCAATGGCTTTGAATGGGAACCACCTAGATAGCAGATTGACTGCTGGGACGCGCTCTGCAATCATATCATTTGTCTTCATTTGTTGTTCAATTATTTGTTGTAATGGCTGCTGTCAAAATAGCCCCATGCTGGCCCACAGTGGCACACGGAGCCTAAAACTGTAGAGTGCACACTGAGCCGGCGTGCCCGACTCGCTCAGCTCACCTTCACTCTGTGCCCCCCCCCCCCACACTGCTGCTGGAGGAAAGACATTATATAGTAAACAGCATGAAAGGAACAGTATCGCATGTCGAAATGAGTATAGGAGTGTGTTCCTGTGTTGGGGGGGCGTGAGTGCATGCAGATGGTGCTCATGCCTGGATGTGTCGGTGAAGTCTGACCCAGACTGGACTTCCTCTGCCCAAGAGCCCCTTCCTGAACTCATCAATCACCTCTCGCAGGACCGTGGTTGCGTGCGTCCACGTGTGCGCACATTTATGTGTCTGGGAAATTAGGCTTGTTTCATGTAAAGTCGCAGCATTTTTTTTAAATTGTTGATAAATACGACTCATTGTTTGATGAAGAGATTTTGGGAATTTATTGGTTTTAATTTTGAATATTAAGAACAGAAGAATGAAGAAAATAACTTTGAATTTATTGATTTCTTTTCTCTTTGTGAGGGACTCATTTTCTCCAAGTGTTTCTCCTCACTTCCTGTCACCAGGAGCGTTTTATGAGCTGAGATGGTGCAAGAAGACCTTGTTTACGATGAACTGTTGTGGTCGGCATCCTTTTGCAGCAGGAAACACAACAACAATTGGATGCATTCAGAGAAATCTGCGTGAAAATGAAAGAAATTCAAATAACGGTAATCAGAATCAGACAGGAAAAACAGAAATCTTGTTTTTGTAATTAAACAAAAAAATGAAAACCTAATGTTAATGTTTGTGAGGGGTTTAACAGAAAAGGCGATTGGTCGACTGTCGGAACCACAAGTCGACACGGTGCATCGATGTCGGCTAATGCAGCAAGAGGCGGAAAGAAAGATGGCTGCACGTTCGAACGCTCGACACGACAGCAGACGTAGATTTGTTTGAATCATCTTCTACGTCATCCCGTGTTAAATAAACAGAATTTAAAGGTGTTCAGAGAAGGACAAACAGCATCTCCAGCTCAGACGAGCGTGCTGGCGATTTTGTCCAATCAAATCCCGGCTCACTTGTAAACAGCCATTCAGAGCCAATCAAGGACTCTTCTACATCCCAGGTTGGTCCCACCTACATTAGTTAACCCTTTCCTGGCTTGTGTTTGAGACCTTTTGTGTGTGAAATGAACATGATTCACCTCCCGATCAATCGACTACTCGCCCGCTGTAAATGCATCTTTCGTGAACGCCCTCTTGTTTGTGACCCCTGACCAGGAAAAGTGCATTTTGTTCCTTGATTAATGACGCAGTCCGTCATTAGTGAAACAACAGCTGCAGCGTCAGTTTTACGCTCTGTCCTCCTGCTCATTCTCATGCGATCAGGCCTCATTTCGACATTAAAGATGCCCTCGTGCAGCTTTATGTCTGTTGGTAGTTCGATTGTTCGTCAGCCTTTTCTGATTTCAGGGGTTTTATTGGGGGGGGGGCATCCCTCTCCTCCTCAGGTCAGATCCACTCTGGCTCATCTGGCTCTAACTTCCCTCCAACTTTTCTTCTCTTCTGCTGTTGCTCCTTCTTTAAATCTCTGTCTTTCTCTTCTCCTCCTGGTTTTATTGGAGGAGTCCCCCCCCCCCCCCCCCCCTTGTTTGAAGTGGCCTGCTCATATATCACAGCCTTTCCTCGCAGGATATCCTCCCTCTTCCTGCCTCTCCCTCTCGTTCTGTCAGCTGGGGGGCTGGAGGAGGGTAATACCTGGTAACTCTATTTCTTTTCCACACTTTAACACTCTTCCCGTGCACCCAGCGGACGAGCTCCCACACACTCGTGGACCATAACGTTAGACGTCTGCACTCTGACAGCAGAGAGGAAGTCGGCTTCACCTGATTCAGTTTGTTGGAATCTTTCATTATAGAAATAGTCAAAGTGGAGAACAGAGGTGTTACTTCACCTGAACAAGTGTGACCAGAATCACTTCATACGGCAGTTTTGCTTGACTCTATTTAATTTATGTACTTTATTGTGTCATGTTTTCTGTTATTGACCTGTTTGCTTGTTGTTGTCCTTCACCCAAACAGAAAACACATGTGTACAAAAACAATAAAGCAGCAAACATACCATTCCAACATGCATAAGCATACACATAATTAGAAGGAAGGCTTTGATGTTTCATTATAGAAGTACTGCTGCTATATGGTTTTCTATTTAAGCATTACTTAAATCGTCTCAAAGCTTGGTCCGTTTAATATTTCATTAATATTCATACAACTCGCAGCTCGTCAGTTACCTTGACTTCATCAAAAGGAGGTCCATCTTTTCCTTCTTACTGATGTTTTTTTCCAGACTTTGCAGTATATTTGTCCTCTACTGTGTCCAGTCACTTGTTTAGTTTTTGGAGATTTTCCAAAAAAGATATCATTCTTGCTTTTGTAGGATTTTGGGGGCATGTTCCTGAAAGTATGTTGTGTTTTTCTAGATATTCTGGTGATGTCCGAGTTATGTGTGGTTATCTCACCTCGTTCTTCCCATTTAAAGTCAAACACAAGCACCGTAGTTTTTAATTTCTTCTAAGAACACATGTAGTGACTTAAATATGTCTGTGAGGTACATCATGGTATCGTCTGCATACGGGGCTCGTTTATTCCTTTATTGTGACACCTCCTGTTTTTCCTGATTCAGCCAAAGGTTCTAAACACAGCTCAGATATTTGTGGTGATAATGGTCCTCTTGTCCTGTGTCTGTCTTTAAAGTAGAAATCTCAGAGAGCATCCTGTTCACTCTCACTCTTGCATTTGGTTCCTTTTATGTTTCATTGATCATTTTGATAACAGTTTGGTGGGATCCAAACTGCTCACATACCCCAAATAAGAAGGACTGTGACGCCCAATCAAAGGCTTTCTCTGCGTCTAATGTGAATATTTGTTGCTTCATTTTTGCCGTTTAATCAATGACGTGAAGAGGACGCTGCTCATTGTTACTTAATAGACAGTCCTAACGAATCCTGTTTGATGGAGGTTAATTTTATTAGGTGTGATATGTGAAAGTCTGCTTGCTGTAATGCATTTCAGAAGGATGTTTTTCTGCACGATGAACACTCTTTTCCGTCTTTCGGTATAACAGTAATGATTGCCTAACTCCATGCGTCTGGCCAGTTTCCTGTTTGCAGGATCTCATTAAAAACTCCACATAGGATGTGAGAAACTGGATATCTGAACTCTTTGTAAAATTCATGAGTAAATCCATCATTCTATCTGTGTTTTACCTTTATGGGTAACCTTTAGAATTTCTGTCTCAGCTGTTGCTGTACTAAGTTGTTATTTTGTTCATCGGTCACTGCGGGAAGGTTTAACGTTTAATTTTCCATGCGTCCACACCGACTACTGAGTGTGAAGGTTTGACGATAATCCCTAAAGCGTGATGCTATTTTTGATTTGCCCCTCTTATATGTGGAATTTTTGTGCATATTTGAGTTGTTTCTGTCCGTTTCTTTAATTTAATTGCTAATGTTTTCAGTGTTTTTGGACTGTTATCAGAAAAGGTTTGCCTACAGAGATTCATTTCAGTTGTTTCCAATGCTTTTCTAGCTGCATTTAATTGTTTCTGTATATCTTTGTTCAGCCTTTTTTTTCATGCCCTTGTTTATTTTGTTTTGCCTTTTCTCTCTCTCTTTGCCTCTTTTTTCAGGATCATTGTGTTATTATTTCTCCTCTTATTGTTGCTTTTGCATCTTCCCACAATACTGAAGATGTCACTCCTCCATTATCATGCATCTCAAAAAAAAAAAAAGACTTCATGCTACATTTTTATTTTCTCCCTTGAAACACTGATCACCAACTAAGGAGCTGTTTAACCTCCACACAGATTCCCATGGTTCCCTCTTGACGTTTAATTCCATTATGACTGCTGTAGTTATGGGCGATATCAAGGTTCAGGGGTCAAGGTTAACTTTATTGTCCTGCTAGCGGAAGTTAGTTGTGAGTGTAAATGTGAAAGTGTGCCAGATGTGACCAGGATGGTGCAGAGAATGTAGCCAGAGTGCTAATCGCAATTAAGTTTATCAAGAGCACTTTGGATGAAAGAGACATTTCAGTCCCCTGATGAGGAGCCTGAAAACAGCAGCCTGAAGGCATTGCTCAGACTCCCTGTGGAGTGGGTGGTCCTGGACATCCAACATATCATTAGCCCTCCTAAGGGTCCTGCCTGTTATAAATGACCGAGAGCTCTGCCCGACTCCTCCCTGAGAGCTTGCTGCCAATTTTAACAAGACTTCCAGGTCTGTTATTATGATTTCACATTCTGTAACCTTTGAAATCTCATTTTTTAACATGAAGAAATAATCTAGTCCCGAACAGGCCTTAATGTGCATCGGAGTAAAAGGTGAAAGTCTCTTCTCTTGAGGGTACAGACAGCGGCAGATATCGTGTTTGAGTTTTTGTCAGTGACACTGCTGATTGTTCTGATTTATGTCTTATTTTACTTTAAGTGTCTGCTCCAGGTTGAAGTTTCTCCCCGTTATGATCGTTCCCCTCGCCGCCGTCGTTAGCACGGAGAGGATTCGTTTCAGAAGTTAGAAACACCTTCCTTATGCCTTCCTCCCTTATCTCTGATCCACTTTTCTTAACTGAACATGAAATTATTTTTAATCAGAACTGGCATCCCTCTTTGTGCTCATGTGTGGGAGGAGGAAAACACTTGGGCTGCAGCTAATTTCTCCAATTTTGCTTGTTCCACATTACTAAAGTGTGTTTCCTGAAGGAAAATAATTTCTCTTCTTTCTTTAAGTTCTTGGACTATCCTTTTGCTTCCTTTTTTATTCAGTTATTTAGGCCGTTTGTGTTGAGAGAGATGAATATAAGCTCCATTGCGCTGCCTCTGAGGACCTGTTTTCCCCTCACATACGTATTCAAAGCCTTTAAACAGAAAAAAAACATGTAATAATTTTTTGTCTGCAGAAACAGTCACAGAACACGAGACGCAAACAAAACAACAGCGAGCTTCCAATTACTACAACCTCTACACAGTTATGAAAGATACCACAGTTTGTGGAAGGAGGCGCTATCATGAAGTAACCCCTGCCACAAGGTGGTGAACGTGGCTGTAATTAGACAAATAAAAGTTGCCCATATTTGCATGATGAACAGCCCTCCCAGTGTTTCTCTCTGTAGTTCATTTGTATACACAGTCAAACAAATCTCCAACAGTTTTATGCTGTTTTCTCTTCGTTTAAATTCACCCCAAAGCTGCATGAACCCCACATCAGGACTCCAAACTCAATGAGAGGGCATCAACCTAAATATATTGTTCTCTGAAATAAAAGGAGGAAACAGGAAAAGTTGCGTTTGCGAAGTTCATAAATGGGTTCAAAACCTCTAGTGTGGAAATAATTTCAAACTCATTCAGAAAAGCCTCCATCTCTCTTCTGCCTCTTCCGAGCACGAGTTTCAGCGACAGCAGCGCCTGTTATGTCCTTAGGCCCAGTTCAGTATGAAAAACAAGAAGTGTTAGCCTATAAAGCTCAATGTCCCGTATTATGAGGAGGAGAAAAAACAATCGTCCGCCGGGTTTGGATGAGTAACTCAAATTCTCAGGTGTAACAGCCACTCTAACAGGCATACCGTTAGCTGTCTGCGCTGTGTGGGATGGGGTGGATCAGGCCTCGGCGTCGTGCACTGGGGGGTGATGTAGCCGCAGCTCGGTGGTCGAAATTATTCCCTGTTCCTGTAGGTGCATGTCTGTGGAGTCATAGGTCATAGGCCACCTCCAAAAACCTTCATAGATCAGATGCGATTTAATATATTTTCCTTCTTTCTTCCTCTATCTTAAGATCTCTACTGCCCCAAATGGCCAAAAAAGATTTTTTCCACAAAGATTGCACCTTTAAGTCATGTATAGGCAGAACATTGAGATGCTAGCATGGTGAGACTGTCAAACTAGGGAGCAGAAGTCAGTGTTACATCATTATATTTATGGCTGAATTAACCAATGCGAGCACAGATCCAGCGATCAGACAGTAATAATCGTTTACATTTAACAGTTTCACAGCACATTCGTTCCCTCATTCCGCTTCATGTTTGGTCTCTCTGACACCGCTGATGAGATTTGAGCAAAAACTTGAGGGGAACTCACATTTCGCCACAGATCTCCAGTGTTTGTATTAGTGCACCAGTTGGCCAAATGGGGGGTGGGGGGTGGGGCGCAACAATTCCAGGTCAATACGAGATGACGGGAACGATTCGGCACTGATTGGCCGTGAGGGGGCCCAGTGTCATTTCCTACGAATTTCATCCAAAACAAATTTCATCATTACATGAATACGAGGGCGTACTTCAACATGGTTTCCTGTTTGGTTCATTATATTCGCCACAGAAGCTCTGCCACCAGGATTACCCCGCTGTCCTTCATCACTCCCTCTCGTAACACAGTTTATTTGACTCTTATTCGTCCTTAATATCTTTCCTTTATGAGATTCATTATTCACTTCCTCCTTTTCGCACTCCTTTAATTCGGCCCTGTACTGCCTCCCTCTCTGTTTTTCTCTCTTTCTCTGGCTTTCTCTCCTCTTTTTTCTCCTCCTTGTTTTTCTCTCTCCATGCCCTTGTTGTCATTTAGCTACTTCCCCCAGCTCTGCCCTCCCCCTCCATCCACCTCTCCTTTCTCTCTCTCCCCTACCTCGGTCTCTCCTCCTTTGCTATCTTACATTCTCTCTCCCCATCTCTTTCTCCCTCCATCCTTCTGCCCTTTTACGCCTCCACCCACCCCTCCTCTTCTCCTCTCCATCCCTCTCTCTCTCTCTCTCTCTCTCTCTCTCTCTCTCTCTCTCTCTCTCTCTCCCTCTCTCCTCGGTTGAGGACAAGGAGGTGAAAGCCAAGCGGATTACAGTGGCAGTTTAATCTGGCTGACCCACCAAGGGATTGCTCTCTACTTTGCTGCGAGGCTGCAGGGCTTGAGGGCAGTGGGGCTGGGTGGGTGGGTGGGTGGTTGGGATGGGCGAGGGGAGGGCGAGAGGAAGGGGAAGGAGACCAGGTTGTTGGGGAGGGGGGGTTGGAGTTTTGAGGGGAGCAGAAAAGGAGGGAGAGGAGGAAGAGGGAGGAGGACGGGAGCGGTTGATTTTGTAGATTTTTTTTCCTGTTTGTCTTGAGCCAAGCTGACATGCTCTCCAGGACAGGCCTGTTTGTACACACACGGACACCCGTTTGCGTGTGTGTGTGTGTGTGTGTGTGTGTGTGTGTCTGTGTGTGAGACTGCGTGGTGCCAGAGGTGGGGGATGGGCTTTGGTTGTTATTAAGAGATGGAATATTAATGCTACTTTGCCTCTAATTTCTTTCCATCTGCCATCAACTTGTCCTCTGTGAGTGTGCCTGTCTTAGTCTATGAATAGATACTCTTCAGATATTAACAGACAATTAGTCTGTTCTGTGTTTCAAAGACAAAATACAAAAACGTCCTTGGCTTGATTTTTCCTTTTCTTTATTCTGAAAACATCAAAATCTCATTTTACTCCATCTTGTCAAAGTCATTCAAACTCACGCGGCTTTCATCCACAGTTAGCGCCCAGACTGAGGCCTCGCAGAATTTATCAGTTCAACGAGCGCCGCGCCACTTTCTGTCTTTGTCGGCTGCAGGTCATTAGTGTTTGTTTTTTTATTGCTATTTTTAATCTCTTGAAATTTGAACATGAAGAGCGAGGATAATGTGGCGATTAACAGTAGGGGTGCACACAAGGGTTTTGGTTTAGTTTCATTTTTGTTGGGGGGGGGGGTGCATGAAGTCAGATGTTCAACTAAAAAAAAAAAAAATATCGGAAAATATGTGTTTCGTTGGGAATAAATAGCAAATGACTCACTATCATTAACTTAGTTTATTGTGGTAAAAGCACATTCAGCCTCCACCTGAGCTACATCCTTATCGTTTATTGATATTAACTCTAAACAGAGATTATTTATTTGTTTGCCTGAAAACTGTGCAGGTTTGTGTGTTTTCCAGCCTTGAGTTGAGCCTGTAGTCTGTCTTTCAGCTGCAGGTACAACCTCCACCAATCAGAGGCAAGGGCAGGTGCCTGCTAGCACGCTGCTGTTCAAAAGCTAATTTGCTGTGTGCTTATGATATTGATTAAAGGTCCAGTGTGTGGGATTTACTGACATCTAGCTGTGAGGTTGCAGATTGCAACCACATCTACGGTGGCAGCCACATGAAAGTCATTCTTTAGAGCCAGTTTTAAGTTTGTCCGATCTGAGCTTCCGTAGACACACGGACCCAACAGATTCTTGTTTTCAGGTGATTACACACTAACGAATATTGTAGTCCATTTCTACCAATAGATCCTCTAAATCCTGCGCACTGGACCTTTACAAGCGGCTAACATGAACATTTTTATCATCCCTTCTCTCATCTGGATTTTGGCAGCTGGACGTTAAAGGTGATATCGTTTGGAGAGATTTTAGTGAATAAACCAAACTGAAACTATAAAAGCAACAGAAGCGAAAACTGGATTCTGAAACATGAGGGGGACATTTACCCCCAGAGGAAATTACGCTCTTGGATGCACGCACGCAGAGTGTTTCAAACACTCGGCTCGGAAGTGCACTCACACTGCTGCAAATACAAACCTGCTGGATCCGTTTTGGAGCCATCTTTTCAGCTTAAAATTAAAGTACTGTCACTGCTTACTTCATTTTGACTGTTGACAGGGCAGTTGTGCTAAAAGATCATTGAGGATGACCTCCAGGCTTTTCCCTCATACAGCCTTTTTATGCCAATAGAGGCTCATTTTGTTCGCTGACTGCGGCCGAAACGTAATGTTCTGGTCTTGAGGTTCAGCCTTGAACATACAGGATGTTAGTAGTTGTGAGAACGCAGCGTGAGCGCAGTTTGGACATTCAGTGCCTTAACCTGTGCATCAAGTGGCAGCAGAGTAGAAATGTCCAGCTAAAAGAAAGTTGGACGCGAGCCTTGAGCTTGAATAAGGAAATGACTCTGACGATTTTGTGCTGTTTTAATGTCCTAAATGGCTTGTTGTACAGTGCTGAAGGCGGCGCGGGGGTCTGAGGCAGGCTGTGTCTGCCGCTCTGTTTGCCTCTACAATGCCTTTCATGTCCCTCATATCAGCCTCCCTTTCATCAGTCCACCCCCGCTGTGCCGTTTCGGAGGAGGGGTCCAGTCGGCGAGCCGGATTAGCTTCCAACTGGTGCTTGTCCAGATTCTGATTCTGAAGGGGGGCTTAACCAACCTCGCCTCAGAAAAGACGAGAGGAAGGAACAGGAGGGAGGGAGGAGAGGAGAGAAGAGGAAAAGAGCTCCTGTGGGGTTGACGCTCCTCTTCAGTTGTTTACCTTGCAATTAGTGTGCTGGATTGTCCTGTGAAAAGGAAGAAAAAGTCAAGTGTGGAGACTATAGAGCAATAGGCCACCACTGATACAGACACAAGAGCTGACGGGGTTCATTATACAGTAGGGAAGGCCTGCGGTGCTGCTCAACACCTGCTCTATTGGAATAGTTATGTATCTGCACGCACACACACACACACACACACACACACACACACACACACACTGTACGGCATTAAAATGTGCAAAAGCAAACCCCCATACTGCGAGTGTCATGGTCAGGGCACAGACGATGGCATCGACCAATCAGCAACAGATGCCCCCTGGAGATAAATGATCTAGACTCTGTGTGTGCGTGTGTTTGTGTGTGTGTGTGTGTGTGTGTGTGTGTGTGTGTGTGTGTATGTGTTGTTCAGTGGCACAGTGGTCAGCACAGGCCCTCCGAGCTGCTGTCATCGTCACGCCACCCTGCAACATGGCTGCCTGGGGACCTTATTTTAGGCCACACCAGGTGCAAGTGTTTTGGGCTGGTTACATGATCTTGGATGCATGTGTGTGTGTGTGTGTGTGTGTGTGTGTGTGTGTGTGTGTGTGTGTGTGTGTTGGGGGGGGTGCATATGAAGAGCTGTGATTGTGTTGCTGGATCAGGCGTGTGTGTCTGCGTGCTGGAGTCCAGGAAAGGTCAGAGATTGGGTGGAGGTGCCAGGAATAGGGGTGTGAGATGCCTGGGTGTCTACAGGGCCATGTGAGGCGCACACACACACACACACACACACACACACACTCACACACACACACACACACAAATACAAACACACACAGATACACACAAACACGCACATGCAGGGCCTTCAAACCCAAAGACACAGCAGAACAAAAGCTGGTCAAAGTGGGGCAGTTTTCTCTCCCTCCCTCCACAATCTCCTCCTCCTCTTCCTCCTCCTCCTCTCTGTCCCTCACGTCTATCCCCAGCACTGTTTTCCTCTCTCCTCCCTCCTCCTCCCCTCCCCTTCATTTTTTTTCTCCTCCTCTCCTCTCCTCTCCTCTCCTCTCTCTCCTGTCCTCTCCTCTCCTCTCCTCTCACGTAAACACGATGCTGCTTTCTGGATCTGGGATGCCTGAGGGACAGAGCACAGACAGGAGCCCCGTCACCATGACAACAGCTTCTCTG